>NW_005371277.1:68302-74435 GCF_000412655.1 Myotis brandtii
ATTCTGTAGTACATTTACACAATGGGATACTATGCAGCCATAAAGAAGAATGGACCTGAAGATTATTATGCGAAGCAAAATAAGCCAGTTAGAGAAAGACAAATACTGTATGATCTCACTTACATGTGCTATTAATGAACAAAACAAATTCCCCGCCCCAAGCTGTTACTCATAAATTACTCAGTCCCCGCCCCAAGCTGTTCCTTATGAAACTAACCACACAGTTACCATAAGACCCAGCATTGCCCCCCATTTAAACATTGGTTCCTATCACCCACTCTTCCTTAAAGTGTTTCAGGTGCAGCTGACCACACCTTCCCTCCGCAGGAGCAGGAGGCCTGCCAACCATCTGGAGCCCACAGGGACCTGCTGAGGAGGAGCCTGCATGTCAGTCAGGCCAAGCAGAGGCACGGGAGCAAGTCCCAGGCTGTCTGTGCTGTGCGGCCAGAGCCTTTTTCTTCCTCTGGGGCCTCCGTCCTGACAAATGCCTGCGCCTGTAGCAGCCACGCGGGAGGGTAAGGACTCTGAGAAGGAAGCCACGGGCAATAGAAGGCGTGGGTGGGAGAAAGGGCACTTGGTGGACACGCGTCACTCAAGTAGGTTCTTCCCAAACCTGCTAAGCTTTTGATGGAGTCCAGCTTTCCTTCAAGACACACTGCCCTGTTTCACATACAGAAGACAAAGTACTATTTTAAGTTTACTGAGTTAGGTATCTGCCACTTGAAAATGAAAGACATATGTCTAATGCAGGAACCAGAACTTAGAATTGGGTGTTATAAATAAAAGTCCATCCAATGGGCAGTGGGCTGTGCTGTAGTATGGTAGTTGGCAGCAAGTAGGTCTCTGTCTTCACTAAATTAAGAATTTGCAAATATCTGTTACAAGGTGGTTGACCTGCCACCTGTTATGCCTGGAGGAATAGGTAACACCTAACAAGCCCGGATATTAGGGAACTGCAGAAAGACCTTAGCGTGTAGGGATGGGTTACTACTCCTGGCCGCCTGCTCTAAGCTCCAGCAAGAACTTTTACAGAGGAAGTTGACTGCTTGCCAGGCCACCTGGAAAGCGGGAGTGAAAATACAACCTTGGGAAGGAAGACTCTGTGTGTACAAGTAACTAGAGGTGTTTGGATTCTGTCCATCCTTCTATGTGGACTAGAGAGACGGCATGCACTGCCTCTGGCTAAGACTGGGATTGAGGCTAAAAGTCAAGCAGAACCTAACATCAGAGGAGGAGGAGGAGTTTTCCTCATCAGATTTAGTTTTAGTTTTTTTATTTTAATTTTTTTGCATCTTAGCCTTCATCTTTTCTCCCTGTCCTTATTCCCTGTGCTGGCAATTGACAAATCACTACGTTGTACAATTGAAACTAATATACTGTTTTGGGCCAACTATCTACACTAATAAAAGAGAAACATGGTAATTGGCGTACGACCGCTACCCTTCCCATTGGCTAATCAGGGGGTGGCGCCGCAACCTCCCCATCAACCCTGCCTTGAGTGTGACATGGGACGGTGCCCCAACCCCCCAATCGGCCCTACCCTGAGCGTGACTGGGGGTGGCATCACAACCTCCCGATCGCCCTGCTCTGTGCATGACAGGGGGCGGTGCCCCAACTCCCCATCGGCCCTGCTCTGAGCCCGACCAGGGGCTGCACCTAGGGATTAGGCCTGCCCTCTGCCACCCGGGGTCCCACACTGCGAGAGGGCACAGGCCGGGCTGAGGGACCCCCGTTCCCCCCCGAGTGCACAAATTTTTGTGCACCGGGCCCCTAGTACTTTAATAAAATGGTTTAAAAACAAAGGAACTGCAGGAGGACGGTGTGGCTTCAGAGTAACATACATGCCTGCCCTGTGTTCCCATCAGCCCCTCAGTGAGGCCCCAGAGGGGGATAGAGAACTGATAGAGGGACTTTCAGAAACAGTTGATTTTTGTTATTTCAAAAAAATCTGAGAGTCTTACAGACAGAAAAGTGAAAAAAAAAAGTTTTTACTTTTTTTCCTTTTAGTTTGCTGTTTAATTTTCACTTGTTTCAGTTTGAATTCACTTGGGAACATGTGAGAGGGATTCCTGAGGAATTAATCAGACCAAACTGTTCACGAGGAGGTACATACTCCGCTGCATCATCTCCCAGAAGTTTGCTGAGCACCTATTCTGGGCTTCAGCCCCAGGCTCACAACAGGGTCACTGAGCCAAGCAGACGTGTGCCGGCTCCCTGAGGCTGGTCACCTGCTCACTCAGGCTGGTCACCTGTTCACTGAGGCTGGTCACTTGCTCACTGAGGCTGGTCACCTGCTCACTGAGGCTGGTCATGGGACTCAACTCATTAGCAGCCTGCGGGATTTGCTCTGGGGTGGGGAGTTGTAGCTGTGCTGTGGGTCACAACCTGCGAGAGAGGTCAGACTTTATTATCACAAGCAAATGTCCCAAATGATGAGAGGCCTGAATCTCAAAAACTTTAGGCCAAGAATGAAGCAGCTTCCAGACACAGTCAGGACAGGGCCAGGAGGGTCTGTCCCAGCCAAACACCCTTGTCAAAGGCTGGACAGGGAGGTGCCCCTGAAAGGGGATTTTAAGGAGTAGCCACCCCCCTTCCATGTGCAGCCCTGGAAATACTGGTGGCAGAGCAGGAAGTGACCCCAGGACACAGCTGCGAATCTCCCCAGAACCACCCAGGCTCAGAGGGTTGCTGGCTCATGACTGTTGGTCACAAGGACAAGTCTTCTCTCAAAGGGAGTGAAGAGGTGTCTGGGGAGGAGGGAGAGAAGGAGGCTCACAAGCACCCACAGCAGGGCCCCCTGGATCCAGGTGGTGACTGTCTCTCAGGGCTGATGCTGAGGCAGCCCGGCAGGTGCCGGGTGCTGGGACTCCAGCCGGCAGGGTCCCGTCAGGGGTACAGAGGAGGGACCGAGACCAGGGCTTTTGGGTGATGTGTCCTGTCCCACGGAAACCACAGAATTTTACAATGAAAAGGGACTCAGAGAGGATTTAGTCTAACTTCACTCATTGGGGACTGGAAGGAAAGAGTTCAAGAGATTTACTCAAAATTGTACCATCAATTATTAACAACCAGAGCAAGTGTCAGGTCAGCTGACCACACCTGGTTCCTTATAAACCTCTAAGTGTTTATATATTGTGATGTAGTGTGTGTGTTGGGGAGGGAATTATTTTTCTACCCTTCCAGGTTGGCAATCTAACAATCACATGGACACAAGACAGATCACAGGAGCAAAACAAATGTAATTGCGAATGGGAGCCCCATAAGAGTATGAGACCCAAGGGCCAGTTGGCGGCTGAGGCCTGTGTGCCAACCTGAGCTAAGGAGCGGGGTGGAGAACAGGCTTCAAAGGGGAGGCAGGCATTCAGAGGACAAGGAGACCAGAGGTTTGCCCTGCCCTACAGATAGGCCTTCCAGATGAAAAGTCACCTCTGGGCCCAGCTCCTTTTCTGGGACAGTCTCCACACCTCAACCAAATACTTTCAGATGGTTAAGGGAGAGGTAAGTTTTTCTTGAATTTTCTGAGTCTTGATTGTCTTCTGCTCAAAATAACCCACATGCCATAATAATGCATCTTGAGGAGTCTCCTCAGAACCCCTTCATGTTTATGTGTGTGTCATGAGTGCACACATGCATGTGTGTATTGTGTAAGGGGGAATGCACATGTAGGCATTTGTGCATAGTATGTGTGCATGTATGGAATTGTGTGTGTGCGCATATGTGTAAGTGTATTTGTGTGTATGTGTACAAGTTTGTGTGTTTATGTGTGAGTGTATGTATATTTTCTGTGTGTTTTGTGAATGTATATGTATGATGTGTATATTATGTATAAGTCTGTGTTATGTCTGTATTATTTATAAATGTGTGATTTTGTGTGTGATGTGTGTATTGTATATAAATGTGTATATGTGTGTGTATGTGTTTTATGGGCTGATAGATTTTCAGGCCCCAAAGAGAATCTGTGCTTCTGGCCAAGAGCCTTGATTCTCACTGATTCAGCCATGACGCCCATCTCCACAAGCAGGGTGACCACCGAGCATCCCCAGACGTTCTTCCCCCCACGCCTACATGCCATCCCCCTGCCCCTGAGTGACCCCTGGGTTCTGTGAGCCCTCGGACTGTGTCACAGCCAGTGCCCGGATAATCTTTCTGTCTCCCAAGAAGGGAAGGCAGTCTCCCTAGAGGGAGGCCAGGGCTGCCTCCTGAAGGTCAGGTGACTCTGTGACCAGCTCTCCCCTGGGAAGGAGAAGCAGGCTTTTCCTGTAGAGCCTTCTCTCGTTGCCTCTGCACAGAAAGGCAGCAAAGAACAGTCCTGGTGCCCGACCTCCCAGCGCTCAGGCAGTGCCCATGGCTTTAAGAGAAATTTGATGAAGGAGAGTGTTGGCTTTTTACTTTTCAAGACATTTTTAAAGTAACTGAATCTATTAACCTAACATTAGGACAGCCAGTTGTCAGTGTTCTTAGAGGCTCTTCAGAAACGTCAGTGTCAATGGCTGCATAACACAGTGACAGTCATTGTCACAGCCCAGTGACTTAACTCTTCCCAAACAAGAAACAACCAGGCATTTCCCTGTTACAAATAACGCTGGGATCACCATCCTTATGCACATTTTTCTGCATTTTGGATTGGACGTGAAACTTTTTCCTTGCTTTATGTGCAGGACATCACCCAAGGTGCAGTTCTAGCTAAGCAAAATATTGCATTTTTTGTATTGGGATGCGTTTTGGGTTGTTTTTTTCTCCTAAATGAGCTGTAAGTTCTCTGACATGTCAGGTTTTCATGTCAGTGACTTACTATAAGCTCATTGGATTGTCAACACTCATGAACCAGTTTGTCATGGCCCATGTCCCTCTCCATCTGGTTTGATGTCCTGAGTTTCTGCTCACACTTGGGGTCCCGCATGCCTCTGAGTCAGTCACAAGCAAGGAGCTATGGTGCTGACGGGTGGCTGGTTCTCACTGCCAAGGGGAGGTAGGACTGCTGCTCTACATGGAGGTAGGGGAGAATATGTTTGACATACAAGGGATCCCTTAGGTCCTAAGGCTTAGGATGTCCTGTGATTAAGATTAAATAACAGCACCCCAATCCAGGAAGGATTGGTAATGACCTAGACCAGGGATGTTCAACTGGTGCACCGCAAGGATTTTAAACATGCAACACCTGCTTATTTAGTCAGGGCACTGACCTCTCTCCCCTTACATTGTCAGAAATAAAAATAAAAAATGACAACAGCCAACACAACAATAGCCATCTGGTGTGAATGAATCAAAATTACACCTATTTTTATCAGATCAGCAAAAAATATATGTTTTGGGGTTGCCCCAGAATTTTAGTAATTAGTTTATGTGCCATGAGGTGAAAAAGATGGAAAATCAATGGCCCAGACCCTTGAGGAATAAAAGTTTGGGTCAGCCCACCAGGTAAAGAACACAACAGGCTGAGGAGCTTGCTGAGGACAAAGGGGATACAGCATAGGTAGTGGAAGACAGTGGTAATAAATACCAGTTACAGAAATGAGGATTGCAATGATCGTGAGCAATTCCTCCCTACTTCCTTTTTTGAAATTTATCTTTATTACTGAAAGTATTATTGAAAGTATTGTTGTTTTCCCCATTGACCACCTCGACCCCACACCCACCCCTCCCAGGCCTTCACCACCCTAGTGTCCATGGACTTACGCATAAATGCATATAAGTTTTCCGGTTAATCTCTCCCCACCCCGCACCCCTGCCTTCCCTCTGAATTCGTCAGTCTGTCCCATGCCACTATGTCTCTGCATCTATTTTGATGATAAGTTTATTTTGTTCATTTGATTCCACATATGAGTGAGATCATGTGATACTTATTTGTCTCTGACTGACTTGTTTCACTTAGCATAATACTCTCCAGGTCCATCCAGGCTGTTGCAAATGGTAAGAGTTCTTTCTTTTTTATTACCACATGGTATTCCATTGTGTCGGTGTACCAGGGCTTTTTTATCCACTCATCTGCTGATGGGCACTTGGGCTGTTTCCAGATCTTAGCTATGGTGAAGTGTGTGTGTGTGTGTGTGTGTGTGTGTGTGTGTGTAAAATATTTGAGTTTTTTTCTTTTTTTATTCCTTTTCAGGTAGCTTGAGATGTATTGATGTATTGA
>NW_005371277.1:76811-84376 GCF_000412655.1 Myotis brandtii
GAAAAACTCCATTAGTCGGACACTCGTAAGTCAAGGCCCCACTGTACATCAACACCACCTTAGTCGCTCTAACTGCTGTGAGAGAGTAAAATAGACTAGGGGGCTTATGAACAACGGAAATTTATTTTCCACGGCTCTGTATCCTGAAAGTCCAAGATCAAGGCACCAGCAAATTTGGAGTGTTGTGAGGGCCCATTCCAGGTTCATAGACCTCTATCTTTTCTCCATGTCTTCACCTTGTAGAGGAGGTAAGGGAATCCCCCCCTGGGCTTTCTTTATAAAGGCACTAACCCTATTCATGAGGGCACCACCCTCATGCCCCAATTAACTCCCCAAAGCAGCACTTCCTCAAACCATCACCTAGGAGTTAGGGGTTAAACACATGACCAGGGAGGGGAAAGCAAACAGTCAGTGCCTAGCAAACACCCAGTGTTTCTCTGCTCTTCCTCCACCCCAGGCAGCATCAGTCACCACCAGCTTTATATCCGTGTGTGTTTGTCCAGAACTTGCCCAGTGCCAATGCTAATACCTTGCATGCATGAGTACAGCGTACCCCTCAGAGCAAGATTCTGCTTGTCCTGCTGTACAGAGTAAGGAAACAGGAGCGGAGAGAGGGTGAGGGCCTGCCCCGGCTTCATACCCTCGGAAGGAGGCAGTCTGCACCCAGACTCTGCACACCCCTCTCTGCTTGGCCTCTCTCACCTCCCTGGGGACACACCATGGGGTGGGTGGGTCTTGTGAAGATCTCTGGGAGGCCCTATGTTCCATCAGCCAGTGAGTGAAGGGCTTCCACAAAGGAGTTTAGTCACTTAAAGGCAGTGGAGATCCCAGGGTCCCAGGAGAAAGTTACACCCTGGAAAACTGGAGCTCATTTCCTTTTGAGGAAATCATGTCCTCAGGATACTAACTGGTGCCAGTACCACCCGGGGTCCAGGGAATGCCCTGTAGTCCCCAAGCACTAACTGCCCTGGAAGCTTGTTCCTTGGAAATACCTTTTCATTGTTCCTGTGGCTGATGGCATTTTCCAGAGATAACCATTTCAAGATCTCAGGTTATATGTGGCCTTTTATCGAAATGACCTTTGTACTCCATCCACTGCACAATGTGGTCTATGTTTTTTTCCCTTGAACCTGGTGGAATCTTTTGACAGCCCCTGAGAAGTACAGGGGTAGTCCTGTAATGTGACTTCTGAGGCTGGGGCATAAAATGCCATACACTTCCTCTCTGCTGTAGGGACATGTATCTTCACACCCAGCTGTAGTTGGATTCTTATTCAGAAATATTCATTCCCTCTACCTCCCTTGCACGAGCAGTAACATGGCCACATGTAGAGCATGACTTGCAATCCAAGGAGGATGAGGGCTGCATGGAGGAGAGCTGGCTGGTCACCTGGATCAGAATCGTGCAGCGAACCACAGACCTGCGGATGACCCTTGTTTTCAGGAAGAGAGCTGGAATGTTGCGTTACAGCCCCAGGTCATTAATACAGGGGGTTGGGAGGTTTGAGTCCTGCTGACATGACAAACCCAGAAAAAAGGCACCGACCTCATGGCTAGAGGTTATCTGAACTCCATCTGTGGGCTTACTTTAGATTTGGGGAGGAAAGAACAATGATCTCACTTAGCTTCTCACCACAGCGAATTATAATTATGTATCTAAACTATAAAAAAAATGCCTCAGGAATTGTAATAGAATGTGAACTAATATGTGCTGATGCAACTCAGTGAATCTGTGATGTTGGTGACATCGTATGAAAGGGCAAAAATTAATAAATAAAATATAAATCAACATGTGATCACGAAATCTGAAAAATTGGATTTGATAGCACTAGCAGTCCACTGGACTCATGGATTCAATACACTTTCCATTAGAAACTTTTGTTAAATGTTGGCGTGAAGCTTTTAACGCTCTCTTGTTGCTTCACCTGAAGCAGAGTCACTTGCTAGTAAAGCGGCTGAGGGTGTGCCTTAAGCCACTCCGCATGCATCCCGCACAACCCCAGTGAGCCCTGTCACTAAACACAGACAAGAGCCCAGAACTGCAGAGGCACAGGCCCAGCCTCCCTGCGGCAGAGACAGTCACAGTCACACGCCCCCTGAGCTCATCAACATGACCACAACGCTCATGACAAGATTAAGTTAAGATGGAAAGAGGACACTCTTTGCTCCATTTCTCTATCAGGTGTGACTTTAAGCACCAAGTCCCGTGGGCATGGCGTGTGAAGGAGCCTTTTCCAGCCCAGGTGCCTTAGATAAACCACCATCCAAACTAATGCAGGAACCACCGCCATCCGTTTGGCACTGGGTGGGCTCCTGACATCCATGCACCGTATGTGTAAAGGGGGAGTGCTGACCAAGGAGGGTATGCAAGTGGCAAATCAGCCCATGAAAACACAGCTAGCCATTCGGAAAATACAAATTAAAGCCACAATGATATGTCACTACAGACCTATTAGATTGGCTTCAATAAAATATAGTGTCCACACCAAATGCTTGTGAGGATGCAGAGAAACTGGATCCCTCCTCCCCTGCTGGTAGGAATGTAAAATAGTTCAGCGATTCTCAAATATAATTTTGTAGTGTAATTGTCGTATACATGTAAATATTGTATTAGTTTAAGTTGTAAAACATAATAATGTAATATATGTATATGTGACAAAATGTTTGCCACAATCTGTTTCCTTAACATCCATCTCTTCACGTAGTTACATATTTTCCTTGTAATGCGAACTCTTAAAATTTACTCTTAGCAACTTTTGAAAGCACATTACAATATTATTAACCATAGTCACCATGATGTTCATTACATTATCAGAACTCACTTATAACTAAAGCAATTCCTATACAACTAAGCACACATTGCCATTTCAGTTGCCAATTGTACTCTTTCTCTTCTATCAGCTTCTCCTCCTTGAAAGTGCTTCAGGTCCAGCTGACCAAGCCTTCCTGCAGCAGGAGCAAGACACCTGCCAATCATCTGTAACCCACAGTGATCTGTTCAGGATGAGCCCATGTCTCAGTCAGGCTAACCAGAGGCAATGAAACAATTCCCAGGCTGTTTGCGCTGTTTTAAGAGCTTTCCTCATTCTCCTGAGGATACCGTCCTTAGAAATATGTAAGTCTGTAATTCCCAAGGTGAGTAAGGCAGTCTGGAAATGAAGCCAACAAGGAAACAGAAAGTATTAGGTGAAAGAAAAGGCATCTGGGTGTGACAATATCTCTCAAGCAGGCTCATCCCAAACCTACTAACTAAATCAAAACAAATGCCGGATGAGGACAGAGAGAAAAGTCAAGGCTGCAGGGCAAGAGAAGCACATATTCAGGGTCCTGAATTGCACTTTGGGAACAAAGAAGCTGGCAGCAACCAGGAAAGTGTTCCGTCCAAAGCAAGCATGTCAAACTCAAAGGCTAACACGGGTCAAATAAACGAGGCATGCAGCCCGCGGGCCACGAGTTTGACATGCTTGATCCAAGGATTAGGCCCAGGGGCTTTTGCAAAAGGGAGAAAAAGAGTATTCAGGTTACATTGATTATTTACCAAGAACTATGATTAGGGAAAAATAGAGCATTTTATATTTTACAAGTCACTTGTTTCTCAAGAACATCTCTTTCCATGCCTGAGGAAGAAACATGTTTTGCAGAGCTCTTAAAAAGCACAGCTCTTCTCGCAGACCTGGAAAAGTCCTTTCTCCGCAAATAACTTCTTTTTTGGCCAGTCAGCAAGGTCGGGGAAGTTTGCTTGTCCAACAAGATAGAGTCCAGAATATCAGATGGAGGTGATCATCACTTTTAACAAAAGAAAAACTTCTAGATAAACTTTGGACTTTTGCTGAGTTACTGGCTCCACTCTGGTGTCTACTTTGTTCGCCTTGTGCACTAGGTATCCGCCCAAATCCCAGTGGGGACTGACTCATTATCGCGGCTTTACTGTCCTCAAAGCAGACCTATAGCTGTGAGTCAAGCACAACTCAAGCACATCCTCTGTTTCTACTTTGTTTGTTAGTTTATTTGATTAGATTCCACATGTGAGTGAAATCATATAGGACTTTTATTTCTCTGACTGGCTTTTGTCACCTAACATAATGCTCTGCAGGTCCATCCACGCTGTCAAGAAGGGTAAGATTTCCTTCTCTTTATGGCTTAGTGGTATTCCATTGTGTAAATGTACCATGGTTTTGTTTTGTTTTAAATCCTGAAGGTATGTTTTTATTGATTTTCAGAGACAGAAATATCAATGTGAGAGAGAAACACTAATCCAGTGTCCTCCCATACAGGCCCATACAAGCTGCAACCAGGGATCAAACCCACACCCAGGTATGTGCCCTAACAGGGAATCGAACCCGCAAGCTTCCAGGGCACGGAATGATGCTCCAACCAATTGAGCCACCTGGCCAAGGTTGCTCCACTGCTTTTCTATCCACTCATCTACTGATGGACACTTGGGCTGTTTCCAGATCTTGGCTATGAACATAGGGATGCATATAGTCTTTCGAATTAGTGTTTCAGGCTTCTTCAGATATATTCCCAGAAGTGGAATCACTGGGTCATAGGTAGTTCCATTTTTAATTTTTTTTTAAATAAACTAACCAACAAAATAGAAACAACCTCATAGATAGAGAACAGACTGACACCTGGCAAAGGGGACAGAGGTTGTGAGGCTGTGAAAAAGATGAAGGTATTAAGCAAAACACACACACACACACACACACACACACACACGGGAAAAAAGAAAAAAAAAACAACAACAACTTATAGACCCGGCCGGGTGGCTCAATTTGTTGGAGTGTTGTTACATACACCACAGTTTTGGGGTTCCATCTCCAGTCAGCGAGTATGGAAGGCAACTGATGTTTCTCTCTCATATCGATCTCTCTCTCTCTCTCTTTCCTTCTCTCTCTCTCTTCCTCTCTCTCTCTCTCTCTCTCTCTCTCTCCCTTCCTCAATCTCTAAAAAATCAATAAACATATCCTGGGCGTGAGGGTCAAAAAAAAGAACACAACTCATAGACAGACAACCTTGGTGATTCCAGGGGGAATGAGGGCAGGGGGACATAGAGGACGATACAGGAAGGATACCTTATGATGGAAAGAGATTTGACTTTGGGTGGTGAACACACAATACAGCCTAGAGATGATGTATTATAGAATTGTACACCTGAAACGTGTATAATTTTATTAACCAACACCACTCCAATATATTCAAGGGAGAAAAAAATAAAAATTGAGTAAATAAATAAGTTTACCCTCAAATAATAAGCTCCCCTGGAAAATGCAGCTTCCACTCTGAGAACTCGGTTCCTGCCATGTGTCACTGCAGATCCTCGCCCAGCACTGACTATTGCTTCCCAAGTCATTCGCTCTGATCCAGACCACAGCAACCAAGACGTGGTGTTCTGGGGGTTGGCTATGGCTTTGGAGGAACACAGTAGGATACCAATAAATATTGGATTGCCAAGAACAGGTATAAAATGACACAAATACTTCCATTTGCTAGGGGAATGGGAATCAAGAACAGCAGTCTCTCCTGCTTCTTTCTGAATCTGTCTGGGCACCCAGGGCGCTGTTTAAGCATCAGGTGCTGTTGTTAATAAAGGTAACTGTGTTTGATTCTTTGTATGAAATGGAAACCCTCTCTTCGCTCAGCTGGGGTACAGCATGGGGCATGGGTGGCGACATAAAGGTGGCTAACCACCTGGACAACCTCTGTGGGATGGCCAGCACGGCCAGCTCTCCTGCTGTGTGAGATGGTGGAGGGAAAGAGAGACGTGATGGAGACAGAATAGCCAGAGCAGGAATTTTATCTTAAAACTGATCAGACCTTGTTGTGTGGGATAAGACAGTTGAGTCATTGAAGATCTGAGCTGTGATTTGAATTCTGTGACATTTTACAATGGTCAAATGTTACCACTTCTTTAATTACTGCTGTCAACGGCTTTGCATGATTGACTTGCCTAATAACTTCTGAATTTTCATATTAAAAAGATGTGTAAAGTTTTACCTATAAAAATAAAGCAAGTTTAAAGTGCAGGTGGGGCTCTTTCCTGTTTTTGATGCATTAATATTTTGTATAGTGAAAAATGTGATTGGGCTCTAAAGACGTCCCTGAATGCATCCAGGGTTCTTAGGGGAAGGGCTGGGCCTCCTGGCTGTTCTAGTGACAAATAGGGAGATCTGAGGTCAGATGCCCATTGGCTGGTTAACCCTACCCTGGAATGGAGCAAAATTTGACAAACAATCCATACGGACAAAGGTAAATCATTTTAATAAAGAAAAATTACATTTTAGAAACGTGAACACACAGACTTAGGATCCCAAAGTAGTACAGGGACTCAGCTGTCATGGTCATTTGACCCAAGCTGATTATAAACCACCGAGGTACAGGATGAGTATCCCAGAGCCAGTTCCTGGGCATTTCCCCCAAATGCTAGTGAAGAGTGTGTGGCTACTTTGCCATCGAGAAAGGACCTGACACAGTGGATGACAGGAGTGTTTGTCCATTGGGGATGAAAGATAAGAGGTGAGCCCTTGGCCAGTGTTCCAATGGTTAGAGCATCAGCCTGAGCACCAAAGGGTACATACTTGGGTTGCAGGTTCCAGCACCTGCCCTAACCAGGACCTGAGGACCTGGAGGCAACCTATTAATGTGTCTCTCTCACATCGATGTTTCTCTCTCTCTCTCTCTCTCTCTCTCTCTCTGTCTCTCTCTCTCTCTTTCTCTCCCTCTCTCTTTTTCTCCCCCTTCCCCTCTCCCTTCCATTCTCTTTAAAACTCATTGGGAGCCGAAACCGGTTTGGCTCAGTGGATAGAGCGTCGGCCTGCGGACTGAAAGGTCCCAGGTTCGATTCCGGTCAAGGGCATGTACCTGGGTTGCGGGCACATCCCCAGTGGGAGATGTGCAGGAGGCGGCTGGTCGATGTTTCTCTCTCATCGATGTTTCTGACTCTCTATCTCTCTCCCTTCCTCTCTGTAAAAAATCAATAAAATATATTTAAAAAAAAATAAAACTCATTGGGAAAAATATCCTCCAGTGAGGATTAACCAAACAAAAAAAAAGAATAAGAAATGAAGTGAAGGATCAGCTCCAGGGTTTGGGGCTGAGCTTAAAAATAGTGCTGTGGCCTCAGAGGTGGGAGACAGGTGAGCGCATCAGAAGAAAGAGTCTGAGGCCTAACCTGGCTACCTCTTCCATGAATTTATTGTAAAAAAGAGAAAACCTGGTGACATTCTGCAGGTCAAAGAAGCATATAGTTCCATTTGTTCCCTGTGTGTTTAAAATTCTCATGTTTCCACTCAAGGAAATACACACAGTAGGGAGTAGGTGGAAGTGTTGAGTTCATAGACCTAGTCATTCCTTATGATGATATGAGACAGAGGTGAACTGGAGACTCAGACGCCGCTCACAGGTTTGGGGTGGAGAGAGGCCTGAAGAGGCCATGCCCCAAATCTCAATTTTTGGGGGGTCCATTTTGGTTGCAGTTTACAGACAAAAGAGCCTAGATTGGGATAATGGCAGAGGAAGGGGGTTCTTCCTGATTTCAGCATCAAATACTAACATAACAATACCACA
>NW_005371277.1:84411-85063 GCF_000412655.1 Myotis brandtii
CACATAAAAAGAAACACCCAGTGCCCTCAAGTGAGAGTGGATAATGAGGCTGAGATAACCAATCAGGTTTGGGTTTCCTTTTTAAATGATCATCATGAATGCCTGAGTGAATACTCTTAAGTGTAGCAACATGAGGATTAATAAGTAATACCTGATTTGGGCCCTTTTGATTAGAACTGAAGGGCAGCCTTATGGAGATGGTGTTTCCAATAGACATAATGTAGACCTTGGTCTCCAGGTAGCACCTGTGGAAAGATTGCACCATCAGCTGAGAGTTAGAGTTAAGAATCCCTGTAAGTTCTTTATAGTAAATCAGGAGGTTTCCTTTCAGCGGTGCAGGTTTACACATTCCTTGATCTAATCTCATGGGTCTGCTGGTCTGTAATCATTTCAAAATGAGACCATCCGTCTTTGCCGAAAGGAGCAGACCTTGGGTTGAGCAATGCCAAGGGAAATGCCTTAGTAGAACAAGGCAGATTAAAGACTCACATGTTTTTCCAATTGAGTTTTAATTACCCTCATAGTCCATTCCACAAGAGCAGAGGACTGGGGACGATAAGCACAGTGGGAAGGTTGCGAAATCGGCAGATCTTACAGATTGTACAACGTGTCCGGTGAAAGGAGTTACCTGGTACCTACGGGGCTCTGACAA
>NW_005371277.1:85341-96898 GCF_000412655.1 Myotis brandtii
AAAGACTCACATGTTTTTCCAATTGAGTTTTAATTACCCTCATAGTCCATTCCACAAGAGCAGAGGACTGGGGACGATAAGCACAGTGGGAAGGTTGCGAAATCGGCAGATCTTACAGATTGTACAACGTGTCCGGTGAAAGGAGTTACCTGGTACCTACGGGGCTCTGACAAGGTTCCCGAGGTGGGAAGCTCATCTGGGGAGTATTTTACTGACCGCTGAGGCTGTGCCTCTGTGGCATGGGAGTGCTTCCACCCAACGAGAAAACAAATTATTACTAACACATACCTGTATTCTGAATATGGGATTGACTAAATAATGTCCATGTGCCAGATCTCAAAGGGTCCTAAAGGCAAGAGAAAACTCCCCCATGGAGGTATGAATGAGCTTTCCAGGCTTGTGCTTTGGGCAGACTTAGCATTTGGGGTATACCTGGGAGCTATCTATAGAGATGTCTCCCAGTACTATTGCTTTCCCCATAAAACGATGTTGTCAGTGTTCCAGTGAGTTAAGTGATGTACATACTGTAATGGGTGATGTTGTATGCAATCAGGGAGGAGTGGTCAGTTGTTTGGACCTACTATAAGATTCTTTTGGGGTCAAATTTGAGCCGTGTTTCAAGCATGTTTTTCTTTCTATTTTATAGAACAACTAAAGGCTGTGCTTCCATAATGTTATCTTTGAATCTGCAATTGCTTCAGCCAATAGCTCTGGTGCTTTATTGGGATTTGAGAACATTAATGCTGCTAACCTAGCAGCAATGCCATCAAATGATTACCTCTAGTTTTCTTCATGTATGTCATTGAATGCCCAGGGATGTTTATGATTGCTAAAGACTTAGGCAATTGGACAGCCTCTAAGAGTTTTAAGACATAAAAGCTATCGTCTATCTTTTGTCCAGAAGAAGTCAAGATGTCTCTGCTTGCAGAGCATACGGAAGTCACGGGCAGCATCAAAGGTGCACCTGCTGTCAGTATAAATGGTCACCTTTCTACCTGGGGCCAACTGCAAGCTCAGATGGAGGCAGAGAGCTCTCTTTGTTGAGCAGAAGTTGCCTAGGGCATTACACTGGCCTTTGTGCTTTTATTCAGACAGACAATTGCACAGCCAGCTAGATTATGGCCTGCTTCACCTTCTGGGTAAGAACCATGAGCAAACCAAACTACTTCAACATTTTAAGAGATATTTTCCATAAATCAATCTGAAGAGTTAGTAGTCGGTCTGTTAAAGTCAGGGAGTCATGAAGGGTGTTGTCCGCTGGCAGAGGAAGGAGAGTAGCAGGGTTCCCAGTGTCACAGGGAGCAACAGTCACATTGGATGAAGACAATATAAGAACTCTGCGGGCAGAGAGGAGCTGAGGATGATGGGAGTGCGGTAGGGCTGCCACTGAATGAGGCACATGAAGAGTCCGGAGACCCCACTGGTACTTCTGCTACGTGTGGTGTTGTAGTGCTTTGGTGATGGCCGCCATAGCTGTCACTCAGGGAGAGAGGCCTTTGACAACCAAACCGAATAGTTGACTATAGTACCCAGTGGGCCTGTATTGGCTTCCACGTTGTTGGATCAAGACCCCTGAGGCATTTCCTTCTCTTTCATAGACAAAGAAGAAGGGCAATTGGTAACTACAATGTCCTTCTCCTCCAAGCATATGTAAAGCTGACAGAGGTACAGATCCCTGGCTCACGTTTTTGGATACTGAGCAGAAATTCCCTGGTGAAAACATGTAGTTATCCTTGGGTTTAGGAACTCTTTTAAGTAAAGAGTTCATCTTCAGTCCATAGCGTATAAGAAAGGAGGGCCGTTTCCTGGGCCTGGTCCATCTGACAGGGTACCTTTTCGTGGGGCAGTAAGAGCAGGGGTTCCGATGGAGCCATCAGAATAAAAAGGGAGCTTGGTGACTGCAGGGCAAAGAAGGGGACAGGCAGGCCGCTCAGGAGCAGAAGTGGCAGATAATGAGATGTCAGAAGGACACTTGGAAGTTTCTTCAGGTTTAGTCAGCCTCTGAGGGAACGGAGAGTTTGCTTCAGTTAATTTAGAATTTGTGATTGGAGGAAAGAAAATTCTGAACCACTTACACTTTGGGGATCTCAAATGCCAATTAAAATAGGCTTTTCATTCAGGTGCTTATTTTTGTGGCCTTTTTTTTCCAACTGACTGAACAGATAGACTAATTGGAGGATTTTTAGAAAGTTCTCAGTAGCCCAGTGTAACTGTAAGCCATCCCAGATGACTATGGCCCACGAAAGGGAAAATTGCACAAGGGGTGACTGTAATGTTTGTGCATAAATACAGCAGGAGGTCCATGAGTTTCAGCAGTTCTTCCCTTAGAAAGTGAACTTTTCATGTTTCAAAAAAATTATTACTCACCAGACAGACATTTTCAGTCCCATGGACAAAAGACTACACAGAGGACACCCAAATAGGTCAGAACCTCAACCAAGGTGGGAAGTTCAGGTCCAGCAGGAAATATCTTTGGATCCGGGTCCAGCAGGGAGGAGACAGTGCAATGGGCCCTTGTTGGTTCCTTACTCATCTGCGGAGGGGCCGGAGCAGGAGGCAAGTCACTCCGGGTCCCACGCCTCTGACACCTCGTAATGGCAATCAATTTTGACCAAGCGTGAAAGGCAAACAAAAGCTCTATTTTAGCAATTGAATTTCAAGAAACACAGATGGGGGTAGAAAGAAGGAACATATTTATAAAGAGAAAAAAAGGGGGGCTTCCAAAGGGATTACACAAACTGCTTTGAAATAGCTGTGACCGGGCCTGGCCAGCAGGTATACTAGATGATGCACAAGGTTATTGCCAGGTGAACATTTATTTTCCATAGCGTTCAGTGATGCAGAGCCAGTTCCAGGAACTGTATCAGGATGTAGCCGTTTGGTTTGGAAAAGTTCAGATTCACAAGGAGGGTGGTGAGTCAGCTCAGCTATCCTGAGGCCTCCTGGCTTCGTTTTAGGCCTCCTGGTCTCTTGACAAAATCAATTCCATTTGCTGTTTTTCTTGCAGAGAGTCAGGGCCACTTAGTAGGAGAGCATGGGCGGGGGGAAGGGGCGGATTTGGAACATGCCATCTGCCCCATGCGGTCTCTGATAAACCACTAGAGAGGTCTCCCTGTGGCTGTCATCTGGCCTCCCCACAACAGGCCAGCTCATACTGTTCCTCACGGATCCTGCAAGTTCAGCCAAGACCCTGAGCAGAGCCTTGTGCCGATGCGAGTGACCGAGTGGGGCCTCGCGATGAAACAGACATTAGAAGCCTCTGTAATTTTCAAAGACATTTATATTTAAACTTGTAAAAAGTTCCAAACCGCATATATAATGAAAGCATTATAAAAGGAGCCAATACTGTGAAATACATAAAAGAGAAACAAATTGAATTACTACACAAGACTTATCTGTAGCATAGACTTACTACCAGTACTTCTCATATTCCACATCTTCATAATTTCTATTGTATTTAAATCGCAAAGGAGGCAGGTGATCAGAATATTATGAAGAGTAATTCAGGTGTGTGGGTGTGTAGTTTCAAACTTGGGTATCCTGTAGGAGAGGACAAGGACTCAGAATAGTTAGGAAACTCTTCAAAGCATCACATGTATTTCTATCCTTATCACCAAGTATCATTACAAATCAGAAGTTATTAAAAACCATCCTGTTCCAACACCTAACGATGGAAGAAAACATTAATGGTAATTAGGCCACATTTGTGTGTTTTCCTTAAAAATTAAAAGTGGTTTTGTTTTTAAATTTATTTTTCTTTGAACTGATATAAAAGTCTACAAAGAAAAAAAACACGTGTATTTTAAAGAAAAATATTAGAGGTGATGAAACATATATTGATCTCAAGTTCCATCAATTTAAACACTGAATTTCACAAATGGTCACAGTCATCTCTTTTTGTAAATGAGTGAAAATGTAAAATGATTACAAAGAGCTGCTCCATGGTCTCTTATCTCACAACCCAAAGGGTCCTGGGTTCGATTGTGGTCAAGGGCATGTACCTCAGTTGCAGGCTCCTCTCCGGCCTGGGCCCTGCTTGGAGTGCATACAAAAGGCAACCAATCAATATGTTTCTCTCACATCGATGTTTCTCTCTGTCTTTCCCTCTCTCTCCCACTCTCTCTAAAATAAATGGAAAAATATCCTTGGGTGAGGATTAAAAGAAATAATAGAAATAAAGACTTTATTGCTAAAAACAGCTAGCCATCACCTGAGCCTTCAGCACCTCGTTATCTGTTTGATGGTGGACGTTCTTACTCCAGTTTATCAAGAGGGCAGGATGTGGATAGCACAACAAAATGCGACCTGCCTGTGTACAACACAGTTTTGTTAGCCAGGGGCCCATGCTTTAATTCACATTCCAGAGCGTATTTATTTACAAGTGAAAGTTTGCACCTTTGACCACATTCACCAGTTCCCCCAACCACAAGAAATTTCTTATAAAACTAACCATGCAATTTTCATATGACCGTGAAATGCAGTTGTTTTCCTTTCTATCACCCCAAGATCCTTGAAAGTGTTTCAGGTGTGGCTGACCAAACCTGCCCACAGCAGAAGCCCCAGACCTGCTCAGCATGTGCAACCCACAGTCATCTCTTGGGGTGAGCTCATGTTGGCCACCTAGAGGCAATGTCATGCTAATAGCCAAGAGCCTTTCTCTTTCTTCTCAGGATACCCTCCTTAGAGCGATGGAAGTTTGTAATCACCAAATTTTGGTGAAAGAATTCTGAGAAGAAAGCCAAAAACAAGGAAGTAGAATATCTGGGTGAAAAGAAAGGGCACCTGGTTGTGACATCAACCAAGGTGATTAATACCAAACCTACTGAGCTTTTGGTGGAATCAGCTCTACTTCAAGAAAAACTACCCTATGTCACATACAGAAGACTCTTTCAAAGCTTATTGAGTAAGGTGTCAGTCACCAGAACATGAAAAAGGTATGTCTAATGCAGAAACCAGTCCTTAAAAATAGGGTATTATCAAAAAACAACCATAAAATGGGCAATGGGCAGCGCTGTGATATGGTAGATGGCAGTAAGAAAATTTCTGTTCTAAGCTAAAAATTTGAAAATATTTGTTACAAGGTGGTTGACCAGTCACCTATGGTACCTGGGATATAGAAAACAGCTAACCAGGCTGGAAAACTAGGAAACTGCAGAGAAAATGTAGAACGTAGGGATGGATTGATGCCTCCTACAGCCTTCGCTGAGCTCCAGCAAGTAAATTACCTATTTTACAGAGAAAATTCTCGGCCTGCTAGCACACCTGGAAGCAAAGGAAAGGAAGAAAAACTTGTTTGAAAGACCCTTTGTGAAGAGAAGTAATTGAAGATGTTTTAGATTCGTTTTTCTTTTTACTTGCGATTTCGAGATACTGAATTACCTGCCCCTGCTCCCGGCAAAAGGGGGAATTGGGAATAAAGTAGGACAGGAGATTTGATAAGGATAAGAAACCAGAGCTTTTGTTTTGTTTTTTTACCTGGGGCTTTTAAAATATTAGTTTAACTAATTTATTTTTTTACTTTTTGAAACCTTCATCCATTTATTTCACTTATCACCAGAATCTGGCAACCAACCACCAATCTGTTCTTACATCTATTAGCTTGTTTTCTATTTGTTATGTTTTGATTTACTTTGTGCTGAATATTCATTCATGTATTAGAGAGACCATATGGTATTTGATTTTCTTGGTCAAATTATTTCACTTCGAGTAATACCATCAAGGTCCATCCATGTTGCAGAAAATTGCAAGATTTCATTTTTTTTAATGGCTGAGCATTACCCCTTGTGTGTGTGTGTGTGTGTGTGTTATGGGATAGTCAAGGTGTGGTAACAACTTAATTGTCCATGAATCGATGAATGGGTAAAGAAGCTTTTTCTTTTCTTTTTTTTAATTTATTTTATTGATTTTTTTACAGAGAGGAAGGGAGAGAGATAGAGAGTTAGAAACATCGATGAGAGAGAAACATCGATCAGCCGCCCCCTGCACATCTCCCACTGGGGATGTGCCTGCGACCCAGGTACATGCCCTTGACCGGAATCGAACCCGGGACCCCTCAGTCCGCAGGCCGACGCTCTATCCACTGAGCCAAACCGGTTTCGGCAAGAAGCTTTTTCTTATGCAAAACACTAATTTGAAAAGATCCGTGGACCTCTATCTTTATTGCCGAATTATTTACAATATTCAAGATATGGAAGCAACCCAAGTGTCCATCGACAGACTAGTCAATAAGAAAGATGTATTAGAGAGAGACCATGTGGTATTTAATTTTCTTGGTTAAACTTATTTCACTTACAGTAATACCATCAAGGTCCATCTATGTTGGATTTCATTTTTCTAATGGTTAGCATTATCACATTGTGTGTGTGTGTTTGTGTGTGTGTATTATGGAATAATCAAGGTATGGTAGCAACCTAAATGTTCATGAATCAATAAATGGATTTAAAAAAACTGTTTCTTATTTAAATACATATTTGAAAAGGTATGTGGACCTCTATTTTCATTGCTTCACTATTTACAATGGCCAAGATATGGAAGAAAGCCAATATCATCATCAATAGACAAGTGATAAAAAAGATGTGATACAGATATACAATAAGCATGACCCAAGGCCAATAAAGTAATTAAAGGCAACAGTAGTCACTTCAATGTTACTAGGCCTTTGGATTAAATGTCATTTAATCAAGGACAAGTCCATTTTCAAGCGAGAAATTCTAGACATGGCTAGTTCTGTCATCAGCTGTGTCGCCTCACTTAATTTTTTTTAAAATATATTTTATTGATTTTTTACAGAGAGGAAGGGAGAGGGATAGAGAGTCAGAAACATCAATGAGAGAGAAACATTGATCAGCTGCCTCCTGCATACCCACTGCTGGGGATGTGCCCACAACCAAGGTACATGCCCTTGACCGGAATCGAACCTGGGACCCTTGAGTCCGCAGGCTGATGCTCTATCCACTGAGCCAAACCGGTTAGGGCCTCACTTAATTTTTAACCCAAACTTATGAGGTTGTTGGTATTCACCACATTTATGGTGAATAAAACCAAGGTTTGGAGAAGATAGGTCATTAGCCCCAAATTTATGCCTGTGAGAGATGATTTTGGATTTATCTGCATTTGGGTAGTAAAACCTTGAAATCAAGAAGTAAAAAAAAAAAAGTTTCAATTATTGTGTCATTTTTCAATTACCTATTTTAATGCAGACAAGGCAGTAACAAACAATGATTTTAAAATAGAAGCTTTGAGATAGTCTATAATTTTAGTTAACGAAATTTACTATTTTGGGCAAAACAGTTATCAATGTTCTCTTCCAGTCCAATTAAAGAAATGGACTAGAAGATAAAGCATTAATTATCTTCATTGCTTCTCCTATCCAAAAGGAAAAGCAAAAGCCTAAAACAGAAGTGCTGACCTAAAAATAAAATCCAAACCTGTAGAGAATTTTTATAAGAGTGTATGTGAGCCAGCTGACAACAGGTGCTTGGGAGCGAGATCACACATGCCCCAGAAAATGACAGTTGTGCGGCTTCGTTTATGCATCTGAAATTTAAAATGGGATGTAGGGGCGATTACATGAAGGTGGGAGAAACCAAGACGGGAATGTGAGTATAGGATAGTTAACAAGATCATATACTCTCTTGGGGTTGGTTAGAGCTTATGGCAAAAATGTGTTCATCTAGATGCACAGGAACAATGGACAGAGCTTGCTTAAGTCAAAGATAAATCTTTTAATAAAAAGTTAGATACCTGGCATGTGACTACCCACCATGACCTGCCCACTCAGGAATTTATGATCAGATCGCCCTGTAAAGGGGTTACTTTACATAGGACCCCTTATTCATAAACAGGAAGTTCAGCCAAGTCTTAATTTTTTCCCATTTCACCAGCTGGGCAGAGCCACCAAACTATCCACGCTGGGGTGGCGATTCTCCATTGTGCTTATCAAAAATTTCTGTGCCTGTGGAGGGCAGTGCCTCTATATCAGAGTGCTCAACAGGAGTAATGCAACATTTACCATGTGATTTTACCATGTGGCACTCTTGGAAATCACCAGGGGAGACGTTTGGCTAACACGTATATTTGCCACATGCTTGTTTTTACTACTTCTCCACAAATTGTTTCCTTTTCTCTTGAATTTCCCTGGAGATCTACCCTGGGAGAGGGGCAGACAATTGCTAGTCAACCCCCTGGACTACAGCAATGTTATGAGGCATCGTAGAGTGTCTATTGACTTCAATATATTCCCTTCTTTATTTTTAAAACTGAGATATGATTCTCGTATGAGAAAGTTCGCCATATAAACAGATACAATCCACTGGTTTTGTTATATTCACAGAAAGTGGAGTGATGGTTGCCAGAGGCTGGTGGGAGGGAGAAATGGAGAATCGTATTGATTGGGTGCATATTTTCAGATTGACACGATGAGAAGAATTCTAGCGCTCGATGGCGGTGATGGTGCACAAAATGCGAGGGTCCCTAATGACACTGAACTGTACACTTAAAATGGCCTAAGTGGTAATTTTATGTTACGTTTATTTTACCACAATTTTAAAAGAAAACATGGCCAACAGGTAAAATGCAACAGCAGAGTGGGAAAAAGTATTTGCAAATCATATATCTCATAAATGCACAATATCCAGAATATATAAAGAACCCTTACAACTCAGCAATAAGAGAACAAATAACACAATTTTTAAATGGGAAAATGATTTGAATACATATTTCCCAAAGGATACATGCACAAATGCATAAGCACTTGTGAAGATATTCAACATCATCATTCATCAGGGAAATGCAAATCCAATCCAAATGAGATACCACTTCTACCTAGTAGCAGGGACACAACTTAAAAATGGACAGCAGGATGGGTGAGAGAGGATGCGCAGGAACCAGGACCCGGATAGCACACTGAGGGGGATGTGAAATAGAGGAGCCACTGTGGAAAGTGGTCTGGCATTTCCTCAAACCCAAAGGGGATGCCATTCTTTGGAGCAGCACCTGCCACAAGCTGCCTGTGAGGCAATTGCCTGAGGGCAGGTGTTCCTGCAGATGCAGGTTTCACTATCTTATTGATAGGTGACCCCAGGGAAGCTGTAAAGCCATATATCAGAACATGTGCTTACATACCCTGATGGCTGATTGGGTTGAAATGCATGGTGTACTCAAAAAACACAACTCCACTGATTTAGAATACAACATACTTTTTAATCACCTAAGAGATTCAGGTACTGGTGCTTGAGAGAAGAGAACTTCTATATTCTCGATTTTAAAATAAAATTCAAAATGAACTGATTTTTTTAAATTGTATGGGGTTGCCAGGATTATTCAATAGAGGTAGGATGATCTTTTTAACAAATGATGCTTGGAAAATCAAATATCCGCATGCAAAAGAATAAAATTAGACCCTTACCTTAAACCTATGCAAAAAATTAATACAAAATGGATCAAAGACCCAAGCATGAACACTAAAATTATAAATCTTAAAATGAAAACACAAAGGAAGAAAATCATAATATTAAATGTATTAGTAATTTTGGGGAAAAATATATTAAAAGAATAGGCAACCAAAAATAAATGTTTCATATGATCAAATAAAAAATTTTTAAATGTTCATCCAAGGTCACTATTGACATAATAAAATGGCAAATCAGAGGATTTGAGAAAATTCTTGCAAATCATATCAGATTGGAAACCTGTTGCAATGCTGGTAAGAATTTAAAATTGTGCGGCCCCTGTGGCAATCATAGAAGAAAATAAGCATAGAATGTTCAGACCCAGCAATTCATTCCACTTCTGGGTTTGCACCCAAAGAATTGAAAGGAGGAACGCAGACATTTGTGCAGCTATGAGGACAGCAGCATTATTCAAAGTAGCCTCATGTGGGTGTAACCCATATGCCCCTCCAGGGATGACTGGAGAAACTAACATGGTACATTTACTCACAGAATATTATGCACTTTTTAAAAATGAAAAATCTGACCTGTGCTAAAATATGGATGAACATTGAGGATGTTATGTTAGTGAAATAGCCTGGAACAAAAGAAAACATTACATGGTTTCACTAATGTGACATACGTAGAGCAGTCAAAATCATAGAGACAGAAAAGAAAACATTTATATTTTATTGCCAGGCACTGGGGGAGGGAGGCATGCAGAGTTACTGCTTAAAGGGGACAGAGCTTCAGTTTGGGGAGATGAACAGGTTCTGAATGGATGGTGGAGACAGCTGAGGACAATGTGAATGAGCTCCATGCACTGAACTGTACGCTTAAAAATGGTGGCATCCGTGTTTTTATGTTATGTCTCTATCACCAGAGTAAAAAACAAAGTAATGTGTCTCCTTAAGGTTCTAGAAAGTTTGTCAATCTAATTGTACGTAGAAAATAGTTACTAGTCTTCATGAACTGTGACTCCATCTTTATTTTAAAAAATGAAAATATGCATAGAAAACACTGATGTGGGAAGGCACGTGAGATAAGAATAATATTGTCTCACAGGCATTTTCTATAATGAATACAAACAAACACACAACATTTCTGGGTTGTGTTCCCTAAATATTAACTATAGAAATTAATGTGTAATATAGAAATATACTTTCTTCCATTTAAAACATTTTCACCAAATGTCATTAAAATGCTGCCATTAAATGTAAATCAAAGTAAAACTTCATTGAATAAAAGTCCAAAGTAAGTTTCTTGAGTGAAATCTCAAGAACAGCGGGTTAAACACTGAGGAAGACATAATGGCTCATGACACAGAGTGCGGGGTAAAAGCCGTTTTGCTTCCCCCCCCCCCCTCACTCCATAAGGGAGTGTGCAGGCAGCTGATTGATGTTTCTCTCTCATCGATGTTTCTAACTCTCTGTCCTCTCCCTTCCTCTCTGTAAAAAATCAATAATAAAAACCATCTCATACCTGTCAGACTGGCTATCATCAACAAATCAACAAATGACAAGTGCTGGAGAGGATGTGGAGAGAAAGGAACACTTGTGCACTGCTGGTGGGAATGCAGACTGGTGCAGCCACTATGGAAGACAGTATGGAGTTTCCTCAAAAAACTGGAAATGGAACTCCCATTTGACCCTGTGATCCCACTTCTAGGAATATATCCCAAGAAACCAGAAACACCAATCAGAAAGGATATATGCACCCATATGTTCATAGCAGCACAATTCACCATAGCTAAGATCTGGAAACAGCCTAAGTGCCCATCAGTAGATGAATGGATTAGAAAACTGTGGTACATCTACACGATGGAATACTATGCTGCTGTAAAAAAGAAGGAACTCTTACAATTTGCAACGGCATGGATGGAGCTGGAGAGCATTATGCTAAGTGAAACAAGCCAGTCAATGAAGGAAAAATACCACATGATCTCACTCATTCATGGATAATAAAGACCATTACAAACTTTTGAACAATAATAGATACAGAGGCAGAGCTGCCTCAAACTGATTGTCAAACTGCAGTGGGAAGGCCAGAGAGGGTTGGGGGGCAGAAGGGAGGGGAGTAAGAGATCAACCGAAGGACTTGTATGCATCCATATAAGCATAACCAATGGA
>NW_005371277.1:97196-103983 GCF_000412655.1 Myotis brandtii
GGCATGGGTAAGAGATGGGGGCGGGGCTGGCCAGGTTGCTCAGTATCCTTAAATGGGTGGCCTTGGGGCCACAACCATGCATCAGAGACCCCTGGACCTGCCACTGCTGACTGCACCTTCTCAGCTGCGTCCACCGCAGGTGAGTGCTTCTGCCAGGCCAGGCTGGGCTAGGCCACCCCAGGACCAGCCTGTCCACACCATGGGGGACAGGATCCTAGGCTCCCAGTGGGAATGATCCTCTCCATCGCTGGGCAGGACACAGCAGCCTGACCACAGCCCGTCCGCTGCTGGGCCCGCTGCTGCCTGACTGTGTCAGCATCTGTGGAAGAGGCAGGAGTGTGGGTGGGCAGGGAGCGGGGCTGCGTTCCCCCAGGTCCTGCCTGCTTCCCCTGCCCTTGTCCCTGGCCAGTGATCTGAGCCTCAGAAGAGCCTGGCCCTGTCAGGATGCAGAAGCTGGTGTGGGAGGGTGTCTCTGGGCCCCATCATGCAAGTGAGCACCTCCCTGGTTGGGGAAGGAGGGGGAGAATGGGTGGCCCAGGCCAGGCAGGGCGGCAGCTGAGCCCTGGCTGTCCTCCTGCCCATCTTCCCCTGGAAGGGCCTTTAGGAAAGATTCCAATTCAAGGAGAGGAGGTTGGAAGGCACATCTCACCCTGCCATACAGTAGTCAGGAAGGAGTGGGAAGTGGCCACCTAACTCCTGGGACCTCTGTCCCTACCTGGGGTCAGGAGTCCTCATTAGGGAGGTTCTCCTAGGTCAGTGGTCAGCAAACATTAGTCAACAGAGCCAAATATCAACAGTACTTCTTCAAAATAGACTCGCCCAGGCCGAAAACCGACTTCTGCGCATGGGCCACGAAGTTTCAATCTCACTGTACGTGCGCGCCCACACGTGGTATTTTATGGAAGAGCCACACTCAAGGGGCCAAAGAGCGGCATGTGGCTCGAGAGCCGCAGTTTGACGACCAGGGCCCTAGATCATCTCAGCACTATTACTAAATCCCTGGACCAGCCTTTTGCTTGGTTCCTCTTTGGAGCCTCAAAATCCTGACCCATAAGCCACCCTCACAATCTTCTCCCAACCTAAATGATCTTTGCACATCACGTTTCAAACCTGGAGTCCTCTTGCTGCTTTTCTTTCAGTGACTAAATCACATACTTCCATCTGGGCTGATTTTCTCCACACAAATCCTCATCCTTCCTCCACAGTCCTTGTATAAGTCCCTTGGAGAGTGGATTCAATCCTTTTATCCCACCTACTTTGTTCAGAAGAAAGCATGATGGTGTTTTAGAAGGATCGCTCTAATCAGAGACTCCTTTATTTTTTCTCTCTAGGTTTTGAACCATGAATGCTTCAGTCTTCCTGATACTTCTCTGCTTGGGAATAGCCTCCGCGGCTCCAACAGTTGATCACAGTTTACATGCAGAAGCAAATCAGTTGATCTCGGTACCCGGAACTATACTTGGCGTGGTAGGTACCATGTGAAACTGTCCAGAGGGACCCTGAAGGGAAGGGTCCATGCTGTTGGGGTTTACAGCAGAGAGTAGCCTGTTCAGACCAGCTCTTCCCAAGGCCATATCTTCATGCCCCCGCACCCCCGTTACTGACACAATAGGGCATGCATCCTGCTGTGTGGGAGCTGGAGAACAGCTCCCAGACATCTAAACCCTTCCTGGTCCTGCTGTCTCTTCCTCTCCGTCTGCAAATCCCCCTGGGGAAGGTGAGTTACTTTGAAATAGAAATAAACATGATATATTATATGTTTGCTTTTAGTTTAAAGATTTACTCACAGGTGTGCTCAAGGCGGTCTTTGGCAGCGTAGTTAAAACCTTTGTTGGGGGAAAAGCACGGAGCCTGGAGACGGTGGTAGACGCCATCGCCGATGAGGTGAGTGTGACCTGGATGGCCGGACTGTTTGTGTCCTCTCTGGTTTATTAGCAAAATCATCTCTTGCTTCTCAACACTCTGTTTCCTTTTCCTTGAAGGTCACTGCAGAATTCCAGGCAGGAGATGTACTGATCCCAGAGCCAAAAGCACAGGACGTGGAGAGAGCCGCTGTGGAGACCCCCTGGTCTGTGGCCTTGGGAGAGGAAGGCCATGGAACTCCTGAGATGAGCAAATAGCTGTCTGGACCTGCTGCCTCGGAATTTACAGTGTGGCCATCCTGCCCACACCAGGGTCTGGATGTGAGATAAGGACCAGACATTTGGATTCCTGACTCAAGTACCTGCTTTGATTTCTCAGGAGCCCCATTAAAATAACCACTAAAGTTGAGCCTTAAAAAAGCTCTTGTGCTTCACCCACCACCTCTGAAGCTATAATAGGTTCTTGCTATGTGCTCTCTACCCTCCTGTTGGTTTGTGACCTGGGCTGGAGGGCAGCACCTTGCCCCAGCACTCTGTGGCTTCCCCTTTCCCCTCCCCCAGTTATGGGACCTGTAAGTAATAAATCTTTGACTTTACTTCCTTTGTGTGAGTTAATTCAAACTGCGCCTTCCATGAAAACCACACCACGGTTTTCATTTCTGCAAGGTGGGAGCTGGGGGGCTGTGGGAGGCTGCCTGCTGTCCCGGGGGGTGACACGGCTCCTCCTCCAGAAGGTCATAATCTGCATGCCCCTAATGTCATACATCAGCTCTGGGCCCAGCACACCCCTGTGAAGAACAGGTGTGCCCACATGCAGCAGCTCTCTCTCCAAGAGGAAAGCCAAAAAGAACCTGCCATAAAAAATGGGAAAATTTTACCATTTGCGACAAGGTTAGACCGTAAAGGCATTATTATGCTCCGTGAAATAGTCAGCAGAGCAAGTAAAACACTGTGTGATGTTTCTTCTGTCTGGAATCCAACAAACAATCCAAGAAACTCAGAGAATCAGAAATCTGACTTGTGGTCAGCAAGGTGGAGGTGGGAACAGGGAATTGGAGGAAGGTGGTCAGAGGCAGGAACTGCCAGGGGTCAGATGGTCAGTGTGTGGGATGAACATACAGCGTGATGACTGTGACTACCACTGCTGTAAGGTGTATGGGAAAGTCATTAAGGAGGTAAATCCTAAGAGATCTCATCACAGGACAAAACATTTCCCTTTCTTCTTTTCTTCTTTTTTTTTTATCTACTTGAGAGGATAGATGGTAGCTGAATCTAATGTGGTAATTATTCCACAGTATATAGACATCAAACCATCATGATCAATAGCGTAAATGCATGTAGTCACGTGTGTCGTGACTCAATAAAATTGGAATAAAAAGTAACACATTTTTTAAAAATGAAA
The DNA here is from genome assembly GCF_000412655.1 of Myotis brandtii. Taxonomy (NCBI): domain Eukaryota; kingdom Metazoa; phylum Chordata; class Mammalia; order Chiroptera; family Vespertilionidae; genus Myotis; species Myotis brandtii. The sequence goes on from NW_005371277.1 coordinate 100,461, forward strand.
TTGTGTCCTCTCTAGAGTAGACTGTTGACCAATATTCAGTTTGCCCTTGTAGACTGAGAGCTTTTTCATTAGTTTTATCGGCCAGTGTGGCTCTTGTTGGGCTGTTAGTGTAACTGGTGCCCTTGAAGGACAGATGTTCCGGAAAAGTGGAAACTCAGTTTCCTGAGTGAGCAGAGCCTGGCTGAATCTGTGGGTCTCAAGGCAGTGAGGGCTGCCATGGTGCCTAAGGGATAACATCTTCCAGATGTGAAGGCCAATGGAGGCCTGGACTCAGAGCTACGCTCCCCGTACCCTGCATGGTAAACAGAGCTGCTTATGTCCCTCATTCCAGCTCTGCTTGTGAAGTATAAACACGTTCAAAAATTTTAGATTGTGGAATCTATACACACTGTCAGAACTGCCATTAAAATTTCTTACCTTGTTCCTATTTCTGTTTCGGTGGTGATCATATAGCTGTTCTTACTTCTGTGTTATGTGGAGACATCCATCATATTCTATATATCATTCAAATTTCTCCAGATGAATCATGTCTTATGACCAGGTGAACCAAGAGTGTCTCAGTGAATAGAAACCAGCTAATTTTTCAACTTCAGGAAAGCATTTCACCTCCTGGGAGGCTTTATAACAAATTTGACGTGGAACACTTTAAGCTGCAAACTGTCTGGAACTCCTATTTCGCATTAGGTTGGTGGTGGTAATCAAGTGTCTTGCCCTTTACCTTTTAAGGCTAAACCTTGAAAATACAGCCCTCAGTATTCAATGTGGGTTCTCCCTCTTCGGGTGGAGATGCAAATCAGATTACCTACCGGTTCTATAAAGAAGGTAAGATCTGTCTATATCAGAACAATTGGGGAACCACCATGACATAACGCTAGATGACTCTTTGATACCTAGAATTCAATGCAGAATGTTTAAGTGTGTTGATTTAAGATATTTGTAGATGTAATATTTGTGCCTTATGTTTCCATTTCACATTACTTGAACCAGAAGTCCATGATTTTAAGTGTTTCATAAATAGAATTGTCCCTAAACAAAGTGGAGTTAGGGGTACCAACCACCTTTGCAGTGGAAAATGTGTGTATATTTTTTCCTCTTCCAAATCTATACTGAAAGCCTACTCATGGCAGGAAGGAAGCCTTACTAGGAACATAAACAGTCAGTTCACACAAGTCTGTAAGTCACATGTATTATAACACTGTATTCTTACAATAAAGTAAGCTAGGGGAAAGGAAATTCTATGAAGAAGACATAAGGAAGAGAAAATACTTTACAGTGAAACTGAGTCGACAGTAAGCATGTTTAGGTGTTAGATCATAGAGTCTAGGGGTACAGGCATGGGCTCTCACTACATGCTTTATTTGCTGTGGGTGTCACACAGCTCGCAGACAAGCACTGAGAAAGCATGCTAGTCATGTTCTGAAGGCCTGCCTGGAACACAAGTTGCAGAAGAAATGCTTACAAGTGCACTTTGCTTGTGATAATGGAAAAGCTGAGCTAGTTAAGTGCAAGACAATGACACCTGAAATAATAACAAGGGTCACAAGATGTCCAGTTTCTGGTTTTCACTTTAAGATAACGTCACTGATGCATAATTATGAGATATTTGCAGAATTGTGGTTCTGCAACCCAGTAATTCTTGTTCTCAAACGAAACTGTGAATTGCTGATATGCTATCTTTTGGTCAAGAAGGAGAGATAACCTCAGGGTCTTGAAGGGAATTTAGGTGTTTGTCTTGCAGAAGGAATGAGTGTCTTTAAGGAAGTTATGACCAGTTCCTGACACCCAGGAGCCTCGCTGCACAAAATGTTACCTGTAACTGAGAAGCACAGGCTCTCCCCTTGGTTCCCTAAACTCCCCTCCCTTACTCCCTGGCTGAGGGAACACTCCCTGCCTTTGCTTGTTGAGGAAAGATGACATTGGGAGATCTTTCTCTCTGTCCTCTCGCTTTGCCTAAATCAAATAACCCTTCCTCTACCTCCAGGTACCTGTGTCTCCTTGTTGCGCTTACTAGCACATTGGCACACGAACCTATATTTTGGTTGGTGATTTAGTAACAACAGGAATTATAGAAAAAAATCTCACTATAAGAAGAGCACACGGTCCAAATCCGTGTTGCTCAAGGGTCACCTGTATATTGAAATGGCTAGACCCGTGGTCGGCAAACTGTGGCTCGAGAGCCACATGCAGCTCTTTGGCCCCTTGAGTGTGGCTCTTCCTAAGCCTTAGGAGTACCTTAATTAAGTTAATAACAATGTACCTACCTATATAGTTTAAGTTTAAAAAATTTGGCTCTCAAAAGAAATTTCAATCGTTGCCTCTCTGTTGACTAATGAGTTTGCCAACCACTGGACTAGACCATCTGATTTGATATTCCTTTGTCAGTGTAAAAAGAATGTCCAAACCCGTAGAGAACTTTTACAAGAGTCTATTTGAGCCAAACGGAAGGCATCTGCCGGGGAGCAAGATCTCAAGTGCTCTGGAGAATAACAGGTTTGCAGGTTTGAATGCATTTGAGATTAAGGAGGAAACATAAGGAAGATTACATGGAGGTGGAAGAAGCAAGGTGGGGATAGGACAGTGGTCGGCAAACTGCGGCTCGAGAGCCACATGCGGCTCTTTGGCCCCTTGAGTGTGGCTCTTCCTAAGCCTTAGGAGTGCCCTAATTAAGTTAATAACAATGTACCTATCTATATAGTTTAAATTTAAAAAATGTGGCTCTCAAAAGAAATTTCAATCGTTGTACTGTTGATATTTGGCTCTGTTGATTAATGAGTTTGCCGACCACTGGGATAGGATCATAGAATAGTTACAATTTTGCACTCTCTTGGAGGGTGGTCAGCATTAGAAGGAGTCTGAAAGGGGGCATGTCAAAGCTGTGTTAACCTAGACCTAGATGCACAAAAACAAGGCATCCTGATTAAGGCAAAGGGAAGCCTTTTACTACAGAAGTCCTGGGCCTGGAGTGTGTCCACACACCATGACCTTTCCAGGTGGGAATTTATGGTGAGATCACCTTTGAGGTTACTTTCCAAAGAACCCGTTTTTGTCCACATAAGTAAACAATTAGAGCTAACAAATGGGGAAACATGTTTTAGCCTCCTACTGTCACACAGACACCCTCTGACCACCTGAAGTCCGGGTTCCGGCTTAGAATTCGGATTCCTCGGCATTAGATGCCACTTTCCCTTCCACTTCCCCAACCCTGGCAGCCTGCAAGCGAGATTCTCACACCCACAGACTCGCCAGGCCTCATGTCTGCCTTCCAGCCACACCACAGGCCACAGGGGTTGGGCAGGTACAGGAAAATATTTAAAGGCATGAGCCAGAATTTAGGTAGCACCATAGTCCCAATTCTCCCTGGTGGCGTTACTGCAGTGAGGGCCTGACCATGGATGGATATACTTGGTCAGGTATATCCAAAGAAATAGATACCCTCCCACCTTCAGAGATAACCAGGAGCCAACCCATTATCTTCCTCCTGCACTCTCTGCATCAAAACCACAGACCTCACTGGAGAGCACAC
>NW_005371277.1:104042-107678 GCF_000412655.1 Myotis brandtii
GGGCGTGAGGGCATGAGTGGGGGGAGGGGGCAATGGAGCGATAAGGACACATATGTAATACCTTAATCAATAAAGAAAAAATAAAAAAATTTCAAAGTAATGACTAAACTTTTCTTAGTTACTATCTAATAAAACATTTCTATACTTTTCAAAAAAAGACTCAGTAGTGCTGGCACCCGCTCTTCTCCGCCATCTGGTGGTCACAAGTGAGAACACGCCAACCTGCAAAGTGGGGAGAGATGCCAGAAACTTTCTGATGTAAGCTCTGTATCAGTCTGTTGTGTTTAGATTCTCCACGGCTCCGTGATGAGCAGGATGAGGGATGATCCTGCAGAAGGGGGTAGGAAGCCGCAGCCTTCAGGGGAGTTGTGAGTTTGCTGTATGAGCTTGCTCAGAAGCCAGTGGGGAAAGGAGCAGTGGCTCAGCTGGAAGAGATCAGCAGGACGTCAGTGTCTCCCAGGATTCAGAGCTGGAAGCAATGGTCCTGTCGGGTCTAAGGTCACCCTGAGACGGAAAGACAGGTGTTTACCTGTGAACCGTTCTTGCCTGGGTCACCTCAGAGTCAAGTCATTGATACAACTCTTTTATTTAAAAATATTTTTTTATTGATTTCAGAGAGGAGGGGAGAGGGAGAGAGAGAAGAACATCAATGATCAGAGAGAATCATTGATCAGCTGCCTCTTGCACACCCCACACTGGGGATTGTGCCTGCAATCCCCTACATGTGCCTTGACTGGGAGTTGAACCGGAACCTCCTGACAGGCTGACAAAGGTGCACTTTTAAATTAATTGCTTTACAGGATCTGCTTCATCTGATTCTTTTTGCATCAAATGCAAGGGAAGTTGGGAATCTGTAGAGACTCAGAGCCTGGAGGTTGCCGGGGGCAGGGCAGAGAGGGGCATGGGGAGGGTGGCTGCCCATGGGAGCAGGGTTTCCTTAGGTGGGGTGGGGGTTGAAACTGCTCTGGAACTCCATAGCAGTGGAGGTTGTACGACACTTAATGCAATAAAAGCCTCTGAATTATGCAATTTAAATGTTAACATTTTAAATGGTTAAAAATGTCATGTGCACTTTACATGAATTTGTAAACATGTAAAAGGACACAGCAAAATGGATGTGCAGCTGGTGTAAACCACCGACGGGAAGGCTGCAGCCCAGGCTCTGAGCCCTGAGAGCCCGCGGGCAGTTTGCCCAGCGCCTTCTCCTGGCCTGTGACCCAGGCTCTCCTCCGTCCACGCGCCCAGACGCGGAGGACCCCTCCTGAGACAGCCACGGCCCACGGCCACGTGCAACCTCACCCGAGGAGCCCATGGGCAAACCGAAAGGCACCTCCGTGGGTTCAGGCGGGCGCTCCGCTCACGGGCCCTCCCTGGGAAGCTGGCTGTACTGTCCTCCCACCGTCGCAGACGCGACTATGGGGGATTCACCCCCAGAATCACAGGGTCGCCTGTCCTGCCCAGGGACATAGCGCCATGAGCACCAGGAGACCAGGCAGTCTGAACCCCCAGGGTCAGGGAGGAAGTTCTGTGGAGATGAACAGAGGCCCTCAAGGAGTTGCTGGGTCGACGGCAGTTTGATCTGTGGACCTTGGATTCACTTTCTGTACATGGTATCGCAAAGCGGCCATGTCTTTACAGGATCTTGCTTTACAGGATCTGTTCCCCAGTTGAAAGAAATGTTTTGAAGTTTGTGTTCCTGTGTCAATTGTGTCTCCAAAGAAGGATGTCTGGGAAGCCCGAGGGGCAGCGACAGCAATAGAATTGGAATCTGGGGAAGAAATAGTAACAAAACGGGTTTATAATGAGTGTGATTATAGTGTTGCTACCACGTGGAGCTAATCCTGATTGAGCACCGCCTGTGTGCCAGGAAGTGACAAGTGGGGCGCATGTGACCCCTCGTTTTGTCCGCAGGAAGCCTTACAGGGTATTTGTCCCCCGTCTTACCGAGGCCTGAGGGACAGGAGGCTGCCCGGGGTCACTCAGCGGGCAGAGGAGGAAGTGTGTTTCCTGAGCCACTGCTCACTGATGATGCTCATCACTCCTGAGAAGGGCGTTTTCGTGCACATGTTCCCCACTTTCCACTGTCGTTTTGGCTCAATTTGGGGATGTAAGATGGGTTGGACCTTCTCTGAAGGAAACAGTTTTTCAGATTTAATGATTACGGTGTGGTCCAGGCCAGCGTTTCTAGTTCAAGGTCAGCTTCTCCAGCAGTTCCTGGTGTCACCCCTAGAGGGAGGCAGTTCTCTTCTGCTAAGAGTTAAGGTTATTTACTAGGGTCTGAACCAGAGTTGCGAGTGGGGTAGGAGACCGTGTCTGTGTGTCTGTGTGTATATGTGTGAGAGAGAGAGCTTGAGAGACAGACAGGCAGACAGACACAGACAGAGAGCGGTAAGGAGATCTATTCAGATCTGTGACCTGAAATTTTATAAATCTCGTTGGATGGGGAGATTATGCCGCAGGAGCCCTTGAGCTCACCGAGGCGGTTTCCCTGGAGGAAGAGATTTTCTCTGCTGCTCAACCCTCCCCCTTCAGGAGCAGTTTCTCCATTCATCTTCCTTCATCTCTCCATTCATTTTCCACATCCGGAGGGTCTGGAAGAAGATTCTTGATAAAATGTGACGCAGGATGGATGGCCAGGTTCCCAGCAAGTCGCCTCGTGTGCAACAAAGCCCTCAGCCAGGGCTGGGAGGACGTGGGTCACGGGCGCAGTGACAGAGAGTCTCCTGATGACAATGTGCGCTCCGGCCCTGTGAGCCCCCCTGCGGTCAGCACAGGGACACAGCGGGTGTCCTGGGAGGCTCTTGTCCTGTGGTCTCGGCTCCTTAGTTCAGAGCTGCCTGCCAGGTCCAACCTGCACCTTCAATGTCAAGGTAACTCATGTGGGACCAGCTTCTCTGAAAGGACTGTGAAGAGGTCAGCACTGCTCTTTCTTGTGTCCCGTGGGACTTCGTTTTCCAGAATCTCTGGCTTCCTGTCACCTCAGAGGAGTAGCTTTGCTGCCAGAAGGAACGGAAGGGGGAAATCCTCTAAGTATACCCCTGCTCCTGGGAGATACTGTCAGCCTTCTCTCGGGAAGCTCAACTCCACTGTCTGTGGGCACTTACCTTAAAGAAAGTCCCCTCGGGCGCTTGCAAGACTGAACAGTCACAAATGCCAGAGAGAAGGAAGAGAAGGCCAGGGGACACCACAGTGTCGTCCCACTGGCAAAGTTGCTGATCCTTGGGGGGACAAAAACAAAACCCAGGTAGAAGCAAGAAAGGGGCAGAAGGCAGGCGTGCGGTGGACATAGCGCTGACCTGTGTTCCAGGTGCTGCACACGTATCGTCTCATTGGATTCCCACCACTGTGCCAGGTTGTGTCCTAAACCCATTTCGGAGAAAGTATCTGAGGCTCAGAGACCTAAGTGTGTCTGCCTAAGGCGGAGGCCCGAGCCAGCAGCCTGGTCAGGTGCAGTGTTCTGTGTGTGGGAGGGCGGGAAGCAGAACAATGGAATTAGCTGCCAACACTGAAAAGTTAAGAGCCCTAGCTGGTTTGGCTCAGTGGGTAGAGCGTTGGCCTGCGGATTGAAGTGTCCCGAGTTCAATTCAGGTCGAGGGCACATGCCCGGGTTGCAGGCTTGATCCCCAGTAGAAGGCG
>NW_005371277.1:107772-118546 GCF_000412655.1 Myotis brandtii
AAAAGAAAAAAGAAATATTAGAGATTTCACCATAGTTGGGCTGTTTGGCTTCTGATTAAAAATTGGAAGTTCTGGCCACATTGGCTTCACAATCTTGCCTGATGCCAGTCAGTGGGGAGGAGGGTGGCCCCTAACTCCAACGGGCCAGTAGACCAGGAGAGAGAGCTCAGAAGCTCCCCACCCCCATGTGTGAAATTCTGCCTGTGACAGAAATCACATTGCATTGGAGAGTGTGACCTCTGGGACAAGGTCAGTGCCAGGGGTGGAATTCAGTCCCAGAGCTGTCCATCCAAAGCCAGGTGGGCTCTCCGAGGGCCTAGGTGGGATGGAAGAGACGTGTAACCCATGGACGCCCATGTTGCTTGCTGCCCAGGTGGCTGGTCTGCTCCAAGGGGTGGTAAGGTTTCCATTCAAACAGTCCCTGGAAGAGGCAAGACTGATTGATCTGTAGTGGAACCTAGACCTACCTGAGGCCGGGGAGGAGCCAGGAGCTCTGCCTGCAGATGCTGGAGCAGGCCCTCCTTCTGCAGGGAGGGGGTCGGAGGGGGCAAGCAGGCCTGGACTGAGGGAGCACAGGCAGGAGGCAGAAGCATGTGGGGCCTGGAGCCTGTCCTAGACCAGGCAGCTCACCTGTCACTTCCTGTTCCTCCCAAAACAGCACTAAGGGAGTAGAGGGAAAAGCAGAGCATGGCCCCAATAGGAGACACCATGAGGGCCTCCCGGGGGAAACCCGCTCTGGGGACAAAGGAATGCATGAGGGGCCCCCTATGTCTGTAGTCTGAAATCTATGGAAGGGGGCGGGGAGGGGGGGCGCGAGCTAGAGGGAGGTCAATGGGAGGAAAAAGGGACATATGTCATACTTTCAACAATAAAGATTTTTTTTAAAAAAAGAAAATGCATTAGGGCCAGCATGAGAGCCGCTTGTATCTGCTCGCCCTCTCCCACCCAAAGAATTTGTTCTTTTTCTTTCCTTTTTTTTTAAATTGCTATATCTGCCTGACTGGTTTGGCTCAGTGGATAGAGCGTTGGCCTGCGGACTGAAGGGTCCCGGGTTTGATTCCGGTCAAGGGCATGTACCTTGGTTGCGGGCACATACCCAGTAGGGAGTGTGCAGGAGGCAGCTGATCGATGTTTCTCTCTCATCGATGTTTCTAACTCTCTATCTCTCTCCCTTCCTCTCTGTAAGAAATCAATAAAATATATTAAAAAAAAATTACTGCTGTCTCCTGCCAACAGAAGACAGATGTCTTTGCCCGTTTTCTTGCTATATTCCCAGAACCGTGTCTGGCACACAGCCAGTGCTCAATGTGTGTGTGGAAGGGAGGGAAGAGGGAGGGTTCTAGAAGGGGCACTGAGCAGGTGCAGGTGGAGCTGGGGCAGTGGACTGTGGAAGGAAAAGGGCTGTGATGGGAGGGCCACATGGTGGGTAGGAGGGGTGCTGGGGGCGGGGGCTCCACATCCTTCCATTGCACCCCCCTCTCACCTGGACGAGCCCCTCCTGGGACTTCTCTGGGCACCTGCCATGGCTCTTCGCCTCGTTCCAGATGGGAGATCACTTCTGGCTTACAGACCGGAGGCCCTGCTTGTGGGGGGGAAGCGGCATGGCTGTGGGCTGCAGCTCTCTCTCCAGAACCAGCGATAGGACAGGAGAGCCCCCGGAACAGCAGGAGCTGGCACTGAGCGCTGTGTGCCGTCCCCGAGGATGGGGGTCGCAGAATGGGAACCCAAATTGAGGCATGCATGCTGAGGAACCCATGGGTATTCTCCCCCACCCCCCCAATCTCCCTTGGAAAGTCCAGGGCAGGTTGGGCTTCCAGGACCCTATCCACCCTCTCCCCACTCCCCTCTCCTCCTGCCCCTCCCCCAGCAGCCCCAGATCTGCTTTCCATCTCTGCTCCTTTACTGATTCTGTGCGTTTCCTATAAATGGAATCTTACAGTAGCGCCTTTTTGTCTGCTCACATACTTTGGTTTGTTTTCATCTGAAATAGCATTTTTGTTATTGGGAAGAGAAATCCCAGATGGATTAGAGATCAGATGTAAAAAAAGGGGGGGGGGAGCCCTTTTAGGAAGTGTGAGCATCATCTGGGGTAGAGGGCACTGTGCTGAGTGTGACCCCAGGGCCAGAATCCAGTGAGGAATGGCTGGCTCTTCCTGTGCCCTAAAGGAAAAATGAGAAAAATGCAGAAACCTGGAAAGACAAACCACAAGCTGGAAAGCTTTCCTCACAGCCCAAGGCCAGAGAGCGGTGTCACATCCCTGTGGGGCAGAAAACTCTTCAGGTCGGTGTTTTCTAAGGGGCCAGAGGACAGACACATGCACCTCCAAAGAGGGGCTGTGCATAAGGCAGTACATGTCAGAGATGCCCCACCCCCCGAGGGGGACACCCACACTGTCACCACTGGGGGAGGGCACTGTCTCCATCAGGTTGCCAGGCTTCTGGTCTGAGCCGACCAGCCTGGGGGCAAGGCCCCGACAGATGCCCTGGGGAGAAGGGAAAGGCCCCTCCTCTGGGAGAACAGTGGGCAGGACCCATCAAGGTCCCACAGGTGCACCCCTTCACCTGGCAGGGCTCACCCTAGGAGGTCGCCCCACACAAGTTCTTGCACAAATACTTCAAAGACATCTTTCTGAGACCACCCACCAGAGCACTGATGAAACAGCTGGAATTTAAAACCCACACACTAACGTGCATGGAGAGGGGATGGGATCCACCACTCCTGGCCCACATGGGCGAGGGAAGCTGAGCCGCTGCTAAAGTGGGTGCAGAGGTCTCTGCTGCCAGACAAAGACCTCAGGGGTCCTCTCACGTGAGACACGTGGGCCAGCCTTCGGCATCCAGCATCCCACCTGTTAGACCACATGCATGTGATTGCAACGGGCAGACGTGCATTTGTGAAAATGAGTCTGCCTGTCACAGAGAGAGACAGACCAGAGAGGCGGAGCCTGAGGCATACCCACCAGGCCACCCCTGATGGTCACCTCTGGGGTGGGACTTGCAGATCTCTGATGATCTCCTTGAGGTGATGTCTAGATGTTTATAATCATCTGTGACTTTAATAGTTCTACAAATATTGAAGTCACTAGGTCAGTATTAAACATTCATCCCTCATCTATGGTACAAAGTGCATTGCTGCAGATCTGAGCCTGCCACCTGGCCGCATCTGTGACTTTAATAGTCCTACAAATAGTGAAGTCACTAGGTCAGTATTAAACATTTATCCCTCATCTATGGTATAAAGTGCATTGCTGCAGATCTGAGCCTGCCACCTGGCCCTGTTACGCCATCTGGTGGGGAAAAGAGAAGACATGGATCCACCAGTCAGGAGAGATTTTAGAAACTTCTGCAGGTCATCTATAGCAATTGGGTTCTGTCCAGATTCCTCACGGTTCTTTGTGAGCAGGAGGAGGAGGTGTTACCAAACCGAAAGAGGGTCTGCCCACCAGTGCACAGCGGACCCAAACCCTGAACACTGAGTTCTGCAGTGGAGAAATTAAAGCAGTTTATTGGCAGTGCTCCAAGCATGAAGAACAAAAAACTTGATTAAAACTGAATTTCCCAATGCTTTTTTAAAAAATATATTTTTATTGATTTCAGAGAGGAAGGGAGAGAGACAGAGGAACATCAATGATGAGAGAGAATCATTGATCAGCTTCCTCTTACACGCCCCCTACTGGGGATTGAGCCTGCAACCTGGGCATGTGCCCTTGACCAGCATGGAACCCGGGACCCTTCAGTCCGCAGGCTGATGCTCTATCCACTGAGCCAAACCAGCTAGAGCCAAATTTCCCAATGCTTTTGATCAAGGATTCTTCAAGGCAAAGATTGCGAATTAGGGGCTAGGCGTCCTGGGTGAAGCTGGTTGACTAGTTCTTGTGCTGGCCTCAGCAGTTTTCCGTAGTCTGATTAATTTAGTTCCTGAGGTCGTCTTGCCTGGAGCCCTCACAACTGTGGTCAGGTGATCTAACCGGGTTGAAGAGCCAGGATTCTGTAGAAGATCTCATGATTGGTGTTAGTGATGTTATCTTTCAAGCAAAGGGCAGAAACGAGGCATCTTGTGACCACTTTATTGTTTAAGCTATCATGGCTTTGTGCTAAATCGTTACATTTTTCTATTGTCTCAAGCAAAGTGTCCTTTTACACATTTTTTCCTGGAAACTTACTTTGCAGGCAGGCCTCTGCGGCATGACTAACCTACTTTCTTAATCTCCGACCATAAGCTACATGACAACCAAACCAACTGAAACACGCAGTTAAAGCCTGTACCTGTATGTCTGGGCACCGGGATCTAACACCCAAACATGGGCACTGTTCACTGCGGGTTTCAGAGGGACCTGCCTGCAGGACGAGGTTAGATTTTCTCAGAAAGGAGAGGACTCGAGTATATTTTGTTCTTCCTCACCTTTCCGAGGCTGTGGCAGAGTCTGCCAGTCTGGGTACAGAGAGGTTCCAGTTTACCCTCCCAAGACAAGGAGGGAGGGGTTGAGGCAGTCCCGCCCAGGCCAGCAGCTCCTGGGGGGAGCGGAGGGGGAACGGGGCGATGTGCAAAGACCCAGGAGGAGGAGCAGGAGGGACGGTGGGGCCCCTGAAGCCCCTTTACCTGTTTTGGCTTTGAAATCCTTTACCCACCTGCCCTCTCTCAGGCCTGAATGAAAGGTGAGAATGTGTGCGTGTGTTTGTACGCTCAGCCTGAATGGAGGACATCATAACAGCCGAGCTCTGAAACCAGCAAAGCAGTATTTTCCTGGGCGATGCGTTCTGGGGAAACAGCATGTGAGCTTGTAACTGATCCTGGGATGAGCACAGCCCCTGGGGTGAAGGCTCCAACTGCGTGTCTGAGACACATTGCAGTCCCTGCCCGCAGCAAGCCCAGGACATGCTACCACGGGCAACAATCCGCCTCCTGCGCTTAGGACACATGCGGGGCTGAAATGAGAGGTGCCCCTTGTCCGTGAGAGTCCGGAGCAGAGGGCCTCTCCTCCTTGCCTTTCTGCGGCGATGACTTAAAACCTGCACTAAGTCAAGGTGCTCCCATAGCAGCAGCATCGCCCTGGAGACCACGTGCTCACTTGGAAGTTTCTTCCCAGTGGGACAGACTGGGAATGGCTCTCCTTGGATACGTCCTGCCCCATGCTGGGAACTCACCGGCTGACCTCGCTTTGAGATTCGGCCCTCAACTTGCAAATCTCTGTTTATCCCATTCGCCCCCACCCCCCTTGTTCTGGGAGACACACCACCTCCCCTTGCACAGCCGGCAGAGGTAGGAGGAAGACCCGAGGGTGATCTCAGTCTTTGCCTTGGCCCAGTGCCTTGGCTGTCACAGCTAAACATGAGACAGGAAACTCCAGTGCTGAGTGATGTTGGGAGTGAGCCAGGGCCGGAGCATGACTGGTTAATAAGTCAAATAAAGTAAAATAAAGACCCTGAAGTCCCCAGCACCGAGCACAGCCATGAACACATGGCGGGTGCTGAGTAAGTGACTGCTGAGTAAGTTAATACATTTTTTAAAGTAGAGCTAAACATCCACGTGGATGGGAATCACATAAAATATCATCTCACAGGCAGTTTGTTGTACCCAAGTATGAGAAGAATTATTTTTAAATGCATCGTGCTCATAGCTAGTACTCTGATAATGACACACAACTTATTTTTTTATTGGCTATCTGTTAAGTCTGTTCTTGGCTCTCAAACATTCACACGGGGTGCAGTTTTCAATGCTACCAGGAGGGTTAACTCCCTCCACACCCAGCGAGTTCTCCATGCTGCACCCCGAGCTGCAGGTCCCCAGCTGGGTCCAGGCCACTTGAACACCGGCCCCTGCCTGTTAAGACCCAGATTAGAGCCCAGATAATGCAATTTCTCTGAGGCTCAGTTTCCCACCTCTGATGATTTTATGAGCTGATGATTATTAGAGGGCCTGGTATGGTGTCTGGTGCAGGTAGGCACTCAGAAAAAGGCAACTGAGAGCATCTTCATGAAGTTCCTTTTCTAATCCTGAACCAGTGAGCAGTAGCTCGTCAGTGTGTGTGACCTACAGCAGTGTTCTTAAAGCCCACCTCGCTCACCAATGCCCTGGAGGACTTGTGCCAACACAGGTGGTGGCTCCACCTTCAACTTCTGACTCAGCAGGTCTGGGGGTTCCCAAGTGCGCTGCAGCTGGTGGCCTGGGAACCCCACTCTGAGAACCACTGGCCCTAAGGAACTGGAATTAAAGTCCATGTGCATTTTGCTCTCCAAAAGTCGAGTGTTCCCCAAGCTCCCAGAGCAAAGCTGGCCCTGCAGCACGGAGAGAGGAGCAGCGTGCCTCAGCAGCCACCATCCCTGCCTCACTCCTGCTCCTCCACGGCCCTCTCCCTGTCCCAGGTCAGGCCCCCCAGTGCTCCCAGGGCCTGTGTCTGTGTTCTAGAACTTTTCACACAAAGGACTTAGCTGACAGACTTAGAGGGCTGGATCCCCAGGCTGTCTGTGCACCAGGAGGAGGCTCTAGACAAGCCCTGTGGATCATCCAAATGACTCTTGACTCAGAATTTCTAGCAAAAAAAATAAAAGCCAAGGGTTCAAATAGGGAAAGGGAGACTGATAGGTTGTAACTTAATTGGTCCTACCTGGCTGCCCCTAGACCAGTGAGTGGGTGGTCACCATCCTGGTGGGTGTGGCAGCGTAGAGGCGAAGTGTCTGTGTGTCTGGATGGTCACTAGGAGGTTCCAGGTGCCTCAGGATCTCTGGGTTAGGTTCTCACCCACAGGCACCTCCAGGAACACCTGCAGCAGCCCCAGTTCCCACGTGGGAGAGCAACTGCCCCCTCCACACAGACACACAGTCTTTCTCTCCTGGTTGCCTCTTTTGCTGCCTCCCCCAGACTGGGTGGCCTTTTAAATGTCACCTCCTCACATACGACCCACATCCTTCATGTACAAAATTGCTAATCAACTAACGCATCTTACACCTGTGCACAGCTGCCTGCGGGCTTCTGACCAACCTGAACCGGTCACTCACTCACATGCGGAAGGTGAATTTCATCCCTATTCCACCAAAATTAGGATTACACGTCAGAGCGACATTTCCATGTATGCTTATAGGCATGCACATATACGCAGGTATGGGGGACTGGCGTGTGTGTGTGTGTTTGTGTGTGTGTGTGTGTCTGTGTGTGTGTGTCTATGTGTGTGTGTACCACTCCAGGGCACTGTAAGTACATAGGATAGAGATAGAGGCACAGATATGATAACAAAGGTGTTTAGGAAAATGGATAAGCAGATACAAGTAGACTTATAGATGTATAGATAAAGGTCATGGATCTGAGCAGACACAGTCGTAGATATGGAGCCATGTCAGTGTGACGTAGGCAGACCCACACATCCGTAGATCCACCACACAGGTGATGCTACGGATGTCATTATCCCTACTGGGAATCATAAATACTAGGAAAAATTGTGATTGAAGGTGGGGGGTGGTGTTTCTCTGGGAGTTTGTGGTGTCCGTGTGTAGGAATTCTCTGACTCTTTTGCTGCAAATGAGCCCACCTTGGTCCATGTCATTGGTTTTCGTCAGGAAGAACCCAGCAAGGTCCAGCTGAACCAAGTGATTTTCCGGCTCAGTTTCCTGAAGTCTCTGTGTCAGAGGAACCATAGGTAAGCTAAGATGTCCCCAAGGGAGTGGGTGCTCTCCTGCTGGCCGGCAACCCCTTCTGGAGGCCATGCTCAGATCCTGCAGCTGCTAGCAGCTGTGGCTCCCTGTTCCTCCTTCCTACTAGAAGGTCTCCTCTCCCAAGGTTTCCTGAGGCTCAGCTGTTCATGTGGTTCTGCAGGGACTTGCTCAGGATCTCATAGTCCTGCCCCGAAGACCCAACTCTGAGCAATAGTCCCTGAGAGCCGTTTCTCGCTTTCTTCCTACTTTAGAGCTGTGGCCACTTTTGTTGGATGCAAAGGGCAATGCCTCCTCCCTTAGCTACTGCGCTCTTACCTGATGGGCACATAATTCATCGGCAGACTAAGCTCTCCCTCATTCTGCAGTTCCACCAAAAATGCAAGAAAGCCCCTCCGCTGGCTCAGTTGGTTGGTGTCCTCTCGTACACCAAAATAAGAGGTTGCGGGTTCAATCCCCGCCAGGGCGCTTACATGAGGCAACCAATCAATGTTTCAATGTTTCTCTCTCACATTAATGTTTCTTTCCCTGTCCCTCTCCCTCTTCCTCTCTCCCTTTCTCCCTCTCTCCCTTCCTCTCTCTCTAAAATCAACAAAAATATCATCAGGTGAAGATTTTTTTTTAATACAAGAAAAGGGACCGTACTGACTGAACATATGATCTTAACTTTATCCCTGGAGGAGGGGACAGCATGGAATAAACTTCTTTTGTTCTTTTCATACAACCGAAACAGCCTCCCTGGTGACATGCAAAGCTCAGGAGTCACCTTTCTTTTAAAAAGCAGATAATAATCAAATGAATTGGGCTGAATCGCCCTCGCCCTCGGGGTACCACCACTTTGCCTCCTTCTTTCTCACTCTCTTTCATGCTTCCTCTTAAACACTCGCAGCGCTGAGAGGCCCTCTGTCCTGTGAACTGAGCCATTCCTGCGGGCTCGCTGCATTCAAGGGCACTCTTTGACCTTGTAAAGGGCGCCGAGGTCAGAGGAAGACCCCCTTCTTCTTCAGAGGAAGACCCCCTCGCCGTGCAAGCAGGGGCTGTTTGGAGGAAGATCTGAGAAGCTGCCTGGTGTGCTGTGGTCTTGAGCCATTCCTGCGGGCTCGCTGCATTTAAGGGCGCTCTTTGACCTTGTAAAGGTCACCGAGGTCAGAGGAAGACCCCCTCACCATGCAAGCAGGGGCTGTTCGGAGGAAGATCTGAGAAGCTGCCTGGTGTGCTGTGGTCAGTGTTGGTCCACTTCTGAGCAACCTTCCTGAAGGCCCAAGAAATAGGCTCATTCTGTTGGTGGCTGGGCCTGGGACCTTCTAGAGGTCACACTGCACAGCGGGCATGGGCCTCGGGTCTGCGGGCATGAGGCCCCCATACACACACACAGAGGCCAGCGCACGCACCCAGCTCACCTGGGGAGGAGAGGCAGCCAGGGAGCCAGGAAGGAGGGCCTGCCTCTGACACCGTTGGCTCTCTGCCTCCAGCCTCTGATGGCGAGATAAAGAAGCCGCTTCAAGTTGCCACCCATGCTGACGTCATGACTGTTCCTCATCCAGCTGGAGACGGGTTGGGACATGACAAAGACAAGATGTTGTAGGAGAGCTCAGGAACAGGTGAGGGCGGCCGCCGTCTTCAGGAGCAACACAACCAGCGTTATGTGAACCAGGGAACGGAATTCAAGCAATTCCGTTGGTTGACTTTTTTGCTGTACTTTTTATTTTTATCAGAGCAATGAATACACATATTAACAAAGCATGTAGAAGTGAAGAACACTGGATAAAAAGGAGCAGTCTTCTGACTTCTTTCTTCACCACTCGCCCCCACCACCCCCATACACACATCCCTGCCACACATAACTTCTTTTAGTGGGTTTCTGTTGTGTGTGTTTTTTCTTTCAGCTTTATTGAGGGATCATTGACAAAATTTTAAGACATTTAAAGTGTATATTGTGATGATTGCATCTATATTTACATTGGGTGTAAAAAGGATTTCCACCACCTAGTTAATTAAAACAAGACATTCATCACCTCACGTGTTTGTCTTTTTTTGATGAAAAAATTAAAGTTCTACTCTCTTCACGAATTTAAATTCTGTAATAAAGTGTTGTCAATGATAGTCACCATGCCATGCATTAGCTCCTCGGTTTTTCGGTTGTTTTAGCTTCAGTTCTTTTGATGCTCATCGTCCTACCCCTGACCAATGTTTCTGAAACAGAAGCTGTAACCACTAGAGGTCATGAGTTCCATTTAGAGGGCTCCCCAATCCTTTCTCCAGTGAGGTGGCGAGGAAAAGAGTAGAGTGATGAGGAAAATAGTGGCCTGCATTCCATGTCAAGTATTTTGTAAGACTTTTGTTTCATTTGTAAACATGGATGTGCACAGGGTCATCATGCAAAAATAAATAAAGTGTCACATACCATCTGTCAAACAGGTTTGAAACCTGCAGCTCTGTGTAACATGCTAATAAGCTGAATTCTCACTTTGCCCGCCAAAGACACTTGTATGTTCTCTTCCTGACGCGAAAGCTCAGGCTTCTCTTTAGATCTGCGCGTGCCCCATGCTCCTCCTCTGCTCTCACACTGTCAGCTGCAGCAGCATCTACTTCCGCCCCCCCCCCGCCCCCGGGCCCAGCAGGGATGAGGCCCGCTTGCTCCAGGTCAGCGGATGCAGCTGCCTCTCCAGGCCCAGGGGCTGGTCTGACCCTGTGGCCAGTTTGTATGGATATTACAAGCTTGACATTAAAATTGAGTCTGGAAGCCAGGGAGCCGGAATTTTTTAAATTCCAATGAAACTACTGGCTACTCTGCTGGCCCCTGCAGCCATACTGGGAGGAGACTGAATCCAAGCATGGGGAACGGGGGAGAATCAAAGCTCTCATGATGAGACGCTGCTGGGTATCAAAAATGTTTTAACCATAATAACGAACTCACTGCTTTGGCACAGCATTATCTTGCCTTCTGGTATTTAACCAGCAACTCTCTAGATCCCAGCACATAATTCACTCTTTAAAATTTTACTTTTTAAAATATATTTTTATTGATTTCAGAGAGGAAGGGAGAGTGAGAGAGAGATAGAAACATCAATGATGAGAGAGAATCATTGATTGGCTGCCTCCTGCACGCCCCCTGGGGATCAAGCCCAAA
>NW_005371277.1:118650-119991 GCF_000412655.1 Myotis brandtii
CTCTGTGATTTACGTTGCAAATACTTCCCCCCAGGGTGTCATCAGTCTTCTGATCTTGCTGTTGCATTTTTTGCAGGGAGTACTTTGTTGTTGTTTTAATCCTCACCTGAGGGTATGTTTTTACTGACTGTAGAGAGTCTTACATGTCCCTGACCAGGGATTGAACCTGCAACCTTGGCGTATCAGGACAATGCTCTAGTCTAACCAACGGAGTTACCTGGCCAGGGCTATAATTCACTTAATTTGGCATCACATTCCTCCATGTCCCTGAGATTTAATAAGTAAATAAATGAGAACTTAGACATAGGAGGGGGAAAAGAATAGGCATCTAAGTCAGGTGGTCCCACTATGACTGGCCACCAACCCCTCCTCCAGGACTGTCACTGCCCTCTAGGAACTAACCTTTGGGTCTTATGCAAATATCACCTTCTGATGCCCTTTTTCTGCTTAGTCACCTGTCTCCCTAGTCTCCTGGGTATGGACAGGTTACCAGTGTGTGTCCCAAGGCCTGGAGGAGTTGGCAGCATCTAGGACTGAAAGCAGATGGTGCTCCACCAAATGCCTTCTCTGGAAACACCTACTCTCTCTGCCCTCCAGGAATTTTCTCTCTGAGGCTCAGTTTGGAGGGGAATCGTGTTCAGAGGGCATCTCAAAGATTAAAGCAGATGAGGAGCAGAAAGGGACTCCCGGTGCCAACAGGCCCAACGCCTCAGCTGCCACATGAGAACAGAGTCCACTCTGGATCAGCATTATCTGTAGAACTAGCCCAGAACAGGGAGGGGAGGGGGGGGGGAAAGAATTTCAAAGGGGAACTTCCTTTTTTGTCACATTGTTTTTCTTTCTGACTTTTGCTTTTTAAAGAAATAAACCTGCCTTAACTGGTTTGACTCAGAGTGTCAGTCTGCAGATTGAAGGGTCCAGAGTTCAATTCCAGTCAAGGGCACATGCCGGGCTGCAGGCTCAATCCCTAGTAGGGGGCGTGCAAGAGGCAGCCGATCAGTGATTCTCTCTCATCACTGATGTTTCTATCTCTTGTCCTCTCCTTTCCTCTCTGAAATTAATTTAAAAATTTTTTAAATAAAAAAGAAATAAACCTGACATATAAAGCTACAGTCCCCTCTGACCATCACCTGTAGCCTCATTCCTCTCCCCCGTCTCCAAGGCCAATCGCCGTTACCATGGTGTTTATTTCCAGACCTTTGTAATGTATGTGTGTTAAATATTTCACCTGCCGAAACCGGTTTGGCTCAGTGAATAGAGCGTCGGCCTGGGGACTGAAAGGTCCCGGGTTCGATTCCGGTCAAGGGCATGTACCTGGGTTGCGGGCACATCCCCAGTAGA
>NW_005371277.1:120076-155937 GCF_000412655.1 Myotis brandtii
AATATATAAAAAATAAAAAAATTAAAAAAAATTTCCCCTAACAGTGTAATATTATAACAATATAAATCTTTTTTCTTTAATTTTTAAGCCTTCAGAGAAGTTACAAGAATAGTACAATGAATCCACATGCTCCATGCCTAAATTAACCAAGTGTTTACATATTCCTACATTGCTGTATCTCTCTCTCTCTCTCTCTCTCTCTCTCTCTCCCTCTCTCTCTCTTTTCTATTTGTTTATTTATTTACTTTGCAAACATCAAGACATTTCAGCCCTAAATAAGTTAACCTGGATCTCCTAAGGAGGACATTCCCCCACATAACTACAATAGAATTAAGTATCTCGATGCAGAAACATAACATTGACATATTATTATTAAATATATGGTACTCATTCAAGTGAGGGCCACTTTCCCAATAATTTATTCTATGGCTGTTTTATTCATTTATGTATTTATTTTGAGATTCAGAATCCAGTCAAAAATCACTTATTTTGCGCTCTCTCTCTCTCTCTCTCTCTCTCTCTTATATTGGCCTTTCTTAAGAGTCAGAGGCAATTTTTTCAGAATCTCTCTTATGACATTCACAAGCTGGATTTTTGGCTCAGTACTGATATTTGAGATCCATCTATACGAATGCCCTGGGTCATTCCCTGTCACTTCCCCACAGATCTTGTCACTGCTCAGACCCTTGAGTGCTCTGTGCAGCTGGTGCCTCTGTCCATTTAGTTCTATGTGTGACCTCCTGCTGTCCCCTCTGGCACATCCACATCGTGCAGAAAGAAGCAGTCCGGGACATGCGGCTCCTGGACCCCCACCTGCTCTGCACCAAAGTCCGGAAGAAGCTGTTTTCCCTCCAGACCCCACGGGCCCTGCACTAGTCCCAGGGCTGCTACACCCTGGACGTCCAGCTCCTGGTGCCCAACAGTGATGGAGGAGCTGCTGCAGACCCTACATGCCGAGGGCATCTGCACCCGAGACCTGAGCAGAGAGGCCCTGGTGGGCATCCCCGCCCTGATCAAGACACACACCTGCAGGCCCCTGGATGGAGGAGGAGGAGGAGGCGAAGGTGCCTGGAGCACCTCACCCCTTCACGTGCGGCATCTGTCACAAGGTCCAGGTGAACCTCTGGGGGTTGATCCACCAGCAGGGCACTGAGCTAGACACGAACAGCCACCTGTGGGTGAGCGGAATGACAAGGGGGAGCCGAGCTTCCGGTGCTCCTGGTCACCCACGGACAGGGCATCGAGGTCCAGGTGTACATTCTGGAGACAGAAAAGATCGGTGCTGCCTCCTGCTGGCCTCGATGTGCAGCACCGTGGAGAACATCTCCGTCACCATGCTGCCAGGTGGTTGACAGCTCCAAATTCCTGAGCACCCAGCAGCTGAGGGAGCACCGGGAGCACAGGGTCTGGCACTGACCCGTACAGCGACCTCTCTAACTAACACCGGGGGCACAAGGAAAGTTTTGGGAGCATCATGAGCTTCAACCAGGGGCACAAGGAAAGTTTTGGGAGCATCATGAGCTTCAAGTGTCCCATCTGCTCTCAGGCCAGCCTGGGGATGGACATCCACACTTCACAGCGGAGCCTGGAGGAAACTCAGTCGGCCACTAGACCCACCCCATCCCATGGTGAACGACTGTGGGCCATGAATTTGGGCTTCCTCACTTTGTGGCAAAGTACGATACCACCAAGGAGTTCCTCCTGCTCCAGGAATGGACCTCCCAACCCCAGAGCGTGGCCAGCAACCTCATGTCCAAACTGTGGGAACCGGGGCGCCTAAGACATGGCGAACTTTCTACCCTAAGTGTCCTCTGTGTTCAAAGTCAACCTTGATGGCAATGGCCAGGAGGCCTACGTCTGCAGCTGCCACAGGGCACATCTTCTAATCCCATGAGTCCAGTTGTGTCTGGGTGAGGGCAGCCTTTGTCTCGGGCAGGGTCTCTTTGGATGCAGTAGCAAGGGGGGTGCAGCCCATGTTTCCCATTGAGATTCCAGGTCATCACTCCTATGCCCTCCCTTCCTTCCACTTCACCTATTTTTCTGCCACCCCCACCTCCCTCTCCACATTCCAATGTATGAGAATGGTCTTCCTGTGGAAGAGCCGACCCTATCCTCTCCTTCAGCCACTTGAACAGTTGGTGTCTCTCTTCTCTCTACTCCATCTCACAGCCTCCAGCACCTGGCTCCTTATTGCTCACTTCGCGGGAACTCCTAACCCTTCAATGGTATTTTTCACTACTGTATTGATTGTTCTTTAAAGGGCACATTTATCCCACATGTGTATTCCTTATACTCTTTTCCTTGTTATACCTCGCCCTGAGCTTCTCTCTTTTATATCTGTAGAAAAAACTCCCATGTAGGGAACCCCAGTGTATCACTTATAAATGGACAATATGCGAGTGCCTTTTACAAAAGAGGGTGTATTTGAAACGATCCAAGTGAGCCAGGAGTTGTCACGAAGAACACACTCCCGCTCTGTACCTTGCTGTAGGCTGATCATCACCAGATGTGCTTCACCCTGAGGTTTGGGGGAGATTTTTGTTTCTTCTTGCAAAGACAGGGGAGAAAGGAATCCTCCCCTAGAGCGATTTCATGGCCTGTGTTGTTGCTACGATAAGACATGCTTTTGTCCGCTTTTGTGTAAACATCAATGCGCATGTCCACATGGAACTACAAACCGTCACGCTCTGTCATTTCCTGTCATCTCAGGTTGAGGGTGGACAGACACAGTTGTAGGATTCCAAAGGCCTGTGTGTGCGCGCAGAAGACCCCTGAGTCGTGAATCGTGGCAGTCCTTTGTCATGGGTGCATAGCAGGTGGCTTTCCACGTCCTAGTTTGATAACTTTGTATACTTAAAGTCTGAAAAAGAAAGTAAAGCAAGTTTTCTTGCAGTGATTTCAAATTGTGATAGAGTTTTAAATTCATATAAAGGAACATTATGTTAGTACACGCAGACCCAGGGAAAGGTCCTGAGACAGAATAATCTACCACCATAAGCGGAGGGCAAAGAAAAACTGAAGACGTAGACACAGACAACAGTGATTACCAGAGGGAAGGGGTGGGGAGGTAGAAGAGGGTATATGGAGGATAAATGGTGATGGAAGGAGACTTGATTTGGGGTGGTGGACACACAATACAATATACAAGTGATGTATTATAGCAGCAATTTTCAAAGGGTGCGCTGTGAGAATTTTTAAAATATACATTACCTGAGTATTTAGTCAGGGGCAGTGACCTCCTTTCCCTTAGATTGTCAAATTAAAAAATGACAACAGCCAACACAATAGCAGTCCAAAATTATAGGTATTTTTCTTTGTCAGATCGGCAAAAAATTAATATATTTTTTGGTGTGCCACACAATCTTAGTTATTAGTTTATGGGTGCCATGAGATGGAAAGATTGAAAATCGCTGTATTATATCATTGTACACCTGAAACCTATATAATTTTATTAACCACTGTCACCCCAATAATTCAATAAAAAATTAAATTTACAATAAAACTTAAGAGACTGGCCACTCCAGTCTGGTAACTAATAGAGTTTATTAAGAGAAACTTACAAACAACTTGCATCTTGGATGACTGCGAGGCAAAATGGGCCCCCAGGCTGTTTAGCAGGTGTCAAAGAATTATGGAAGGCAAAAAGGGCATAGTCACAGCTTCTGGTCCGTGAATGCTAACAGGTACAGGGAATGAGCTTACATGCTTGACCAGGTCCGGATAACAACCTGTTCAGGAACCAGCACATAGCAGGAGGCAGGGGAGGGCTGCTGGATTCTCTCAGCATTAACACTGTTTACAATTAAACAGTCTCTGAGGGGGTCCATGACAAACAACCTCCCTCTGGCCTGGCAGTAGATCGAGGGTCAGTCAGTGGTCATGCCTTGGTCATGTCTCTCCTCCACACATGTTTGAATTCTTCGGTCGTGAGAAGCATGTAATTTAATGTTATATCATATGACTATATGAATGAGTGTGCATGTACATAAATAGTAATACAGGTATTTTTACTTTAGCTATAGGGTGTAACAAAAAGTTATTTTTTTTACTTCTTTTTTATTTATTTTATTTTTAATCCTCACCTGAAGATATGATGGGGGGGGAGGGAGAGAGAGAGAGAGAGAGAGAGAGAGAGAGAGAGAGAGAAACATCGACTGGTTGCCTCCAGGGATTGCGCCCACAACCGCAGTGTGTACTCTGACTGAGAATAGAACCTGCAACCTTTTTGGTGTCTGAGATGACACTCCTACCAACTGAGCCACAAGCTGGGGCTTTCCTTTTTCATTTTTTAAAATATTTTTTCTTTTAAATAATTTTTTATTTTTCAATTACAGTTTATGTACAATATTATATTAGTTTCAGGTGTGCAACCCCGTGATTAAACATTTATATAATTTATGAAGTGACAACCACTCTGATAAATCTGGTACCCATCTGACACCATATGTAGGTATTACGATATTTCCTATGTTGTACTGCTTATCCTCATGACTATTCTGTTACTGCAAATTTGTATTTCTTAATCACCTTTTTCACCCATCCCCCCAGCAGCCCTCCCATCGGACAACCATAAAAATATTCTCTGAGTCTATTTCTGTTCTGCTTTTTCTTTTCTTTTGTTTTTGGTTTTTTTTTTAGATTCCACATACAAGTGAAATCTAGCATTTGTCCTTCTCTGTCTGACTTCACTCAGAACAATACCCTCTATATCTATTCATGTTGTTGCAGACGGCAAGATTTCATTCTTTGTATGGTTGAGTCATATTCCATTGCATATATGCACCACTTTTTCTTTATACATTCATCTACTGATAGACATTTAGGCAATATTATATCTTGGCTATTGTAAATAATGTTGCAATGAACATATGGATGTATATGTGTCTTTTCAATTTAGTATTTTGGGTTTCTTCAGATAAATACCAGAAGTAGAATTGCCCTTCTTTGTCTCTTATTATAGACTTTGTTTTATTTATTTTTTATTGAAATTATTGGGTTGATACTGGTTAACAAAATTATACAGGTTTCAGGTGCACAATTCTACAACACTTCATCTGTATACTGTAGTGTGTGTTCACCACCCCAGATACGGTCCTTGTTTTAAAGTCTATTTTGTCTGGTATAACTATTGCTATTCCAGCTCTTTTACCTTTCATTTCCATTTTCATTAAATATCTTTTTTCTCTCCTTTTCTTTCAGTCTGTGTGTGTCTTTCAATCAGAAGTGAGTCTCTTGTAGACAGACTATGTAAGGGTCTTGTTTTGTTATCCATGCAATGATTTTATGTTTTTTTACTGAAGCATTTAATCTGTTTGCACTTACAGTCGTTGTTGATATATATGTATTCATTATCATTTTTAACCATTTTTCTTTCTTCTTCTTCTTGACGAAGACCCTTTAACATTTTTTGTAATACTGGTTTGGTGCTGATGAACTCCTTTAGCACTTTATTTCACCTTCTATTTTTTATGATAGCCTTGCTACATAGAGTAATTTTGGTTGAAGATCCTTGCTTTTCATCACTTTGAATATTTCTCTCTGATCCTTCTGGCCTGCAAAGTTTCTGTTGAGAAATCAGCTGACAATCTTGTGGGAGCTCCTTTGCAAGTAACTGCTTTTCTTTTGCTGCTTTAACAGTTATCTTTGTCTTTAACCTTTGGCAATTTAATTATGAAGTGTCTTTGTGTGAACCTTATTGGGGTCATCTTGTTTAGAAATCTCTGTGGTTCTTGAACATGTATGTCTATTTCCTTCACCAGGATAGAGAAGTTTTCCATCATAATTTTTTCAAATAGGTTTTAAATTTCTTGCTCTCCTTCTGGCACCCCTATGATGCAAATGTTGGTATGCTAGAAGGTGTCCCAGGGGTTCCTTAAACTATCCTTTTTTTTTTCCTATTCGGATTGTTTTCCATTTCTTTATCTTCTAAATTACTGATTTGATTCTCTGCTTCATCTATTCTACTATTGATTCCATGTAATGTATTCTTCACTTCAGTTATTGTATTTTTCATTTCTGACTGGTTCTTTATGTTTTCTATCTACATTTTTATGTTATAGCCTTTGTTTGTTTTATTGAATTTATTGGGTGATACTGGTTAACAAAATTATATAGGTTTCGGGTGCACAATTCTACAACACATTATCTGCACACTGTATTGTGTGATGTTTGTTGAAGTTCTCACTAAGTTCCTCTACTCTGCCCCTAAGTTCATTGAGCATTCTTATAACCAGTGTTTTAAACTCTGCATCTAGTAGATTGCTTGTCTCCATTTTGTTTTTCCACACTGCGCCTCCTCTGAGCCTCGGTGTGCTGTTATTTTTCCTTCTAGTTGAAGAGTCTCTCCTCAGCCAGCCTTCCTGTGGTTCTGGGTGATGTCCGTTCCGTCTTTTAGTTGTATTTTTGAAGTGGTTGTTTGCGGCAGCAGTCTCCGGTGTTTACCTATGCCGCCATCTTGGTGGAGTCCATGGTCCTTGTTTTAAAGTCTATTTTGTCTGGTATAACTATTGCTATTCCAGCTCTTTTACCTTTCATTTCCATTTTCATTAAATATCTTTTTTCTCTCCTTTTCTTTCAGTCTGTGTGTGTCTTTCAATCAGAAGTGAGTCTCTTGTAGACAGACTATGTAAGGGTCTTGTTTTGTTATCCATTCAATGATTGTATGTTTTTTTTACTGAAGCATTTAATCTGTTTGCACTTACAGTAGTTGTTAATAGATATGTATTTATTATCATTTTTAACCATATTTTTTATCTTTTTATTTCTTCTTCTTCTTGAAGAAGGCCCTTTAACATTTTTTGTAATACTGGTTTGCTGCTGATGAACTCCTTTAGCACTTTATTTCACCTTCTATTTTAAATGACAGCCTTGCTACATAGAGTAATTTTGGTTGAAGATCCTTGCTTTTCATCACTTTGAATATTTCTCTCTGATCCTTCTGGCCTGCAAAGTTTCTGTTGAGAAATCAGCTGACAATCTTGTGGGAGCTCCTTTGCAAGTAACTGCTTTTCTTTTGCTGCTTTAACAGTTATCTTTGTCTTTAACCTTTGGCAATTTAATTATGAAGTGTCTTTGTGTGAACCTTATTGGGGTCATCTTGTTTAGAAATCTCTGTGGTTCTTGAACATGTATGTCTATTTCCTTCACCAGGATAGAGAAGTTTTCCATCATAATTTTTTCAAATAGGTTTTAAATTTCTTGCTCTCCTTCTGGCACCCCTATGATGCAAATGTTGGTATGCTAGAAGGTGTCCCAGGGGTTCCTTAAACTATCCTTTTTTTTTCCTATTCGGATTGTTTTCCATTTCTTTATCTTCTAAATTACTGATTTGATTCTCTGCTTCATCTATTCTACTATTGATTCCATGTAATGTATTCTTCACTTCAGTTATTGTATTTTTCATTTCTGACTGGTTCTTTATGTTTTCTATCTACATTTTTATGTTATAGCCTTTGTTTGTTTTATTGAATTTATTGGGTGATACTGGTTAACAAAATTATATAGGTTTCGGGTGCACAATTCTACAACACATTATCTGCACACTGTATTGTGTGATGTTTGTTGAAGTTCTCACTAAGTTCCTCTACTCTGCCCCTAAGTTCATTGAGCATTCTTATAACCAGTGTTTTAAACTCTGCATCTAGTAGATTGCTTGTCTCCATTTTGTTTCGTTCTTTTTCTGGATTTTTGTTCTATTGTTTCATTTGAGACTTGTCTCTTTGTCTCTGCATTTTGGCTGCCTCCCATGTGTGTTTCTAAGCATTAGGTAGAGCTGCAACATCTCCCAGTCTTGGTAGAGTGGCATTATGTAGTAGGTGTCCTGTGGGGCCCAGTGTTGCAGCTCCCCCACTTACCTGAGCTGTGTGCTCAGGGTGTGCCCCTTCTTCCATGTGGGCTCTGTTCACCTTCCTGATGTAGTTGAGCCTTGATTGCTCTTGGCATGTCAGTGGGAATGATATACACCCAGGCCATTGATTTTGAGAACTGGCTATGACCACTGTGCAGGGGCTGACTCCACAAAGCAGGACTGCTTCAGCTGGGCTCTGATGCCCCCTGAGTCCACCCTGGAGTTTGTTGCTCATGAAGGTTGTTGGGTGGTACTTCAGTGTGTCTGAAGCTGTCTACCAGGTGCTGTCTCTGGGGAGGTGCTGTCCAAGGTGACTAGGACCATCCCGGATGAACTACAAAGCAATCTTCAGATGGCTGCTACTTGTGCTAGGCTTGGAAGTACCCAGGAGAGGCCAAGCTGCAAACCAAGGCCAACTGCTGCTAGATACAGCTTAGCAAGATACAGCTTGTTTGACAGATTTTAGCAAAGTTTTAAGCATGAACCAAGACAGGCCATTTGTATGGAAAAGTTGATAGAAATGGCTTGAGTGGGCTCTAAAGTTGGTTGGGGCGAGATTTTAGGGAACTACCAGGGCAGGGCCAATAGTGTTAGCTGGGTTGATGGAGACTTGAACATGTACCACCTGCCAGTTTTGTGGAGGGAGGGCTCAGAAAAGAAACAATGGCCTCTGCCAATGCTTCTATCTTGGAGAAACCTGCCTCTCCATCTCTCACTCTGATGCAAATCAATTCAGTCCCTCCCCATATGTTCCTGGCACCTTTCAAGCAGCTGCCCCAGTGCCAGAGCTTAGAGGAAGTGAGTCCAGGTAAGTCCATGCACAGGCCCTTTAAAAGGAATGTGTGGAATTCCAGCACCCCTTGACCTTACTCAGCCATAATCCCCACTGATTTTTCACAGCTAGAAGTTACAAGGACTCCTCTTCATGACACTGGAATCCTGGGCTGGGGGCCTGATATGGGGTCTAAACACCCTCCTCCCTCCTCAGGGGGTACCTTCACAGCTGGGATATCCTTTCCAATTTTTAACCACCACACATGGGTGTGGGACTAACCTGTTCTTCATCTCTGCCACTCCTACCAGTCTCAAGATTTCTTCTTCTGTATATCCTTAGTTATAGGGTTTTTGTTCACATAGATTTCAAGAGACTCTCTATGATAGTTTCTCTGTAGTTTATTTGTAATTTTGATGTCTTTTATCTTTTTTTACATAAAAATTATTGCCTGTTACATAAGTGTGTTGGTCTTCAATTCAAAGAAAAAATGTTTTCTTGTTTTGTTTTCACTCAGTACTCCTCATAGTGGGAAAATAAATCTGAAATCAAGAGAGTTATTAAACCTAAACTCCAACCAGTTTATGTAGGTGTATAATTATTACTAAAATTGGGAATGGTGTGGAGAAGTAAAAGGAGCCTAGGTGATTTTCAGATTTGTTCTCACTTTATTTTTTAAAATATATTTTTATTAATTTCAGAGAGGAAAGGGAGAAAGAGAGAGATAGAAACATCAATGATGAGGGAGAGAATCATTGATTGCCTGCCTCCTGCACGACCCCTACTGGGGATTGAGTTCAAAACCCAGTCATGTGCCCTTGACCGGAATTGAACCCGGGATGCTTCAGTCCATAGGCCAACACTCTATCCACTGAGCCAAACCAGCTAGGGCTTGTTCTCACTTTAAAGAAAAGAGGGTCCTTCCATTTCCCTTGGGTGAACCAAACCCAAGCGAAGTCATTTAGTGCCAGCAGTGGGGGACAGGACGCTCTGTGATTGTGCACAAAGGTGAGGGAATGGTG
The DNA here is from genome assembly GCF_000412655.1 of Myotis brandtii. Classification (NCBI taxonomy): domain Eukaryota; kingdom Metazoa; phylum Chordata; class Mammalia; order Chiroptera; family Vespertilionidae; genus Myotis; species Myotis brandtii. Next base: position 129,717 of record NW_005371277.1, read on the forward strand.
TCCTGCAGGAGGAGAGAAACCCTCCTGCCAAATACCCCCGCCTCCTGCCCTTCTCTCAGTACAGACCACTGTGCACAGGCACCAAGTAGGAAGTCTGGGTTTGACCTGCATGGAGCTGCGAGTGGCAAAGCTCTAAGAGACCAGCCCATGTTAGTAAAATCTCAAGGCTGCCTTTAAAAAATGGGCAACAAGAAAAGGAAGGAAAAGAATAAAAAGATAACAATCATTTTCTCTGTTTTTCCCAAACTGGTGACAATAAACATGATTTGCTTTTATAATGAGAAAAGAACTATTAATAAATTAAAATTAAAAACTACACATACATGTGCCTAGAATGGATGACACTGACATTGAAACTGTGGTTGCCTTAAAAAGTGGAACTTCCTTCTCTTGTGTCAACTTCCTCCTGAATGTTGGCTTCACCATCTGTCACTTCAAAAGAGAACTTCCCATCACAGGGATAAAAGTACCTGACAGCTGGAACCCAGAGGTAAGAGGTTTGGCCTTGACAGCATCTGTGTGTGAAAACCCAGAGCAGGACTGTGACTGCTGCAGCCTGGGTCATGGAGCTGTCCCTGTGCAAACATGGAGGATGGAGGAGACAGAGCTACATGACTGGCCTGGCCCTGGTAACCCTGGGTCAGTGCTGAGGAAAGAGAAGTTCTCCCCAAGAAAGGAGTTCTGTTTAGGAGGAAGGTGCAGAGGGAGGTTGCTGGGCAAATCAAACAAAGGGCTGTAAGAGTCTTTATACTTCTGTTCTATGTACATGTGAGGACAACACTCCTTCATAAGGTTGTGGGACCAGCTGGGCTCCTAATCGTTGAAGCCACATTTAGGAATCACTACAGGCCGACTTTGAAGAGCTTAAGGAGCATTGAGCTCACTGCCACATCCTGAGAAATGTCCTGGGGGACATTCAGGGACATTAAGTGTCTCCAATGCCATGATTCCTGGTCAGGTTAAAACTGTCTGGAAAACTCCACCATGGGCAGCTGGCTCGACCACCTACAGGAGGGAGGAAACCAGAGCACAGCTCACCTCCTGCGGCCACACTGCGAATCCAAAGGTGCAAGTCCTTAGGGGCCAGAAGAAAAGGCACTCATGGGCCCTTGTTCTCAGAGTTGCTGTGAAATGAGCTTGGACAGCGTGCTCCTCATCCCCTCTGGGCTCTGGCTGCACTTGAGCTGCCATGCGGGCCTGAGGACAAAGTGGGAACTTGAGCTGCCATGCGGGCCTGAGGTCCCCATGTGGACAAAAGCACCCCAGGGACCCAGAGGTTCTAAGGCACGGGCTGGAGGGTATTTCTAAGCATTCTGATTGGTTCCAAATCTGGACCCCAGACCTTCAAAACAGAATCAGAACTCAGGGTGGGACTTGGTGGGATTTCTGCAGAAAGAGGTTTACAATTACAATCACAGGATTCCCTGACATCATAAAGCCACAGCTGGCCCATCAGTGTCCAGAGTCCATATGATCTCACTAAACCCTGATGATGTGACCCCAGAAAAGCAAACAGGACCTGGTTACTCCTGCATAAACAGCAGCTACGTCCAGGGAGGCTGTGACACCGAGAGTGGTGGAAATCTGAGCTTAGAAGTGGAAGACGTCCATAAAGAGTAAAAATATAGTTTCAGTTTTGCAAGACAAAAATAAGTTCTTCAGTCCTGGCCAGTTGCTCAGTGGTTAGAGCATCAGGAGCACCGGAGGGTCTTGGGTTCAATCCCAGGTCAAGGTCACGTACTTGGATTACATGTTCAGTCCACGTGCGGTAGTCAACCATCTCTCACAGCGATGTCTCTCTCTCCCCCACCCTCGCTCTTTCTCTCTCTTTTTCCTTGCCTCTCCTCTCCTCTCCCCTCCTTCCCTCCATTCCACTCTCTCTTAAAAATCAGTGGAAAACATATCCTCGGTGAGGATTAACAGCAACAAAGAAGTTATGGAGATGGATGGTGGCGATGGTTGCTCAATAATGTGACATGTCCTTAATGCCACTGCACTGTGCAGTTCAAATGGTTAAAGTGACAAATTTTCTATTATATCCCTTTGCCACATTTTTTTAAGACGAAAGCTAAAACTACTCAGGTAACAGTGGAGCTTCAGAGTAATGTACACGACTGCCACTGTGTTCACATCACCCAGCAAAGCAGGACTCCCCAAAGGGGAGATAGAAAGAATGACAGATTGATTTTCAGAAGAATTTTATATTTGTTATTTCAAAAATATCTTAAAGTGGTTACTATAGGGAGGGATTAAGAATTTAGTTTAGCTTTTTTATTATTTGCTGTTTAATTTTTGTCTGTTTCAGCTTGAATTCAACTGAATGGTAACATTTTATCCAAGTCTTTTAAACTCATTTTTTTCCGAGTCCCCAAAGAGTGTGGTTAAACCAAACCACCTATATAACTCTTCATTGTAAAATGTGATCATGTGAGATGGATGCCTGAGGACTTAATCAGGCCAAACTGTTCATGAGGAGGTACATACTCCGCTGCATCATTTTCCAGAAGTTTGCTGAGCACCTATTCTGGGCTCCAGCCCCAGGCTCACAACAGGGTCACTGAGCCAAGCAGACCTGTGCCTGCTCCCTGAGGCTGGGCACCTGCTCACTGAGGAGGGTCACCTGCTCACTGAGGCTGGTCATGGGGCTCAGCTCATTAGCATCCTGAGGGATTGAAACTGTGCTGTGCTGTTTAATTTTTGTCTGTTTCAGCTTGAATTCAACTGAATGGTAACATTTTATCCAAGTCTTTTAAACTCATTTTTTTCCGAGTCCCCAAAGAGTGTGGTTAAACCAAACCACCTATACGTCTCTTCATTGTAAAATTGGGACTTTTTTACAAGTCCCATGTGATCATGTGAGATGGATTCCTGAGGACTTAATCAGGCCAAACTGTTCATGAGGAGGTACATACTCCGCTGCATCATTTTCCAGAAGTTTGCTGAGCACCTATTCTGGGCTCCAGCCCCAGGCTCACAACAGGGTCACTGAGCCAAGCAGACCTGTGCCTGCTCCCTGAGTCTGGGCACCTGCTCACTGAGGCTGGGCACCTGTTCACTGAGGCTGGTCACCCGCTCACTGAGGAGGGTCACCTGCTCACTGAGGCTGGTCATGGGGCTCAGCTCATTAGCATCCTGAGGGATTGAAACTGTGCTGTGGGTCACAACCCGAGGGTGAGATCAGACTTGATGGTTACAAGCAAAGATCACAACTGATGAGAGGCCTGAGCCTCAACCCCTCAGGCCCAGGAGGAAGCAGCTTGCAGACACAGCCAGGACAGGGACAGGAGGGTCTGTCCCAGCCGAACCCCCGGGCCTGAGGGTGGACAGGGAGGTGCCCCTGAAAGGGCATTTTAAGGAGTAGCCACCCCCTTTCCATGTGCAGCCCTGGAAATACTGGTGGCAGAGCAGGAAGTGACCCCAGGACACAGCTGCGAATCTCCCCAGAACCACCCAGGCTCAGAGGGTTGCTGGCTCATGACTGTTGGTCACAAGGACAAGTCTTCTCTCAAAGGGAGTGAAGAGGTGTCTGGGGAGGAGGGAGAGAAGGAGGTTCACAAGCACCCACAGCAGGGCCCCCTGGATCCAGGTGGTGACTGTCTCTCTCAAGGCTGATGCTGAGGCAGCCTGGCAGGTGCCAGATGCTGTGACTCCAGCCTGCAGGGTCCTGTCAGTGCTATCGAAGAGCCCCAGTCACACTGGCTCCTGGAACAGGCTGTCATCATCTATCTTGCAAGTGTGCAAGGCGTTTTCCCTCATCTGGGATGAGTCATGCCAGTACCCCCTCCGTGCTTCCCTGCTCTATGTCATTCTTTAGCTCCTGCCAAAAAGCATGTGGGATAGCCTCTTCCTCTAGCCACCACCAAGTCACACCTCGGCTGCAGTTTTCCTTAATAAACCCTGTTAACCACCTGACCGAGTGGCCTGCCCTTCTTCAGTCTCTCCCTGCCCTCCTCCCTCAGAGGTAGATTCTCAGACTTGGCGCTTTTCCCCAGGTTCTGTGTGTACACACATTGTCCCAGTGAAATCACAGAATTTTACAATGAAGAGATTTACATCTGGTTTGGTTTAACCACACTCTTTGGGGTCTCGGAAAAAAATGAGTGGTGGGTAAGTTTAAAAGATTTAGATAAAATGTTAGCATTCAATTACTAATGATTCAGACTGTCAGGCCATCTGACTACAACCGGGGTCTTTTATCCTCCGCTGCTAAGTATTTGTATTGTAATGTAATATGTGTTGTTGGGGAAGAACAATTTTTCCCTTCTACCCTTCTAAGTTCTTTGGCTGGTATAATAATCACATTGACATAAGACAGATTAACAGGAGAAAAACAAATTTAATTACTCATTATCCTAGCAATGACAGGCCAAAAAGCCAGGCAAGAAGCATGTATTTGATTTTTTAAAAAAGAGCTTTCAGGAAGCACTGATTCAGGCAGAAACCCAAACAGTGTTCTGATTAGGAGACAAAGGCAAGGGGTGCTTCTGAGGAGGGGAGGGGACCAGTTACATCAACAGAAGGGAGGCATTTATGTTGGCACCGATAAGCTAACCCAGAGACACGAATTCTAACAAAAGTTTTTAATTTTCAGTCTAACAGCCCGGTATTCATAATATCTGCTTTCTCCTTATACTTGCAAATAGTTCTTTAGGACACAATGCTGCTTTAGGTCCAGGCCAAAAGTTCTTTTGCCCTTTTAACATTCCAAAGGTTTGAGGAGTAACACGGGCAAGGCAGTTCTAACTGCATTTGTAAATGGCTCTGTTTACTTTTTTTTTTACAAGTCCCGTAAAAATATGAGAGCCAAGGGCAAGCTGGGCCATTGAGCTAAGGAAGGGGATAGATCCTGTGGCTTCAGAGTGGAGACAGGTAATTACAGAATAATAAAGAAGGCATGCTGGCCTAGCTGGTTTGGCCCAGTGGATAGAGCATCGGCCTGCAGACTGAAGGGTGACACCGAGAAGGGTTCGATTCTGGTCAAGGGCACATGCCTGGGTTGCAGGCTCGATCCCCAGTAGAGGGCATGCAGGAGGGGGCTGATCAATGGTTCTCTCTCATCATTGATGTTTCTATCTCTCTCTCCCTCTCCCTTCCTCTCTGAAATCAATAAAAATATTAGAAAAAAAAGAAAAGAAAAGAAAGAAAGCATGCTGATTGCCCACATGCAGATAGGTCTTCCAGATAAACCATTATCTCCTTTTCTGGGCCAACCTCGACACCCCACCTAAACACTTTTAGGTGGGTAAGGGAGAGGTAAAGTTTTTCTTGAGTTGATTGGGTCTTCATTGTCTTCATGTCAAAACAAACCATATACCAAGATAATATATCTTGGGGAATCTCGTTAGAACCTCTTCATGTGCATGTGTGTGTCATTAGTGTATACATGCATGTGTGTATTGTATAAGTGCATATGTACATGTGGGCATTATATGTTTGCATAGGTATATGTGTATATGTGTGTGTCTTGTGTGTGCATGTGCATATATGTAACTGTGTGTGTACCTATGTCTAAGTGTATGTGCGTATACATTCGTGTGTGGATGTGTGCATATGTGTATCTGTATGTTTGTTGGGGGGTGTAGTGTGTATAAGTTTATGTTTGTGTGTGTGTGTTTTGTGTATGTGTGATGTACATATTGTATATAAGTGTGTGTATATGTGTCTGTGTTTCATAAGTTGAGGGACTCTCAGGCCCTAAAGAGAATCTGTGCTTCTGGCCCAGAGCCTGGTTCTCACTGATTCAGCCATGACGCCCGTCTCCACAAGCGGGGTGACCACCGAGCATCCCCAGACGTTCTTCCCCCCACACCTGCATGCCATCCCCCTGCCCCTGAGTGACCCCCGGGTTCTGTGAGCCCTCGGACTGTGTCACAGCCAGTGCCCGGATAATCTTTCTGTCTCCCAAGAAGGGAAGGCAGTCCCCCTTGGAGGCCAGGGCTGCCTCCTGAAGGTCAGGTGACTCTGTGACCAGCTCTCCCCTGGGAAGGAGAAGCAGGTGTTTCCTGCTGAGCCTTCTGCTCCTGAATCTGCGGGGAGTCACCTCCCTGGGGCTCAGGCAATGCCCTTGGCTTTTAGGGCAATTCGATGCTATGAGAGTGTTGGTGTTTTATTTTTCTAGACATTTTTAATGTAATGAAATCTTTGAAGCTAACATTATGACAGCTAGTTTTCAGTGTTCTTAGAAGTTCTTCAGAAACATCAGTGTCAATTGGCTGCATAACACTGAGACAGTCATTGTCACAGCCCAGTGACTTAACTCTTCCCAGCCATGAAACAACCAGGCGTTTTCCCTGTTATACATAACTAGAGGTGTGGTGCATGAATTCGTGAACTGGTGGGATCCGGCCCCCCCTCATCCCCCCCCCCAATTGGGGCTGATCAGGGCCAGGGCCGTGGGGGGTGGAGGGGAGGGGTCACAGGCAGTTGGCCAGCTGGCTCTGCCCCCTGGTTGAACTCCTGGTCGAACTCGTGGTTGAACTCCCAGTCGAGGATATTAGGCTTTTATTATGTAGGATTCTGAAATAAACATCTTTATTCTGTATTCTGTATTGGACGTGACACATTTGTTTTTGTCACTTGACAATTAAAATCTAAGAAGAGCATTTCTTGCTAAGCAAATAAGTTGCATTTGTGTTGTTCTCTGTGGGGTTTTCTTTTTTCCCAGAAAATATTATTTTTATTACTTAACTGTTGACATGCCTTATAATGCATTTAAATATATATTTTTCTGCTTTTAGAATGTCACTCTTTGAGCAAGAACAAAAAGAAAATTCAATCTTTTCATCATCATGAAAGACAAAAATCTTTAGTTATGGCTATTGATAATTTAGAAAACTTTCAGTTTCAAAACTCACTTTTGCCATTTTTCCATATAAAAATTTAGGATTGCTCTCAAATCTAGAACCTTCTGTCAAGTTGTATTTTTTCATGTCTACGCTATAGGTTCTCTGATGTGGAGGTTTCTCACCTTGCAACTTGTAATTAGCTCATTGAATTGTCAGCACTCATGGACTAATGCACCATGGCCGATGACCTTCTCTGTCTGGTTTAATGTCCTGAGTATCAGGCAGGCATCTCTCACCAGGAAGCAGTCTTACTGGTTTCTGGTCTCTTCTCTTTGCGTGGCTGCCCTGCCACCTGGCCCAGGTTCCCAGTTCTCCCTCCTCCAACGTTCTGCACCTGGAAGCCAGCCTCCCAGCCAGGTTCCTGCCCACCTTGGTTTTGGGAAGCTGCTGAAGGACCTACTCAGTCAAAACAGGCCATCAATAGAGAAGACCCCACTGAGGACCTCGCCTGTAGAGAACACCCAGCCCCAGGGCAAAAATGCAAAACCAGCTGTTTTGTAGAATGTTCTGCTGTGTGGGTTTGTTTTATTGCTTTCTCCTGGTGACATTTAACTTTTGCCTCCATAAACTGGACAAAGGTGGGCTAAAGTCTTGATTAGATTCTCATTCCTCGTTTTGGCAAGGATACCATTTTGAAAATAAAAAATAAGAGTGAATTTCACTTCTCTTTGCCCCCAAAGCTGTAGCTGAAGCTGTTTTCCATCAAAGAGCAGCTTCTGTGTTTCTGACTGTGAGCCCTGAGAAGCTCTGCTGTGTGCCGCACGCTGGGAGTTCCATGGAAGACAAAATTTCACAGAGAACGCAGACTGACAAAGTTAGACCACTGAGAAACAGCGACAACTAAATGCTGTCACCAGCATTCCCCCTCAAAATTTTAAAAAATATCATAATGCTAAATTTAAAAAAAGGATAAGGTAAAATAATAAAAATAGAAAGTTTTGATATACAAATGATGCATACTTTTTCAATTGAGAAATTTAATCTTAGAAAAAATTTCTTTCAGAGATCTTTCTCTTTCTCCATTTCAACAGACTAGTGACCAGTCGTCATGGGCTGTGTGGGCTTTAAAGTTTATTGTTGCGTTTTTGTCCAGAGCTTTGCAATTTGCTGTGTATGGAAGCTCAGAGAAAGCCGCACAGGCCCTTCTCAGCAGTATTTCATGACCATGTTGATTCCATCCTCTGAAAACTATAAACTCACCTACTGCTCCACGGGTAGGCTGCGCTTTGGGACGCACCTGAGCTCTGGCTACACTTGAAACAGGTCACAGGATCTCAGCATCGGGAGGAAACCCAGAAGTCAGGCATGTGGGCCAGAGCACGGCCCCACCGTGAAATGCAAGGGTCACTCGTCTCTGTTCCAACAGTCCGAGGATGGAGACTTGGAAAAGCAGGTGTTAATTCATCAGTGCACTGACACTTGCCACCTGAGTTCCCATCCTTGTTTTGTCTTCCAGGTTACAGAGACATACAGATTCCTTGCCCACCACAGGCATTTAATCATTTTTTAAAAACAGTTATTACCCGCTGCCTGTGGATTTTGTTCATCTCCTAAAGACAAGTGCAGTGGAGACAAGATGATCTTGAGTCAGGACATACTGGGGGCCACCCCAGCTTCTCAGGGGCTTTTGGAATTTGGAAAGATAGTTGTCTCCCATAAAACCTGGTTCTTTATGGAAAGCAAGGCGATCCCTATTTTGGAACTTACAGCCTGGACATTTGACTCTGTTCTTTTCATTTCTACTTTAATAATCCTAACATTTCCCAAAGCAATGACTATCCTTGCCTGGATCCAGGGAGGGTTGCATATAAGAAAGTCAACAAGAGGCCTGGCTGGGTGGCTCAGTTGGTTAGAACATTATCCCATCCACCAAAAAGGTTGCAGTTCGAGCTCTAGTCACAGCACATACCTAGGTCTTGGGTTCCATCCCCAGGTGAGGCGTGTACAAATCGATGTTTCTCTCTCTCTCTCTCTCTCTCTCTCTCTCTCTCCCCCCACCCCCAAATCAACAAACACATCCTCAGGCCAGGATTTTTTAAAAAGTCAACAAGAAATGAACACAGCTCTTTCTCCGTCATCGAGATGCGTGCATTCGCTTCTCCTTCACCATGTCTTCCCACAAGACTTTCAGGATCAAGAGGTTCCTGGACAAGAAACAAAAGCAGAATCGGCCCATCCCCAATGGATTCAGATGGAAACTGGTAATAAAGTCAGGTACAACTCGGAGAGGAGACATTGGAGAAGAACCAAACCGGGCCTGTGAGGAATCACACGTGAGAGATGGCTGACATATTTATGCTGTATCCAGGTTGCCTACACCATTAAATGATTGAAAAGATCGCTACTGTCTGGATAGTTGGGGCTTTTTAATTGGAAAATTAATGGACTCATGGTTTTGCTCTGTTGATTTTTTTTCTGCAGTAGAAGGTTGGTTCAGTAATAAATGTGTGAGACCTTTTAAACTGAAAAAAAAAAAAGAAATGAACATACTAGTATATAGAGAACAGACTGACAGCTGGTGGGGGGGGGGCGTGCTTGCAGGGCTAGGTGAAAATGGTGAAGGGATTAAGGAAAACAACAATAACAATAACTCATATACAGGGACAATAGTATGGTGATTACCAGAGGGAAAAGGAGGGTGGGGAGAGGTAAAAGAGGGTATAGGAGGGATAAATGGTGATGGAAGGAGACTTGACTTCGGGTGGTAAAAACAATACAATATAAAGCTGATGTATTACAGAATTGTACACCTTAAACCATTGGTTCATATAATTTTATTAACCAACGTCACCCCAATAAACTCAATTAAAAAATAAAAAACAAGAAAGGAACATTATCATTCCAAAAATACTGTCCTCATCTGAAATTAAGGGGCTGGGAGGAAAAGGGAATGAAGAATTAGTTTAATAGGTACAGAGCTTCAGTTTTGCAAGATGAAAAATTCTGGAGATGGGTGGTGGTAATGGCTGCACAGCAATGTGAATGTACTACATCAAACAATAGAAAGCACAAACAAAAAGGGGGGAGGAATATGTAGATGCAGAGCTGAGATAAAGAAAATAAGAATAAAGTATTAGGGGAATAGGGAGAGAAAAATGGTTTAAAATGAAGAAGGGAGAAAAGAAAAGAAAAAAAATGTTTGAAAAGGAAAATAGAGGAGAAAGCAGATAAACCTAAAATAAGAAAAAGGAAAAAAGATGAGAAATCAGGAGAGAGAAAAAAATGAGTAGTAAAAAAAGAAAACAAATGAGTAGGGAAAGGGAAGAGGAAAATTAGATATATGAATGAAACAACAGAGACTAGAATAATAACAAATCAATAATGCAGACAAAGAAGATAAATTTTAAAAGGAAAAAAAGAAAGGAAGAGAAAAGAAAGTGAAAAAATGAAGTGGTGTTCTTCTCAGCAGAGTCTGGTGCCCCCTGGGAGCTCGCTTCGATTCCCACCTGTCTGCCCACTCTGGGCTTCCTGCGAGGCCCTCAGGTGCTGACCCTGTCAGGCACTGCCCCCTTTGCTTTCAGCAGCCTGCTTGAAGCTCCCAGTGATCCACTGAACTACCATTTGTGTCTGTCTCCACAGTTGTTGGCTGCAATCAGGAGGGGCCAGTCTGTCCTCTAAAGTAGGTTTGTTAGCAGCACGGGGCCCTGGGCTGGGTCTGCAAACTTCCCCTGTTCCCCAGGCTCCATCTCTGCCCGCCTTTGCCTGTCAGCCAGATGTCAATCTTAATCACTCAAAAGTCTGTTTCTGAAAGGGCTTTAAAGATGCGGGGTGGGGGGGTGGGGGGTCCCTGTCCCAGAGCTACTCCTCCGTGAGTGGCCCAAAATATTACTCTGCCCTCAGCTGGACAGAGATCCTCATATGGAGACCAGCGGGGTGGGCTGGAAACCTGCGGTTTTTATCAGCTCTCTAGTGTGGGGCAAGTACCGGTCTGGTTCCCGGGATAGTCCTCCCCCAATCCTGTCACTGAGAGTTCCTGCGACTGTTCCAACCCAGAGGCTTGGCATCGGCTTTGTTTCCTCGGAAAAGAACAAAATACAGGGTGTGGCATGCAGGCTCCTGAGGGAGGGGCAGGCTGTGTCACCCAGGGTGCATTTTTTTCTTTCCTGTCCTGTGGCTGCTGGGAGCAGCTACTTCCTCTCAGGAAAAATGGCCGCTTCGGTTTGGGGGCCGATGAGCAAATGTTCCTGGCTGCTGTTTTTCCAAGTCTCCCTGCAGTGCTTTCACCGCAGCATCTCCTTAGGCGCCTCCAGTCCCTGTCTCCCTCCCTGCACCAAAGCCTTGGGTGAGTAGCTGCAAATGAAAACTCTTGTGCTCTGGGTTAAAAAAACAAACAAATAAAACAAAACAAACGAAATGAAACTGCAGCTTTCTCTACAACCGGCTCCAGACTCCACCAGGCCAGCAGACTCACACTAGAGGCCCAGTGCCTTTCACTGCTGGATGTTACATGAGCTGCAGGTCTCGGCTCCGGCTCCGGTGCTCCGGGCTGTGGAGCGAGCTGGGTTCCCGTCTCTATCTTCTGAGGAAACAGACCCTCCCATAGCCAGGTGCTCCCTCCTCCTCTCGGCCTGCTGCCCCTGGAAGCTGGGTCCGCTCCTCCCATGACCTCGCCCTTCCTACTGGTCTCCAGGTGTGTTCTGTCCTTCCTTGATATAAGTCTCCTCAGCTGGACCTCAGTTGGTAATTCCAGGCGAATATTCGCCAATTTTGTATTTCCAGTCTGGCCCTGGGATGAGGTACATGACAGGTCTGCCTATTCGGCCACCTTTTTTGCTGCTAGCATAAATTATTATTAATAATATAATTATTATCCTCTTGAAATTGTTTTCAGTGATTTTTAATGACCATCAGTCTTCAATCCTGGCTCTGTCCAGCCCTAAAGTGTTGGCTTGTCTGAAGTTACACCACCTCTGATCAAGCCCTGGCTTCCTGGCTTACCAGCTGAGACTGGTCCCCAAACTCTCCAAGCTTCCATCTATTCATCTGAGAAATGGGGATTAGGATTATGATGATGATCAAATGCCATAATCCAAAGCAGAGTGAGTGAACCATACATTCTGCACTGTCTACAGGTAAATGCCACAGGGATTTTGGATGCATTTTTCTCCCCCATTTTGCTTTTCTAGCTATACTTCCTAAGTTTTTCATAATGATTACCTGTTTGTTTGTTTTTAACTAATAAAAAATAGTAACAGAAGAAACTGCTGGAAGAATAATGGCCAATGTCTCACTAAGAACCCTTAAAAACAGCCACTACCAATTTATTCACTGAAAGCTCTAAATGGGAGGAAAACAAGCCCAATATTAACGATGTGCTTACTGTCCCATCCACAGGAACAGGACATAAGGAACGGATGACATTATTTTTCATGAGCCAGGTAACTGGTTTAGTTAATTGTTTTATTTGGTGATTTATATTCACACTAGAGGCCCAGTGCACGAATTTGTGCACCAATGGGGTTCCTCAGCCTGGCCTGCTGGATCAGGCTGAAACCAGCTCTGCAACATCCCCCAAGGGGTCTCGGATTTCGAGAGAGCACAGGTCAGGCCAAGGGACCCCACCGGTGCACAATTGGGGCCAGGGAGGGACACGGGAGGTTGGCCAGCCGGGGAGGGACCTCGGGAGGGCTCCAGGGCATGTCCGGCCTGTCTAACTCAGTCCTGATTGGCCGGACCCCAGCAGCAAGCTAACCTACCGGTCAACTGTCTGCCCCCTGGTGGTCAGGGCACATCATAGCGACTGGTTGTCTGGTCAACTGTCTGCCCCCTGGTGGTCAGTGCATGTCATAGCAAGCAGTTGAGCAGCCTTAGCATATCATTAGCATATTACACTTTGGTTGAACAACCGGACACTTAGTATATTAGGCTTTTATTAAATAGGATACTCTACTTTTACAACAAACCAGTGCCTTTCTGATTAGATTATGAATAGGTCAGGAGTTACAGACTGAAATTAAGGCACAGTTCACTCATGTCTACTGACAAATCCAGTTTGCTAGGACAAATTGTAAAATCAGTCCAATAGAAGTCAAGAATGTCATTTTTTATTTCCTTCTTATTTTTCTGAGGCTACACAAGGCAAGAGGGGGAAGGACACCAGCTTCCCAGATGGATCACTGGTCAGCAAGCTTTAGCAAGGCAAGGCCTGGACTCGCATGCCAGAAATTCTGCCAACAGCTCACATATTTCAGTGCATCCCACATATTTGAGTGCTCAGCAACCAAAGCAAAGCAGGGGGAAACAATGATGGTGGAAGCTGGCTTGGTTGAGAAATTCCAAGGGCACAGTATTTCTTTACCTCCATATCCAACCACGAGAACAGGGCACACCTGAGGCATTGTGCTGAAATGACTCTAGGTGAGTGCTTTTGGCCTCATGTCCCTAATCTTCTGTCCATCTGTCCTCAGGTGGTCATCCCTTCCTAGACTTTAAGGACTTCTCATGTATTTTATAATTTTTCTGTGTTGTGTGACAAATCTAAATCTTCAGCAATATATCATAAGGTACAACCCAAGCAAGAACGTTTTGATGATATAAGGGCACTCTAAAATTTCAAAACACCATTAAGAATAATAATGGTAACTATGTGGTAGGAACTATGTGTTAGCACTATATTACTTATCCTCCATAATTTTACAATAGCCCCAGCAACAGACTTTTGTTTTTAATTTTTATTTTTTGGTTAATCTTCACCCAAGGATATTTTCCCATTGATTTTTAGAAAGAGTGGAAGGGAGAGGGAGAGACACACAGAGAGAAACATTGATGTGAGAGAGATACATGGATTGGTTGCCTCCGGTACTCGCCCCACGAGCCTGCAACTGAGGTATGTGACCTTGACCAGAATCGAACCCAGGATCTTTCAATCCTCATTCCAACACTCTATCCACTGAGCCAAATCAGCTAGGGTGAGCCAAGCATTTTTAATGCCCCTTTCACAGTTAAGAAAATGGACACTGTATGAAGGGAAATACCTTGCCAATGGTTACATGGCTGTTAAGAGACAGAACCAAGATTTGGACCCAGAACTATTTAATTACAAATCAGTGGCCTTGATAACAACATATTTGTTATTTGATTATTACCTATCTTTGCCTGACCACCATTGTGTCTACTGAAAGGGCGAGGGCTATGCCCTCCATCTTGCCCCGTATCCACCATGTTGGGGCAGCAGCCATGTGCTCAGGAAAGCACCTTCTTCCCAAAAGCCCAAGCCTCTGCTAGCCACGCCCAGGATTTCTTTAAACTAACCAATGACAATCAAGGGACGTGCGCACCATAGATATGACCACATCCTGTGTAACAAGACCTGACTTGCACCTGGCCAATCGGCAGGGCCCACAGTCATCTCTCCTCCCCTCACTCCACCCCCCTATTAAAAATCCCTTTTTCCCAGGGGCTGGACTCTCGTCTCGTCGGTGGAGGCTGGGAGCCAAACCCGGGTTTGATAATAAAAGACTCTCTGCTTTTGCATCGGACTCGGCTGGCTCCCTTGTGTGGTCTATTGGGGATCTTGAAATCTGGGCATAACATTTACCTAATTAAATAGGTCCTAAATAAATACTTGTGGTATGAATGAAGGCTATCTCCCCTCAAGACCTAGGGAACAGAGGCATAATGGGGTAATGGCAGGTCATGGTTTGTTTCACAGTTTATTGAAATATCAGGGCCAGTATCCTTGTGCTCCTAACAAGTCCTGCCAACTCCATGGCTCCCTAGTACAGAAGCAGGAATTCCTAGTTATATTGCAGCAACACTTTATATTGGGACTTCTGCAGAATTTTTTTTTAATTTTGAAAATATTATATATGCTAGATCAATCAGCTCAAGTTGTTATAGAACTGAAAATGTTGAATTAAGTAGAAAACATGAACAAAATATTTTACAAGAGGAAAAAACGAAATCTAGCCTTAAAGGGGGAATTTCTATACCCAGATATCTAATCCCAAAAATATATGGCTGGCATTGTTCTCCTACAGAAAACTAAAGTCACTTCTACAGGCATCTATTAACATAAAAACATCGAAACCTGTAAAGAATTTTTGTGAGTTTATTTGAGCCAAACTGTCAACAATTGCCAGGAAGCAGAACCTCAACGAATTGAGATAATGCTCCGGAGAACGGCAGGTTACATCTATATTTATACATTGCAATCAAAGGAGGGACGTAGGTGGGTTACATGAAATCCATTGGTGATAGACTAGAGAGACGGGAGAAAGCAAAGCGGGGGTGAGGGATGGGGAGGGGGGAACCCCTTGGGAATGGATAAAAAGTAAAAAGACACATACTTAGGTGGGTACAGGAACAATTAACATGATAACAGTGAAGGAATTTGTGGTATCTGTCCTGGCGCCCAGCACATTAGGTTGTGCCCCACGGGGTCCAGAAAAAGGGAAGTTACAAGTTACCCAGACATTTCAAGGGTATGTTATCATGGATGCAAAAAGACAGATAGGCTCACTTAAGGTAAAGGTTGACCTTGTCAGTGAAGATACTGGCCTAGGATGTAACTGCCCACCATAACTGCTTTTAGTTAAAGTTTAATTTCAGACCATCCTTTGTGGTGACTTTAGGTCTCTGAGTTTGCAAGACCGCCATGCAGGCCTCCCCTGAGTTTGTCAGGTTAGTATGTGGCCCCTTTCGTCCACACATCTCATTTTTCTGACACAAAATGACTTCTTCCTGATTCTTCTCAACAACCAGTTTTACATCACCTGTTCTTCTATTTATTCCAGCTCATTCTCCCCAGAGACAGTCTTGCCACACTAAGCGGGTACGTGCGCCTCTGCTCATCTCTTTCTCCTGAATGCCTTCCCTTTGTCTCTGGAAACTAGGAGCTTTTGAATGCTAACTCCTCAGCTGCATCTCTAGAGGCACTTTGCTACTAAAGCCATTGTCTATGGAAGGTCAAGGCCACCTGGGGTCTTTTAAAGGCAATCAGGAAGCCGGTTATCAGTCTGGCTTTCGAAGATGTTTTTAAAAGGGAGGAAGTCAATGGATTATTAATGAGTTTGTAGAAAGGATTTTGAACATTTACTTTAGGCACTCAGTGCAGAACCGTGAACTCACTAGGGAGTATAAAGGAGAGGGTCAGATGGAGGTTGCTGTGGGAGGGGGAAGGCCCCCAGTGGCCCTGCACATGCTGGGTCAGCGTGATGAGAAGGCCCCACCAGAATGCCGGAGGCAGCAGCAACCAGCAGGGCCTGCCCATCAGAACACATGTCACAGGAGGAAGGACTTGCCCTTCCTTTCTCAGGTCACAGTTGTTATTAATCAAGTTGGAAGTCCAAGATGCATTCCTGCCCCTTACTCCACCTGGTTGAGACAGGCCAGTAAGCCAGGACAAGCGAAATAGGGAAACTGGGACAGATAGTTAAACAGCAGTAGACAGCCATCTAGAAAATCTAGATGCCAAGCAGTTGGCAGCCATCAGTAAACCCTGTCTTCCCTGAAGCAGGGACACTTGAGAGTAAATGGTTCGCACTTCTCCCCAACCAGAAGGTAAATAGCTTAAATCACCCTATTCAGGGAGACAGATAGCAGGAATCCATTAGTGCCATTTGCCGGCCACACCCAAGGACAGATGAAGTTAAAAGAATAAGTCTCATTTTGGTACATCAGCATAAAGCTGATGAATATTCTATTTCGATCCTCCCCTAAGATCTCCCCTAAACACCAGCCTTTGAAGCCAGCAAAATGAAGGTCCCAGTGTATGCTCTCTCCTTCCCAGGAGCACACCCGTCCCTCCCCCACCACTTCCTTCCCCACAGTCATGCATCTCCTAAACCAGTGATGGCGAACCTTTTGAGCTCGGCGTGTCAGCATTTTGAAAAACCCTAACTTAACTCTGGTGCCGTGTCACATATAGAAATTTTTTGATATTTGCAACCATAGTAAAACAAAGACTTATATTTTTGATATTTATTTTATATATTTAAATGCCATTTAACAAAGAAAAATCAACCAAAAAAATGAGTTCGTGTGTCATAGGTTCGCCATCACTGTCCTAAACTCTAAGGAACCCACAAGGCTTGCAACCAGGGGAGCAATGGGCAGTGGCAGTTCATCCTGGGCAAACCCCCTGAACCCGTCCCCAAGGCCTCCTTTTCTCTGACTCCTTAGTGAGCCAAAGGGGACCAGCCTGGGCCCATTTCCCAGCCCTTTCTTGTTTCACTGTCGGCAACTTTAATAAACATCCTCTAGAATTCACCTGGATTTGTGACATTTTTCCCGCATGAAGTCAAGAATCCACACATTACTGGCTGGCCCTAGGCAGGCCTGCTCAGGGCCGGGTCCCCTCCCCGGTAACATGATTACTCACAAGTAGAAGCCCTGAGTGGAATTAGCTTGTCCTAAAACTAGGAGCGACTTCAGTCTAACGTTTTCCCCCCATTTCAATGTTTGCTGAAATGCTAGTATGTTTCCCAGAGAATGAAGAGTTATTACACTTCACTCAAGGGCACCAGTACCGCTTTTTATATAAGGGAGCGTAGTTCCTGCATAAATGTGACTATATGGGAAAGTAACTCAAGATATAAGATGAAGCGTGATGGTGTTGTGAGAGTCCCAGTGACTGCTTTGGGCAAGTTTGGGCTGGCCTTGTGAATTTCAGTTTTGGGGTCTAAGCAGAAAAACCTTCATCACTGACAACTGATGAGCCTGCGTACTAATCCTCAACCTCTGCTGAGCTGTCCCGTCACTAGAATGGTTCCAGTAGGAGATACTGTCGGCATTACAGTTAACACAAGCTCACTGCCACAGTGCCATTATTGCCAGTAGTTCTTGCTACGACAGCTCCTTTGGGAGATCTTATCCACAACAGGCAAAAACCAAGGTTAAAACAATGAAGAGGTCCTGGCCGGGTAGCTCAGTTGGTTAGAGCATTGTCCAGATTCGCCAAGGTTGTGGATTCGGTCCCTGATGAGGACACATACAAGAAGCAACCAATGAATGCACAAATAAATAGAATTACAAATTGATGTCCCCCTCCTCTCTCTCTCCCTTCCTCTTGCTCTAAAACCAACAAATAAACATTTTTTAAAAGGAATGAAGAAAACCAACACCAGTGCTGTAGGAGGAGCTTGGAAGGAGCAATAGAGGCCGTCCTTGGGCTAGAGCCCCATCACATAGTCATGAGTCACTCTGGGCAGGTCAACAGGCTCCATTTCTTCAGGCTCTGTGTTTAGACAATGCCCTTGATTCTTCTTTCCCGGCTTTAGCCTGGGTGTCATAATGCTCACTGAGTCATTGAGCTCTTCTGGTCTTGGAGTATTTCCCTCAAGAAACTGACAAGCCCAAAGGGCATGTTTTGGCAGGTGGCAGAACAACTAACAACATGTGTTTATCTCCAGATTCAATAGCATCTCCCCTTGCTCCAGTGCCAGAGGCTTTGTCAGCCCAACACTCCACCAAAGCCCAGCCTGGTGGCTGATTCAGGCCTCCAGGGTGGAGGAACCAGCTCTTCCAGCTCTGGAGCTAACATCCCCAAGGTTTGTTTTCTAACTCCTCCATGAGTAATAGGGTTAGTGTGCCGACCCTGCTGGCTGAGGACTGTGTTTGTGACAGCTGGGAGGCCAGAGTCCTGCTTCTGAGACTTCTACCAGGCAGATATTGCAGAGCAATTCTCTCTCTACCTCTCTCTTCCCTTTTGTCTCTCTTCTCTTCCTCTCTCTCCTGCCCTTCCTTTCTCAGGTCACAGTTGTTATTAATCAAGTTGGAAGTCCAAGATGCATTCCTGCCCCTTACTCCACCTGGTTGAGACAGGCCAGTAAGCCAGGACAAGCGAAATAGGGAAACTGGGACAGATAGTTAAACAGCAGTAGACAGCCATCTAGAAAATCTAGATGCCAAGCAGTTGGCAGCCATCAGTAAACCCTGTCTTCCCTGAAGCAGGGACACTTGAGAGTAAATGGTTCGCACTTCTCCCCAACCAGAAGGTAAATTCATCCCTCTGTTGGGGAAGAAGGACTCATCTCAGTACTTTCTCACATACCCCCCATTAGGAAAATCTCCAAGGACAAGGCGAGGTCCAAGCCCTCAGAGAAAAAGCTGAGCTGTCACAAACAGCACCTCTTGTCCTGCTATTCAAAGCTAGAAGTGGAGCCGCATGGCAGGTGTTATAAACTCCATAACCAAAAGTAAGCACACAGGTTGGTCTCATCATAAATTCCTAACTGGACAGGTCATCAGAGGTAGGCACCTCCCAGGCCTATAGCTTTCTTAGCAAAGGTCAGTCTTTACCTCGAGCGAGTCCTGTCCATTGTTCTTATGCATCCAGGTTAATAAAGCTTCGAAAGGTCAGAGTAATTTTCTTTTCCAGATTCTTCGAAAGCACAACCGCTGGCACCAGAGCACAAGACCACGAAACTCCTCGTTGTTACCTTGTTGCCCATTTTATGTGCTGTAAATGCTAAATGCTAACTCCCATGCCCACCAACGTAAAAGAAGGATGTGCGTATCCATTTTGCTTTATATCCAGGCCTAGACATTTCTCCACTTCATTTTCTTCTCCAATAGAGTTAATGTAACCTTTCTTACATTTTCTCCTGTTATTCTAAATGTATAAAATCAGCTTTAAAACTACCATTCTTAAAGATAGATAGATAAATAGATGAGAGAGAGAGAGAAAGGAAAGAAGGAAGGAAGGAAGGAAGGAAGGAGGGAGAGAGAGAGAGAGAGAGAGAGAGAGAGAGAGAGAGAGAGAGAGAGAGAGGGAGAGAGGGAGAAAGAAAGAAAGAAAGAAAGAAAGAAAGAAAGAAAGAAAGAAAGAAAGAAAGATTGTCATTCTCCAGAGCATTTTCTCAATTTATTGAGATTTTGCTTCTGGATATGTTTTCAAAATTTTGCCTTAAATAAACTCTTATAAAACTTTTCTATATGTTAGATATTCTTTCATCAACATTTACTTGGCACAGTTGACAGGATTCCAAAGAAGTCCATCCAGGACCAACCTGCAGATCCATAGCCAGTGTTAGGTACCAGCAGGGGTCCATTGTGCCCCACTGGCACCCTGCTTCCTATCTGGTGAGCTTGGGTGAGTTTTCTTTTGGAATCCTGGACCTCCCGCACTTGAGGTCGGTCATAACTTTTTTGAACTATTCTTAGAAAATCCTCAAGGTGGCACTAATGGATGAGGGCTGAGATAAGAGTCTGAACTCGTTCATCTCCAAAGATAAGGGGCACATACCATGCCCCCCACCCCCGGCCCCGCGCCCCAATATCGGGACTTTAGGTGACTAAGAATCTCCGTGGGAGTGCCTGAGGAATGCTCAAGGTGCAAAGTGGCCCCATAGGGAACTCCAAGACTTTGTAATTACATAATTGATTCATCAGGGGATGTGCACATAAAGGCTGGCTGCTTAGCTCTTCGAGTCCTAATGCTGTATTAGACAGTCAGGGAGAGAAATCGAGACATGTCTCTTCTCCAGCAACTTGAGAAGAGACAGTCCTTCAGAGCTCCACCCACAAGCAGCACACTTCAACCCACCACAAAATATTACTAGACGTTTGTTCAGACTCTGTAGATCTCAAAAGAAAACTAAAAGTAATGTGAGAAATCATGCCTCCACGGCCAACAAGCCCCAAGATACCCTGAACCCCCTATTAATATTCCTGCAAACTATATGTACAATTTATATGAAGTCTTAACTTGCAGGTAGCTACAGACATGGGAAGATTTAATTAAAAGTGGTATCAGCTTAATATACCAAAATAGGTCTCTTTGACACCTCTGAATTAATTTCTGTGTGCTCAATTGGAAAAAAGCAAGCTCTAAAATCAGACTATATGAATGAAAAACACCTCAATTGGCAAATAGACGCCTTTAAATGAGTGCACAAGTAAATTATCTTCCCAGGGGAAGTTAACAAGAAAATTACAGAGACTGTCTCAGAACTTAAAAAGGCTTCCAAAGCTGCTCTATGCCAACACCATGCTCTCCCCCTTCTCCAACTGCCCCTCTATATCCTATGCTTTTCAGAACTTCCTTGTCGAGACTTACCCTCTCTTCCTTCTCCCTTTTCGCTCCTCTACACCTCCCACACCATCACTCCCTACTGAACTAGGAGAGACTCAGAATAGAGAGCTAGATCAAGGTAGACCAGGAAAAAAGAAAGAATAGAAAAGAAATTCTGGCATCTCCTTTTAAATAAAAGCCAGTTTCAGCCTGCGGGGGGGGGCAGCAATTGTTTAACTTCCTTGGACTAGAACAGAATTAAGAAATCTAGCTAAAGGTTTTCTTCACTCTCTCCAAGATCCTGATGGGTTCACCAAGGAGTTTGATTTAAGAATTAGAACGTATTGTTATGCCCAGATTTCAGGATCCCCAAGAAACCACACCAGGGAGCCAGCCGTGTCCGATGCAAAAGCATAAGAGTCTTTATTCAAGCCCGGGCTTGGCTCCCCTATCCTCCTTACTGACGCAGCAGCAAGTGGCTGAGAGAGAGCTAGCCCTGTGGGAAGAGGGTTTTATAGGGGGTTGGAGTAAGGGGAGGAGAAAGGACTGTGGGCCCTGCCGATTGGCCAGGTGCAAGTCGGTGTCTTGTTACACAGGATGTGGTCATATCTATGGTGCGCACTTCCCTTGATTGTCATTGGTTAGTTTAAAGAAGTCCTGGGTGTGGCTAGCAGAGGCTTGGGCTTCCGGGAAGAAGCCTTGCCGAGCACATGGCTGCCTAAAAATGGAGGATCCAGGGTAAGATGGAGGACATAGCTCTTACCCTGGGGCAAGATGGAGGGCGTAGTCCTCGCCCTTTCAGTATGATTCTCGCTATTCTGACCTATTTCAATTAATATACTTATTGGTTTAGGAAGGACAAAGATAAAGATACTAAAACCATGAATTTATAATTCCAGCAAAAAAGCAATCAGGCCAGACCTCCCTGAAGGCTTTTTCAATAAGGGGGAAAGGAATCTACTTTTACTGTAAAAAGGCAAATCATCTTAAGAAGGATTGTAGAAAATTGAAATGGAATTTAGAAAAAGTAAGAAGACAGGAGTAAGCATAAAGCTACTCTGAGGATTAGGAGAAGGCATTTCCTCTTCTTATGACCAATGAGAAGAAATTGAAATTATCATAAAAGGGGAAACTACTAAGGCCCTTGTAGATATTGGGGCTACTTTTATCTGTTCTTAGCCCCACCCAATTAAGTTGCCCTCTCCCTCAGAGTAAAGCTTCTGTAAAAATGGTAAGGATATCTAATCAGCCAATTAAAACCTATTTTCTTCCAGCTAAGGAATGTTATAGGGCAACATACAATTGAGAAAGGTTTTCATAAATAATTTTAAAGTCCAAATTTTAGCAGGTCATGTGCAGAATCTTGGGATAACTGATTATCCAGATGTCATTTTCTACCCATCCTCTCAGCCTTCCTAGATTCTTTACAAAGAAATGTTTATGCTCTAGTCTATCTGGAGACAGAAAAAAAAAATTTAAACCTTGTTAAAAAAAAAGACCCCTTCTGTGTACAAGTAATTGGAGATATTTTAGATTCTGTTTATCTTTTTACTTGCAG
This sequence comes from Myotis brandtii, assembly GCF_000412655.1. Lineage (NCBI taxonomy): Eukaryota > Metazoa > Chordata > Mammalia > Chiroptera > Vespertilionidae > Myotis > Myotis brandtii. The sequence goes on from NW_005371277.1 coordinate 152,074, forward strand.
GGTTGGACACTAAATTCTCTACCCCAGCCTAAAGTTGGAATTTAGGCTAAAAGTGGAACAGGGGATAAAATAAAAAGAGAATCAGCACTTTTCTCCTTAGAGCTTTTTTTTTTAATTGTTTACCTTATGGCCCCCATCATCCATTTACCCCACTCCCCACCCCCTGCCTGTGGCAACCACCAATCCCATCCTCCACATCCGTGATGCAGGCTTTGCTCCTGCAAATAACATGGCAGCACGAAATCCGTTTACTGAGTAAAGACAAGAGAGAGTCAGAGAGGGGCAGCCGGCTCGCGATGAAAATGCAGAGCGAGGCCTCGGAGTACAGAAGGGAACTGGAGGTGCTGTGCCAGGAGCCGCGGGCTTCCTTAGAGGGTTTGACCAAAACACAGGTGGAAATGGAAAGGCTGTCTTCCACTGCCAAGGGAGTGTGTGAGCTAGAAAATTACCATTATGGGCGGGACAGCCAACGCCCCTCCTCCCCCTGTTTCACAGCCCATGTTTACCAGGCTCCCCTGAAGCACCATCGTGGAGGCACGGCCCCCACACCGTGGACCACGCTGCACACCCGCGGACTCACCCTGCCTGCCTGTCCCCGGGGCTGCGCCAGCCCTACCTGTGGAGGGACAGCAGGTGCTATGGAGAGCACGCTGCTGGAGACGGCACGGGGCGCTGTGACCCCACTGGCTTCTGCAGCGCCCACGGTGGACAGTCTTCCGTGTGGGACCAAGGGCCGTATCCCAGCGTCATGCTCCGGGCTCTGGCATGGCCACCCGCCGACCTTCTTAGGGTCGTCCTGTCTGGACCATTTCACCAGCAACCCGCGGCCTTTCCAACACACTGTTACTGCTGCCACTTAGCATCATCATCAGTACCCATGGTGAACCTGTCACCCACGGGGACCCCGGCATGAAATAAATGAGTTCCCCTACAGAAAATAGATAGAGGATAGGTAGATTAGATAGGTAGATTAGATAGGTAGGTAGGTAGGTAGGTAGATAATAGATAGATGATGATAGATAGATAGATAGATAGATAGATAGATAGAGATAGAGTATTGGCCTGGCCAGGTAGCTCAGTTGGTTAGAGCATCCTCCCACTATGCCAAGCTTTCTGGTTCAATTCCCAGTCAGGACACATACAAGAATCAACCAATTAATGCATAAATAAGTACAACAACAAATCAATGTTTCTCTCTCTCTTGTCCTCTCTCTAAAATCAATAAAATAAAAGAGATATGATTAATGATTTACTAGGCAAAGATGAGAAAGGAACTAAACTAGGCATCTCTAAAGTTTTCACTTCCTAACTAACAAATAATATTTAATTCAAGTGCACATTAATGGTTTAAATGGAAGAAACAACTTCCAATATCAGATTTTTGGATACAGCATTTTTTTTTAAATCTAATCTTAGGGGGGAAATAATTATTTAAAGGACTCATAATCTCCAAAATTTGACATAATGGACCAGATAACTACCCTAAATAAGTTTGACTGAAGTAATAATTTTTTAAAGAAATATTTCCTCAGAGACATAAACATGTTGTAAATGCTCCACTGTTCTGGGTTTTTATTTTGTACTAGAGGCCCGATGCACGAAATTCACACAAGAGTAGGCCTTCCTTCCCCCGGCTGCAGGCACTGGCTTCCCTCTGGCACCCAGGACCCAGGCTTCCCTTACAGCCCCGGCTTCGTCCGGAAGGTCCTCTGGAAGGACGTCTGGTCTAATTAGCATATTATGCTTTTATTATTATAGATGGAATGACTTGGGCTTATAGTTTAGTAGAGACAAGGTCCTCACAGCAGGACAGGCTAAAAAACTTTCCGAACAGAAACGGTATATATTACAGAAGAAAAAAGACTTTTCAGTCCTTTGAGGGAAAGTCTGGTTCCAGTTCCCGCATTCTCCCCTCTTCTCTTCCTGGCAGTTGTGCGCATCTCAGCCTTCCTGGGAGAGGCTCTCAAACTCCTCTTTAGAAACAGGGACTAAGGCCCAGGGGAAAATGTATCGCCTTACAAAGGAAGTGTGCACTCAATAACAAATTGCTCTCCTGCAGCATGAAAGATGAAAGAATGCTGTTGAAATCCTATGTCAACTGAGTAGTTCAGAAAAGTGTAGAGAAAAAGAAAGTAAGGTCCAGACTGGTGAAGAGGGGTCTCAGAAGCTCATCCTGAGTTCAGAGGGCTTCCTTCCGTGGGAGCAGCTGCCCATCTGCCTGTGGATGAGCCCAGGCTGCAGGGACAGGTCAAAGGTCAACCTTCCCTTTTCCAGGGGCTTTTCACCTCTACCAGCGTCAATAAGCACAGTTATTTATGAGTCTTACTTTGAACATTGCGGTAGGGTCAATAGATTCTTGGCAACTTCCTACAGATGCTTTCTTTACCCCAGAGAAAAGGAATAAATCTTCTCAATATTATTTTTTTTGCCTTGATCTCTGACATGTTTATGCTAACAACGTTCCTATTGAGATAGATATGATTTACATGGAATAAAATTAGCATATCTTAAGTGTATATTCTGACACATGTATCCACCCAGGGGCCTATCTATCCCCCAAATCAACATATAGAAATTCTCTTCATCCTAGGAAGATCCCTCACGCCTGTTCCTGCTAATACTTCCCCTGAGGCAACCACTGTTCTGAGATCTCTCACCAGAGAAGAGTCTGTGCCTTTCCTTCCCCTTTTCTTCCCTCAAGGTGCATACCTTTGCTATCTTTCTCCTAAGCTCCAAGAGCCCTTCTTTTACCTCTGTAACTTGCTTCCTGAGTCAAGGTAGCCTAGCTGGCTCACTTCTTCATGGCTCCCTTCTTTTAACTCTGTGACTTTATAAATAAACTTTGCTTGTGTTTGAAAAAAGAAAACTTGAGCCATCTTAGCACACCTCAAATAATCTCCTAAAGTCTAAAAGGCAAGTAAAGTTATCTGTAATTTAAAATATGGTTTTATCTGTATCATGAGAGGTCAAACATATGAGACAATGGGTTGTATTTTAGGGCCTGTGGGTGTAGTCTTAGGACATGTCTCTTTACTTTTATCAGTCTGGGAGCATAAGTTGATAATGTTAATTAATTATTTCTTGGTTTTAAACATATATGTTTTATGGCTCACATCACCCAGTTGGTAACCTGTCTCATAGGAAGTAAAGACGTAAGTGGAAATAATCTTAGTCTCAAATCCTCAAATAAATATTTTCTGAATTAAGCAAGACCTCTGAAAGGATTTTGCCTTTGATTTCACAATAAAGCATCCCTACTGTGTGCTAATGCTTTCCTTATATCATCTCATTTAATCTTCACAACAATCCTATGAAGGAATTATTAGTATTACCCCATTTCCTCAATCATGAAACAGGCTTAGGGAATTACATTACCTGCCTAAGTTCTCACAGCTGGAAAGCTGCGTAATGGCCACTCTGCCGCAGCTCTGACTCTGAGCCATGTAAACTGCTTTCTCACGGCAGAGAAGTGCTTAGAACAGACATGTGAAGAAAGAACACTGGGTGCTTTCATAGAAGCATTTCAAGACAAGAAGACAGTGACTATCTAGAGATGTGGAACTACATTTCTAAGCAGAGCAAGCTCAGTGCTCAGCGGGTGAATTCATGATTGACTGATAAATGCTTCTTTACCTGAAATAAGTATTTTTGTCTCAATTTTAGAAATGTTGTCTAGATTTCCAACTGCTAAAGTGACTTTGCCATCTTTGTGAGAGATGAGCAATCCCTCGCCATAGCTTCAATCCTCACCCCTTCACCAAGGGCCAACATCTGTCATATATTTTAATTTCAAAGGAATAGGATTTATTGTAAATATTTTTATCAAACAGTACAAAAGTGTATATTGTTGAATAGGGAAAAAAA
>NW_005371277.1:156382-159826 GCF_000412655.1 Myotis brandtii
TCCATTCATCAAAATATATAGATGAAGTACTTTTATTTTACCAGTATTCTGGCTTTTAATGAGATCATACTATGCATATTGTTCTAGATTTTGCTTTTTGACTCAGCCGTAAATGCTAGGCAACTTTACTTGTTTGTATACATAATACTGTGATTAAACATTTCCCAATTGATCAACATTTAGGTTATTTTTAAGTTTCCTACCACAAACAGTAACAATAAAAATATTTAAATATGTGAAATATATACAGGGTGTCCCAAAAAAATTGTATACATACTTTAACAGCTGATAGCCCAATTTTGAAAATGAAATGTATTTTAATAAACACTGCCTTTATAATCATTCAAAGTGTGTGTACACATTTTTGGGACAAACTATATAATCAAAATGGTGAACATTTCCCATTAGCTGGACCAAAAAATGACATCAACTTATGAAAGCAAACAAGAGAACCTAGTTCTTCACACTTTCACCAACCTTAAATATCATCAATTTTTATACTTACTCAAACTTGAGAGGTTTGAAGCATAAAGATATCTTATTTTAATTTGCATCCCTGGGGTGATGAGAGGTGAGCTTCTTCCAGTATTTTGTCTCCTTGTGCTCACACTCTGAAAACAAGACAGGCCATGAGGTGAAATCTATGGCAGGACTTCCCTGTTAGTTTCTTGATTCAATGCTTTCATCACATCAGAGGAGCAAAAGAGGTGAGACATCAATGTCATAGCTAAGACAGAAGTTGCAATGGAAATGCTTTGGAGGAACAAGCAGGAAATTGACAACGAAAGCTGAAGGGAAGGCAGTAGAGAGTGGTGAGGACTTCGGTATCTGGAGAGTGCTGACCTCACTACAGAGACTATCATTTGTAAAGATGTTAATGGTTGTGCAGACTGAATTTCACTAGTCTTAGATATTCCAACTTTGACCTAAAATGATAAAGAGCTGATCACCAAAGAAATACATTTGAGCCCAGCCAGTGTGGCTCGGTGTTTGAGTGTTGATCTATGAACCAGGAGGTCAGAGTTTGAGGCACAGTCTGGGCACATTCCAGGGTTGCAGGCTCAATCCCCAGTAGTGGGCATTAGAGGAGGCAGCCAGTCAATGATTCTCTGTCATCATTGATATTTCTATCTCTCTCTCCCTCTCCCTTCCTCTCTGAAATAAAAAATATATATATTTTATAAAAAAAAGAAATACACCTGAGTACTAGATTATGACTTCTGTTGAAAGAAATCACTTACGTTAAAAATTCTGAAATTTTACAAAATTTTATTATATTTTAAGTTGAAGGTTTTGTCTTGATTTTGTTTAAAAGTCAACATGAGGGATTAAAAATGGCAGCAGAGTAAATGGATGCTACACAGACATTATCCCAGGACCAAACTGGAATTACAACTAAAATACCAAAAAAAAAAAAAAAAAAAAAAAAAAAAAAAAGACTAGCTGGAGAGAACCCTGATAACTGAGGACAGAAAGTGGAGACAGCATAGAGACCAGTAGGAAGGGCAGAGGTGCAAATGGGCTGGCTGGACTCCCACAGACAGCAGCTGAAGTTCCAGAGAGATATCTCAGCTGTGGCGGTTGCCACTGAGAACTCTGGGGTTAAAACCCCAAGATGGGCCCCCCTCCATCAGAGAGCACCAGAACTGAGAAAAGTGCCCACATAACATCTAGCTGCGAAAAGTAGCAGGGTTGATGTCTGATGGGAGAGGTGGCTAGAAAGGCAGGCACCCTCTTAAAGGGCCAATGCACAAAATGTCATGTGCAGCTATTCACCTTGGGCTCCAGCAGAGGGAGGGTAAATTTTTTTCCATGCAAATGGAAACGAAAAAAAGCTGAGGTGGTAACACTCATATCTGACAAAATAGACTTCAAAATGAAGGCTATCACTAGAGACAACAAAGATCACTACATAATACTAAAGGGATTGATCCAATAAGAAGCTATAATGTTGGTAAACATGTATGCACCCAACATAGGAGTACCTAAATATATAAAAAAATTTCTAGAGGACTTTAAGGGAGAGATCAACAACAATACAGACATAGTAGGGGAATTTAACATCCTGCTAACATCACTGGATAGATCTTCCAGACAAAAAATTAACAAGGAAACTGTGACTCTAAATGACACACTGGATCAGATGGATTTAATTGATATTTATAAATCATTTCACCCCAAAGGTGTAGAATATACATTCTTTTCACACATGGGGCATTTTTAAAGATAGACCACATTTCAGGACACAAACTAAGTCTCTACAAGTTCAAGAAGATTGAAATAATATCAAGTATCATATCGAACCACAATAGAATGAAATTGGAAATCAACTACAGTAAAAACACTCAAAAACATTCAAACACATGGAGGCTAAATAGCATGTAATTAAACAATGAATGAGTTACCAAAGAGATCAAGAAATAAATAAAAAAACTTCCTGGAAACAAATGAAAGTGAACACACAACAATGCAAATCTCTGGACACAGCAAAAGCAATCCTGAGAGGGAAGTTCATAGCACTACTGGACTACCTCAAAAAACAAAAAAATAATAATAATAAAATATTTAACCCAACAACTTAAAGAATTAGAACGAGAACACCAAGAAAATCCAAGAGTAAGTAGAAGGAAGGAAGTAATAAAAATCAGAGCAGAAATAAATGACAAAAAGACTAAAAAAAATACAAAAAATCAATAAAACCAAGAGCTGGTTCTTTGAAAAGATAAGCAAGATTGATGAACCATTAGCCACACTCATCAAGAAGCAAAGAGGACCCAAATAAATAAAATCAGAAATGAAAGTGGTGAAGTAACAACTACACCACAGAAATACAAAGGATTGTAAGAAAATACTATCAACAACTATATGCCAACAAGCTGGACAATGTGGATGAAATGGACAAATTCCTAAAAAAAATATAATCTCCTAAAACTGAATCAGGAAGAATCAGAAAACCTGAACAGGCCAATAACAATGGATGAAATTGAAGCACTAATAAAAAAAAAACTCCCACCAAACAAAAACCCCGGTCCAGATGGCTTCACAGGGGAGTTTTACCAAATATTCAAAGAAGAACTAACACCTATCCTCCTCAAACTATTCCAAAAATTCCAAGAGGAAGATAACACTTCCAAGCTCTTTGATGAGGCCAGCATTATCTAATTCCAAAACCAGATAAAGACACTATAAAGAAAGAGAATTACAGGCCAATATCCCAGGTGGCCATAGATGTTAAAATCCTCAACAAAATATTAGGAAATTGAATCCAGCAATATATTGAAAAGATCACACACCATGATTAAGTGGGACTTATTCCAGGGATCCAAGGCTGGTACAATATTTGCAAATCAATAAATGTGGGGGTTTGGCGCTGGCGGAGGCGCCATGGAGGTGGACGCAGGGCCGGGGCCCAGCTCAGAGCAGGGCCCGGACCCTAGGAGGAAG
>NW_005371277.1:160117-161474 GCF_000412655.1 Myotis brandtii
GGGCAGGTCTCGGAGTTGGGGGCGGTGTGGATGGACGAGGCCCGAGAAGCCGGCAGAGAAGAGCCATGAATGCCGTGATGACCGACTTAGACTTTGCGTCCCCGAAAATGGGGGGCCTGAGAGTGGGGAGCCTGAGAGTGGCTGCCGGGCCTATACCTGTGGCCCGGTCCTGCCTGCACCTGGGGCTGGCCAGGGCCGCGCGGAACCGGGAACTAGAATGAAGCCTGGCTCCTGCTGTGTGCCAGCCCTGAGCTGCTGCTCCACCTCCACGCCCAGAGCTGTCCTGGGAGGAGTAAGCGCCATCACCCCCATTACACAGTTGAGAAAACTGAGGCTCGGGAAGAGGAGGTGACTCCCAAAGTTTGTCAGAACTGGAAGCTTTCAGCCACCGCCTCCCCCTGGGAGAACAGGAGCCCCATGAATTTGTGTGGCTTTACTTCTCGGTCATAAAAGTTTTTCATGTTCCTCAATGGACTTGAGCCTGACTCACCCGCATTTTGCAGATTAAAGAAAACAGTGTGGGAGATGGAGAACACATCTAAAGAAAAATGAAAAAGTCCTAGATATGTGTAGGTTCTCCCTTTTTGTGAGGACAGCTCCATTCTGCTCACCAGCTGCTCTGGCCTGGACCCTGGGGGGGTGGGGGGATGGGGTCTTGGCTAAGGGGTGGCCCCTGGTTTGGGGTAGTTGGCCTAATGCTGAAGACAGAGCACTTTCACGGGCCAGCTAGTGGGTCCTTCTTAGCTGGAATCAGGCCCCCTTTCAGGGGGCTGCCTCCTGGGGCCGAGGCAGACTAAGTGGCGTCAGTGATGAGGGGAACTCCGGAGCCAGACAGGGTGTCCCCGGGCCTGGACAGCCCCCTCTCTCAGCCAGTTTCTGTATCTGCAAAGTTGGGGTTGGACCAAGTACCTTCCTGCTCAAAACACAGGCAGTTGCTGTAAAAAAGATACAGTGTCCACTGCAGATAGTCCATACCTATCTGTTGTAACAGTGAATGCCCTTCCCCCTTCCCCCCTTCCCCTCCCCAGTGACTTGCCCTCAATTCCGCCTGCATTTCCTGAGCACTTGCCCTGGGGTGGGAGGGGACCCCAACAGTTTGTTAGGTATAAAAGGGCCTCACTCGCTGCAGCCCCGCCAGCCTCCATGGGCAGTGAGCTCTGACTTGGGCAGGTCACTCAGCCCATGGAGCCTCCATCTAGAAACCGGGGTCATGCCCTGGCCCGGAGGCTCAGTTGGTTGGAGCGTCATCCCGTACACCACAAAAAAGGTGGGTTCCATTCCCAGTCAGGGCACATGCCTAGGTTATGGATCTGATCCCCAGTCTGGGCGAGTATGGGAGGCAACCAATCAATGTTTC
>NW_005371277.1:161825-163166 GCF_000412655.1 Myotis brandtii
AATAAACTTAACCAAGGAGATAAAAAGAATTGACTCAGAAAACTATAGGATGTTGAAAAAAGAGATAGAGGAAGATGTAAACAAATGGAAGAATGTAGCGTGTTCATGGATTAATAGAATTAATATCGTTAAAATGTCCATACTACCCAAGGAAATCTACAGATTCAATGCAATCTTTATTAAAATACCAGCAGCATATTTCGCAGAGCTAGAACAAATACTCCAAAAATTTAGACTGAACCAAAAAATTAAAAAATAAAAACAAATTGCCACAGCAATCTTCAGAAATAAAAAGAAAATTGGAGGAATCATAATACCAGATACCAAGTTATACTACAAAGCCACCATAATCAACACAGCCTGTTACTGGCACAAGAGGTGCCTTATAGATCAATGGAAGAGAACGCAGACCCAGAAATCAACCCAAGCCATTACGCTCAATATTTGACAAAGGAGGCAAGAACATGCAATGGATTCAAGACAGTCTCTTCAATAAATGGTGTTCAGAAAATTGGACAGATACATGCAAAAAAATGAAACTAGATCACCAACTTACACCATTCACAAGAATAAATTCAAAATGGATAAAAGACTTAAATGTAAGTTGGAAAACCATAAAAATCCTAGTAGAAACCATAGGCAGCAAAATCTCAGACATCTCTTTTAGCAATATGTTTACAGATACATCTCCTAGGGCAAGCATGTTTGATATGCTTGTCCTAGGGCAAAGAAAACTAAGAAGAAAATAAACACATGAGACTACATCAAAATAAAAAGCTTCTGCACAACAAAAGAAACTATCAACAAAATGAAAAGGGAGCCCACTGTATGGGAGAACATACTTGGCAATGATACATTTGATAAAGGGTTAATCTCCAAAATATATAAGGAACTCATACAACTTAACAAAAGGAAGACAAACAATCCAATTAAAAATTGGGCAAAGAACCTAAATAGACACTTCTCCAAAGTGGACATACAGATGGCCAAGAGACATATGAAAAAATGCTCAAAGTCACTGATCATCAGAGAGATGCAACTTAAAATGACAATGAGTTGTCACCTCTCACCTGTCAGAATGGCTTACATCAACAAATCAACAAATTACAGGTGCTGACGAGGATATAGAGAAAAGGGAATTCTAGTACACTGCTGATGGGAATGCAGACTGGTGTAGCCATTATGGAAAACAGTATGGAGTTTCCTCAAAAAATTAAATATGGGATTGCCATGTGACCTAGTGATCCCACTTCTAGGAATATATTCTAAGAAACCCGAAACACTGCATTCAGAAAGAAGTTATGCACCCCTATGTTCATAGCAGCACAATTTACAATAGCT
>NW_005371277.1:163557-166828 GCF_000412655.1 Myotis brandtii
GAGGGAAGGCAGAGGAGGGTGGGTGGGTGGGAGGTAATCAATCAAAGACCTTGTATGCATATATGCATAACCCATGGACACAGACAATAGGGTGCTGAAGGCCTGGGGTGGGGGATGGGAGCAGGCAGACAGGGGTCAATGGGGAAAAAGAGGGACATATGTAATACTTTCAACAATAAAGATTTATTTAAAAAAAATAAAGATGGTTAAGCAAAGTCTCTTGGCCATAATGGAAAGGGGAAAAAAAAGTCACCCTAACCAGTTTGGCTCAGTGGATAGAGTGTCGGCCTGCGGACTGAAGGTTCCCAGGTTCGATTCTGGTCAAGGGCATGTACCTTGGTTGCGGGCATATCCCCAGTAGGGTGTGTGCAGGAGGCAGCTGATCGATGTTTCTCTCTCATCGATGTTTCTATCTCTCTATCCCTCTCCCTTCCTCTCTGTAAAAAAATCATTAAAATATATATTTTTTAAAAAGTCAACGTGAAACTTAATGTTTAGAAAACATGTAAAGTACTTTTTTGCCTCACTTAGATCTAAATGAAAGATCAACTGAGAGTAATTATATATTCCCCAGGAAGCAAGTATTAAGAATTTGTTTCTTTGCTTTAATATTTATTTGTGTTTATATAGACACATTCTGATTAAAATAATTTTTTTACAATTTTATTATTCTTTATAATTTTGTGAATTATTTTTAACATAATTTTGTGAATATGTTACTCAAACAATTAGAAAAATTAGTCCAATTACTCATAATGCAATTAAGGGTAATAGACACAAAGAGAATATCTATAGCATGTTGTGATAACAGTTTGCAATGTAATTTTGCATGCTGCACTATGGAAAAGCCAAAAAATAAAGAACTGTTCTGTGCTTTGATGCCTGGCATTTCAGCTGGGTATTAAAAAATGAATATAGCCCTGGCCACTTTGGCTCAGTGGATAGAGCGTCGGCCTGTGGACTGAAGGGTCCCAGGTTCGATTCCGGTCAAGGGCATGTACCTGGGTTGCGGGCACATCCCCAGTAGGAGGTGTGCAGGAGGCAGCTGATCGATGTTTCTCTCTCATCGATGTTTCTAACTCTCTATATCTCTCCCTTCCTCTCTGTAAAAAATCAATAAAATATATTTAAAAATTAATATACGTGTACTAACTAGAGAAAAGGGAAAGAAAGAGATGTCATATAGAGAGAAGAACATTTGTAAATGCTTGGAGGTTTAAATAAGCCAAGAATTCTTAATTATTTTAAGTTTAAACACTTGAAATTGCCATTTTGAACGTCAAAATAGTCGAGTACCAGTAAGCTCATTAAATAAAGCAAAATATCCTACGTAATAAAAGCCTAATATGCTAAGTGTCCAGTCATCCATTCAACCAATCAAAGCACAATATGCTAATGATATGCTAAGGCCTCTCAACCACTCACTATGACGTGGACTGACCATCAGGGAACAGACGTTCCAACCAGTAGGTTAGCTTGCTGCTGGGGTCCAGCCGATCGGGACTGAGTGAGATGGGCCAGACACGCCCTGGAGCCCTCCCGCGGTCCCTCCCCAACTGGCCAACCTCCCGCACTGGTGGGGTCCCTCGGCCTGGCCTGTGCCCTCTCGCAATCTGGACTGAGGGAGCCCCCCCCCCTCACTCCCCGAGTGCACAATGTTTGTGCACTGGGCCTCTAGTCTTCTATAAATCTGCCTACTCCACAGCTACTTTACTTTAAAAGGTACAAACCTTACCACAGGACAGTGAGAACAACGCCATTGTAGTGTTAGTACTCACATGAATTAGTTTATTTGCTTTTATTATCTGACTCAAACTTCTTGCTACATTCTTTTTGTTTATTTGATTAGCAACTCATGTGGGAGCCAAGTTTTGGTAACAGCCTGAATCAAAGCAAAGAGTTGTATCTCTTGCAGTAAGAGTCTGCCTACAGGGTCAAGGCTGTCCCAAAGTTCTACTCTCTACAAAGAAGCCTTATAGGCTGTGATGGAAATAATGACTAGGCACCAACAGGCAATGTGTTCTGTATTGCTCTGAGGTATGAAACATTACCTGTTTGGTGAAGTAACATTACATAACTGCTGTACCGCCTCTTCCACTGAATGATTCACCAGTTTCATGCGGCCATTCGTCACCATCATTATCCTGGTCATCACCAATTACATGTGCAGAGCACCCACACGGGGATGACACTGTACTTGGTGCCTGACAGAATGCAAGGAAAACAAAGAGCAGCCCTCATAGAGTAAACTGTTGGAGCTGTGCATTTGAATATGAAACACAGAACAAACATACCTGTACGTCTGAGCCTACCTGGGTCACACACGATAGAACAACCTCATTGAGCTTCACAGGGGTTATCTGTGTTGCAACCGCGAATGGAGCACATGGTCTTTCCACAGGAAAGATGCTGAGGAGGGTCCCACTCTTTGGGGATCCCAGATTCAGACAAAATGATAGGAGGAAGGGCACATAATAGGGATAAGACCACAGCTGTTTAATGGTGATTCACCTTACTAACTTACAGGTTTTCTTACAGGTCCTAGGAAACTGGAAGATATAATTACAAGAAGAAAAAAAGGCTTTAAAAAGATAAAACACCACCCTTGCCAGTTTGGCTCAGTGGTTAGAGTGTTGGCCCGTGGACTGAAGGGTCGCAGGTTTGATTCCCAGTCAAGGGCATGTACCTCAGTTGCAGGCTTGATCTCTGGCGCCAGTCAGGGTATGTGCAGGAGGCAACCAGTCAATGTGTCTCTCTCATAAATGTTTCTCTCTCCCACTCCACCTCCCTCCCTTTCACTCTCTCTAAAAATCAATGGAAAAAAATATCCTCAGTTGAGGATTAAAAACAAGCAAACAAAACAGATAAAACACCTCAGAGCCCCAATGGGTCCATTAGTCAGAAAATACATTTTGCGAACAAACCAAGGACAGGACTCACTGTGATGTGGCTGGTGTGCCTGGACTCTCACCCGCTCCGGGAGATTGCCTCAGGAATGCTGACCATTCTCCGGTCCCAGGAACGGGCAGAGCTGTTTTTTGTTTGTTTTTGTTTTTTAATATTTTTATTGATTTCAGAGAGGAAGGGAGAGGGAGAAAGAGATAGAAACATCAATGATGACAGAGAATCATTGATCGGCTGCCTCCTGCACGCCCCCTAATGGGGATCAAGCCTGCAACCCGGGCATGTGCCCTTGGCCAGAACTGAACCTGGGGCCCATCAATCTGCAGACTGAAGCTCTATCCACTGAGCCAAACCGGTTCCGGCAAAT
>NW_005371277.1:168692-179215 GCF_000412655.1 Myotis brandtii
AACTGAACCTGGGACCCTTCAGTCCGCAAGCCAACACTCTATCCACTGAGCCAAACTGGCTAGGGTGGCAGAGCTGTTTTTAACATCATAGAAAATTAACTACTTTGTTATCAGACTTCAAAATCCTGGAAGGAGACACACGAACCATGGCCGCTGCAGCCCTTATCCCTGCCCGCCCTCCCTCCCTGCATGTAACCTTTCTTCCTTATCCATATGTAATCAGCCGGCTAGCAGGGGAGGTTACACCTGAGTTTTCAAGATGAACTGTTGTTCTCCCATGCCGCCGGCATAATTGGAATAAACTCTCATATATGATTCAACCTTGTTTCTGCTTAATTTGGCTCAAGTAGTGACAGGCGGCCCTGGACACATTTTGTGTCTGGTTTCAAAAGAATTGGGGCCCTAACCGGTTTGGCTCAGTGGATAGAGCGTCTGCCTGCGGACTGAAAGGTCCCAGGTTCGATTCTGGCTAAGGTTCGATTCCGGCTAAGGGCATGTACCTTGGTTGTGGGCTCATCCCTATTGGGGGGTGTGCAGGAGGCAGCTGATCGATGTTTCTCTCTCATCGATGTTTCTAACTCTCTATCCCTCTCCCATCCTCTCTGTGAAAAATCAATAAAATATATTAAAAAAAAAAAAAAAAGAATTGGGAAGGCCTCTGGTGAGTGTTGAGGCAAAATCTCCAGAATCCTTTCACAAAGAAAGCCCTGACCAGTGAGTGACTATCAAGTCTCTAAAGATTCGGGGAATTTGAAGGTTCCAAGGTAGATTTACTTGGTTAAGAGATGGGAATTTTAGAGATTCAGAAACTCTGGAACAAAAATTCATTTGAAATTGTCATAGGGGGACTGTTATGTAAATGTTTTCCGGTTGGCAGCCTTTAATAAAAGAGATTTTAGGTGGGTATTGAAATTGAATCAAGACCATTGGTTTGCCATTGTCACCTCTCTAATTTGAAATTACTCCTTGCTGCTGTGTATTCCCTTCAATTTCATATTGTACTAGATAGAGGTGGGAAAAAAGTAAAAACTGAACAACAAAATCTACTCATGTGTCTAAGAAGCTCGGTCAAGCTTTCTAGGCGAACTATACATGGTGACCCCAGTTGATAAGCAGGTCCCTTCGTGCAGGGCCAATCAGCTGATTAGAAAACAAGATGTGTTTTCCCGCAGGGACCACACCTTGGTGGTTAGGCACTGAGGCTGGTCCTGGACAGTCCACTTACTTGGCGTGTACCTGAGTGGTACCACGCTGATGGCACCCAACAGAACCTAACCCCTAGGGGCCACAAGATCTCCCTGGGAAGCCAGGCACACGTCTGTTCCGGTGCAGTAGATCAAGGCCTGCCCTTCCCCCAGCTGCCCAGTGCAGGGCAGCGAGACATGGTGGACTGTTCTCAGCATTGCTGACATGATGGTGCAGCCTGGGAAAGAGGAGGCATGGGGGTGGCACCAAGGTGGCTTCTGGGACTGAGTGGAGCTGGAGTGACTTCTCTGTCCCAATACTTTCCCATCTCCTTAGTCCCCCCAGCCATGCAGACCTGCCCAGTGATCCCTTTTCGCTAAGGATTGGAAGTGACCCCTGTGGGGAATGTCCCCACCTGCAAAGGTTTTCTGAGGGTTTATGGTGGGTATTGAGACAGAACTTGATGAGGGTAAGAGTTCCTCCTCTGCCGAGTGGTACATTCTAGTGTGTGGGACTAAAGGGAGGGTTGGATGCAGGGTCTGTGGTCCCAGGACTGGGTGCACAGGCTCAGGGACAAGGAGGGGGTCAGGAAACTATGGAACTCCACAGCTGGGGAACACTCCCCACCCCAGATGGTGCCAAAGATGGGGTGGAAGCAAGTGCTTGCAGCTGGGGAACAACCCTCCCCCTCCCCAGATGGTGCCAAAGATGGGGTGGAAGCAAGTGCTCGGTCCTCTACTTTCCTTTTCCAAAGTCCTCACTCCCACCTGGGCAGTATGAGCAACAGGCCAGCACAGGCTCCCCCGCGGCAAGCTGGCAGGTGGAAGGAGGAAGCTCCCCACAGGGTGGCAGAGGAGGCAGAATGGGGCATCGATGGCCATCTTTGTTCCAAACAAGCCAGTGGCTGAAAAGGGACATTCAAAAAGCTTTAGAAATAATAAAGTCAACTTCCATATTATTCATTGACTTTTTAAAGATGTGCTTCTCTAAATGTATAATGAAAAGATCAATAACATGATAGAAAATGAATAAAGGGTATATACTGCCTATTTTAGAAAAAATACAGATGGGCAATATGAAGTTATAACAAAATGCACTAATAATAATACATATGAATCTCAAAAACATTGTGCTTAGTGAAAGAAGCCAGACACAAAAGAAAACATTTTTTGTATGAGTCCATTTTTATGAATGATGAAAATTATGATAAAGACAAAGCTATCCAGACAAAAAGCCAATCAGTGGTGGCCAGGGGCCAGGCTTAGGAGAGTGGGCGGATGACAAAGGTAGAGAAACTCACCAACCCATACACTTAAAACTGATAAATTTTATTGTTTGCAAATGAAACCTGGAAGCTCACAATAAAAAAGAGAAGATTTCAAAGCTTCTCTATGAATATAAAGCAAATTCATTTAAACATTTTAGCCCAGAAAAAGTACTTAGAGTCCATGTGGTGAAACTCCTTCCTTTTATATTTTATAAGTGAGGAAATGGAGGACCCAGAGAGATTACATAATTTATTCAAAACCATTAGCCTGCTGATGGCGGAAACTTAGCCCAGCCCCGCACCCAGTCTTCCACCTTCTTTCTGTGCTGCCCACTCCCCAGGACACTTAAACTGTGAAAATAACATGTCCCTCACACAACTTATAGGCACCATCAACACCTTCCACATGTATAATCCTTTTATTTTTAGCACATCCCCATTGGTTTCTATCAGAGAGGCACAGCCAGTAGGAGATATATCTTGAGATTTATTGAAAGGAATTAGTTTCTGATGAACAAAAACAGATCCAGAGACAGAGAAGCATCGATCAGACCGTCAAACCTCAGAGGGAAGATAGGGGAGGGTGGAGGTTAAGGGGAGAGATCAACCAAAGGACTTACATGCAAGCATATAGGCCTAACCAATGGACACAGACAACAGGGGGGTGAAGGCATGAGTGGGGGGGATGGGGGGTAACGTGGGGATAAGTACACATATGTAATAACTTAATCAATAAATTGATGATACAAGTTTAAAGGGGGAAGAAATAAGCATTTATGAAGTGTTATGTGTGTTGTGCTATTATCTGCTAGTCCTTATAGTATCTCAGATAATCCTCAAACTAGTTCTTATTCAATGTGTGGATGGAATGCCTTCTCGAAATCACTGTCTGTTCAAGCACAATATAGCATAACTAAAAGGTTTGGATCAGGACTGAGACTGCTTGAATTTGTATCTAAGTACTGCCAATAACTTTCTGTATGACTGGGGAAATTGCTCAAATGTTCTGTGTCTCAGTTATAAAATTGAAATTCTAAGAATAGTACCAAAAAAAAAAAAAGGAATTAGTTTATGCAACTGTGGGGCGGGCTAGGCAAGCCTGAGATCTGGGAGGCAGGCCGTCAGGAAAAGCGGGCTGGGACTCCGGGCACAGCTAAGCCCACAGGTGGGATTTCTGACTCTGTTCTTTTTAAGATGCTTCGACGGATTCAATCAGACCCACCCAAACTATCCAAAATAATCTCCTTTACTTAAAGTCAACTGATATGAAAACAAAAGAAACGATAAAGTCAACTGAGATGGGTTTTAATCACAGCTTTAAAATACCTGCATAACAACACCTACATTACTGTTTGATTGAATAACTGGGGACTATAGAGCCTATCTAAATTGGCACATAAAACACCATAGCACCCAAGTAGTAGGTAAGGACAGTATCGCTTGTGTTCTAGAAGCACAGGGCACTTTTGCCTAAGGCACACAGCTAACTCACATTTTGTTTTTCAATTGTAAAAAGGTTAGAAATTCTTACCTCATTATTGTTTCAAGAAGTAAATTAAATTAAATCAGTTCCAACTGTGTATGTGAAGTTCCTGGCACACTGGGTTCTCCATGTTAGAAAGCAGCAATTAGACCACATTTTGCTTATGAAAAGAGCTGGTTTACAGGTTAGCCGGAAAGGAACATTCTCCTTACAGGTGGGAGCACAAGCTGGAATGACTTTTTTCAGCAAGTAGTTCCAGTTCCAAGAATTAGTTTTATAATATTTGTACACACCTGTAAAGATAGATATGCAAAGATATTCATTTTGCAATCTTATTTGTAAATAAAAAACAAAACAAAAACAACAACAACACTAAACTTCAATGGTCCTGGCTGGGTAGTTCAATTGGATAGAGCATCTTCCCAACACACCAAGGTTTTTTATTCAATCCAGGTCAAGGCACATACAAGAAGCAACCAATGAATGCATAACTAAGTCGAACAACAAATAGATGTGTCACTCTTTCTCCCCCTTCCTCTCTTTCTAAAATCAATCAATAAAACAAAACAAAACAAAACACTTAAGTGACTATCAAGAGAAAAGGAAAGTGTTAAATAAATTATGATACAGTCTGAAAATCAATCAATAAAACAAAACAAACACTTAAGTGATTATCAAGAGAAAAGGAGAGTGTTAAATAAATTATGATAAGATCTGTTGACATAAGAATGTCCAAACACATATAAAATTTTGTGTATTTGAGCCAAACTGAGGACATGTCTGGAAGCAAGATCTCAACAGTCTGAGAATAGCAGTTTTTCAGTTCTTTTTATGCATTTGGAATCAAAGGCGGGAACATAAGGAAGATTGCATGAAATCCATTGGTAGGTTAGGGAGGCGGGAGGAAGCAAAGAGGAAATCCCTATGATTAGATAAAAAGTAAAATGAAGAGATACAGATCTCAGTTACATTGGTGGGTACAAGATAGTTAACATTTACAGTAAATGAGATGGTATTCATGTAACAAGATCATGTGCTCCTTGAGAGTGGCTTCTGAAGGGTCTAAAACAGTGGTTCTCAACCTTCCTAATGCCGCGACCCTTTAATACAGTTCCTCATGTTGTGGTGACCCCCAATTTCATTGTTACAAATTGAACATAATTAAAGCATAGTGATTAATCACAAAAACAATATGTAATTATATATGTGTTTTTCGATGGTCTTAGGCGACTCCTGTGAAAGGGTCGTTCAACCCCCAAAGGAGTCGCGACCCACAGGTTGAGAACCGCTGGTCTAAAAGATAATATTATTCTGGCATTTCTAAGATATGTTAACCTAGGTGTACAAGCACAATGGACAGGGCCTGCTTAAAGCAACGATGAACCTTTTACTAAGGAAGTTATAGGCCTGAGGCCTGACTGCTCACCATGACCTGCTCAGTTAAGAATTTATGATCAGCCCTGGCCGGTGTGGCTCAGGGTGTTGGTTGGGTGTTGACCTGGGCCCATCTCGTGTCAATGTTTCTTTCTCTCTCCCTTCCTCTCTCTCTAAAAATCAATTTTAAAAAAATATTAAAAAAAACAGAATTCATGAGCACATCACCCTGTGAGGTCACTTTTGGTCACTGAATGTGTCTGATTTACTACATAGTCCCTTTGCTCACAGGCTGAACAATGGAATGAAAGATGTCCATAGTATAGTATTTCATCTAAAATAGGAGTTTGTATTATTTGATAGCATTTTTGATCCTAGACATTTTGCTAATATCTTTGGTGCTGGAAGGTGATAGGCTCTGCACCCATTATGATTTTATAGAAAGAGGAAGACGGGAGAGAGGGAGAGAGAGAGAGAGAGAGAGATCAATTTGTTGTTCCACTTACTTATGCATTCATTGGTTTCTTGTTTGTGCTCTGACTGGGGATCAAACCTGTAACCTTGGCATATTGGGGTGACACTGTAACCAACTGATACCTGGCCAGAGCTCATTTAATTTTTAACATAACTCTATGAGTGCATTGATATTATCCACATTTTATAATAGATGGTAGATGAAACTAAGTCTTGGAGAGAGTAAGACATTGCTCAAAGCTTATGCCTACCAAAGATGAAACTGAAGTTATCTATATTCCAAAGCCATTGCAATTGGGTAGTAAACTGGGTCAAGAGGTACTAAAAATTATGCTTTTATTGGTTTGTCATTTTTCCACTGACTGTTTTAATGCTGACATGACTATAATGTAGAAAGGTTTCAAAATAGAAGCTTCGGGATATTCTGTAATTTGGGCTGTCAACGTTTAGTATTTCCAGCAACACACTCTTATTTATCAACCTTCTCCTCCACCTCAATCAAAATAATAAACAGAAAGAAGAGAAAGCATAAATGGTTTTTCATTGCTTCTGCAATCCAAAAGAAAACCCCAAAAGTTAAAACAGGAAAGTTCAGGAAAAATCCCCAATTTGCTACCCTTTCACAAAGCAATAGAAGTATTCATGTCCAAATGACAACGCCCCAATGTGCTTACAAAAAAGTTTGGTTGCCTGTTGGGTGCAATGCCTAGGACTTCAGGGTGCTCATCGGGGGAAATGCCAAGTATTATCTAGTATTCTTGGAAATTACTAGATTAAATGCATCATTACAATGACTTCTGCCTCCATGCTCATTTTTAGCATTTTTTTCATGCACCACAAATTATTTCTCTTTCTCCACAATGTCCAGCTAGATTTCTTCTAGGAGAGGGGTGGCAGGAAAAGGTCTCACTTCAGAGGATCAGGAAGGCAACCAGAGCTACTTAGCTGACCACCCCAAGATGTCTCCCACAAGGAGCTCTTGCACTGCTCTACGGGACTCCCTGGGAGTTTGAGAATCCACCAGGACCCTGAGGATGGGATGATGACTTTAGGAGCAGCGGTTCTCAACCTGTGGGTCACGACCCCTGAAAATACATCCTGCATATCAGATATTTACATTACAATTCATAACAGTCGCAAAATTACAGTTATGAAGTAGCAATGAAAATAATTTTATGGTTGGGGGTCTCCACAACATGAGGAACTGTATTAAAGGGTCGTGGCATTAGGAAGGTTGAGAACCACTGCTGGGGATCCTTGCTGCCTAGTTCCTGGTTTTAGGAACTCGCTAAGGAATAAGGTAGTTCTACACTCTCTGTGGCATTTCTAAGATCCCCAAGGGCAATGAAGACGGACTACGATTTCTGTGTCCCGGAAGCAGGTTTTCCTCAAACCCACCCGAGACCCACTGAGTTCTGGCCAAAGACCAGGGTCCCCAGAGAGTTGGGGCCAAATTGGAAGCAAGTCCTCCCTTAGACCAATAATTGTCATTCCGTGGTGGTATTTTCTGTGTGTCTATCACAAGGGAACCCCAGCACTAGGAAACAAAGTCTCTGTCCTTGAGAAGCTTTCACTGGGGAGACGAGATATGTGACTTAGTTTTGCTTTCCTCTTGGTGAAACTAAAACACTTTTCTTGTATCATTCAAATTACCACTAGTCCCATTTCCCTCTTGAACTCGGAGAAAAGATTCTTGTACCATTCCCCAAATTTTCTCAATCAAGTCCCACTCACTTTCCAGAGTCATGCAACCATCAGTGGACACTATCACTGCTTGTTACATTTTACATGGATCCCATGGAGATTTAGCAACTGGGAAAGTATGTGTGAAGGGCAGCAAGCTGTGCAGAGGGGTGGATGGACTTAGAAGACTCACATGCCATATCCATAGTATAGACACTAATTAGCCTTGGAATGACACTGTGTGTGATTCTTGCTCCCTGGACTACGGACCTGGGATGCTGGACAAGGAAACACTGAGTCAGAACAACCAGACTACAAGCCTTACTAATTCACCATGTGGCTGGGCTATGAGACTGGGGGGATTCTACCATTTGCCTGATTTCTCCTCATAGAGTGGAGACCACCATCTGCGCACAGGATGCTGGGACTAATGAAATCATTTAAAGGAAGTATTTGTTGCTTCCTGGGATGGGAACTGTGTTCTCTACTGAGCTCTCACATGCTATTTCATCTGGCCACGTGAGCAGTGATCTGAAGACAGATCAGATTCCTAATTCAGAGGGTGGGTTAGTTCTCAGAGTGGAAGCTGGATTCCTCAGTGGGCCCTATGGACTTGAGAATAAAGTTTAGGTGTGCTTGACCCAGAGCTACAGGTCTGCTTTGAGGACAATAAAACCCAGATCAGAAGGCAGCAACCACTGGGGGTTAAAGGGACACGGGAGGACATAAGAAAGCAAAAACACATAAACATCAGGACAGAGTCAGTGACTCAGCAAAATTTTCAAACCTTCTCTTGAAAACATTTCCCTGTTTTTGGCTTTTGGGAAATCATATAGGAATCGAGAGAGTTTGACTATATGGTTCTATATCCTTTTTGTGGACTTAAATTTTTAAAAAGTATGTTTAATGTATGTCTTTAGAATTGGTCAATGAACGAACCTCACTTTGTTCATACCTGAGTTTCTCAAAACCATGAGTCATTGAAGCCTTGTTATCAGAGGTAGGCTTAAACTTGTGACACTGACTTGATCATAGATAGGGAAGCTGCTGAATTTTTGTCTCAGAAATAATCAAGCAAAGAAACACCCAGGAGGCACAGGGCAAACCGCCGTCCTGGAAGCTGGTGGGGTGGGAAGATGCGGAGGCCCAGTCCGTGTGGGCAGCAGCGTGCCTTCTGTGTGGCTCACCTGTCTTTTCCTCCTTTTGGCATGACACCAGGTAAGCTGGCATCGAAGTCAAGAGCCTGGCCCTGGGAGCTTTGGTGCCTTATCTCAGGATGATCTCAGCGCTTCCATTTGCTTCTCCTGGTGCCTTCTGGCACCCGGAATCCAGTGTGCAATGTAGGTGATGGGCTCCTGGTAAGAAAATGAAGGCAGATTTCCTCAGGCTCAGCTTCCTTGCTAAGCCCTGTTGGCCTGAAGCACATCTACGTTACTCCTTCACTGGAGAGAGGAACCGGACTCCCCCCTTGATTTTGTACACCCCACAGCTGGGACCATCTCCGCTGTAAAATGGGCATACAATGTGATGGGGGAAGGGCACGTAATAAGAATAGGAACACAGTTGTTTAATGATGATTCACCTTACTAACTACAGATAAGAGGTTTTCTGACAGAGCCTGGGAAACAGGAGGATGTGCTATAAAAGTAAACGCATTTTAAAAGCAGATCAAGGACAGGACTCACTTGGATTTGGCTGGTGTGCCTGAACTCTCACCCCATCCGGGAGTTTTTCTCAGGAATGCTGACTATTCTCCGGTTCCAGGAACAGGCAGAGCTGTTTGTAACATCATAGAAGATTAGTCAACTTGTTATCGGACTTTTGACTCCTGAAGGCCGGACTGCAGACCCTCCCCTCCCCTTCCGCTGTTACATTCGTAGTTCACAGCTGCGTCTAGTTATCGTCTTCCTTGCCCGTATGTAACCCGCCAACTGGCGAGGGGAATAATAGATTTTCTGACTGCTCTCTCAAGCTGCCGGCATTATTAGAATAAATGCTCAAATATGATTCAACCCTGTGTCTGCTTAATTTGGCTCAAGTAGTGACAGGCTGCCTTGCGCCAGTTGTGTCCGTAATCAAAGCACTCATCTCCTAGGGCTGTGGTTCTCAAAGTGGGTCCCCTGACCAGCAGCAGCATGTATTGACAGGAACTTGTTAGAAAAGCCAATTTAGAAACCCCTCCCAGACCCACTGGAACCTCGGGAAATGGGAGCCTGAGATCTGTTCTCACACGCCCTCAGGTGACTGATGCACGCGGAAGTCTGTGAACCACGGCACAGGGTTGCTGTGAACAGAACCTGAAGGAGCTTGTGTATCAGGCTCAGAACTGCGCCTGGCGCTTGGCTCTTGGCTGTTAGTACCATCATCATCACAAGACACTTTCTAATAACGCTGAGATGCCCGTAGCTCCAGGTGCCCCGGATGGAGATGCCTTTCCTGGGGGACAAGCCTCGGGCTCCTGTAGGTGTGAGCTGGCTCCCAACAGCACCAAGGGCTTCTTTGCCTTGACCACTTACTATGTATCGGCTTCAAGGGAAGACACGCAGGAATTGACGTCAGTAGGGAAAGCCTTTATTAATGCGGATGATAACACCAGGGAGATGCTCAGGGACTAGACCAGAACTGTCTCAGGAAGGGGTGGGTAAGAAATGCTTTTAGATGCAGAGACTGTGGGAGAGGTGGCTGTGTGAAAAGTAAAGGGGGAGGGGTGGTAACAAAAACTGCAGTGTGGAAGTCTTTTTTCTTTTTCTTTTTAAATTTATTGATTTGAGAGAAACATCGATTTGTTGTTCCATTTATTCCGGCATTCATTGGTTGACTCTTGTATGTGCCCTGACCAGGGACTGAACCCACAACCTTGGTGTATCAGTACAATGCTCTAACCCAATGGTCGGCAAACCGTGGCTCTGGAGCCACATGCGGCTCTTTGGCCCCTTGAGTGTGGCTCTTCCACAAAATACCACGTGCGGGCGCGCACATACAGTGCAATTGAAACTTCGTGGCCCATGCGCAGAAGTCGGTTTTCGGCCTGGGCGAGTCTATTTTGAAGAAGTGGCG
>NW_005371277.1:179262-181107 GCF_000412655.1 Myotis brandtii
GGCTCGTGAGCCACATGCGGCTCTTTGGCCCCCTTAGTGTGGCTCTTCCTAAGCCTTAGGAGTACCCTAATTAAGTTAATAACAATGTACCTACCTATATAGTTTAAGTTTAAAAAATTTGGCTCTCAAAAGAAATTTCAATCATTGTACTGTTGATATTTGGCTCTGTTGACTAATGCGTTTGCCGACCACTGCTCTAACCAACTGAGCTACCTAGGGAGGGACTTGGAAGTCTTGAAACTTAAAAAAGAAAAAACACCTTGTCAAACTTTCCACTAACAGGTGAGTTGAAGCATGAAATGTTGGCTGTACTCAGGCCCCATGAGCAAAGAAGTTAGAGTGTAGGAAGATCACATAGAAATTAGTGCCTAGCTGTCCTAGTCAAGCCAACTGAAAGGTATGTTAAACACAAAGTTTTGATCAACCTTGACAAGAAATTGATTTTTACTTATCCTCTGTGCAGTAGGCTCAAAAATGGACCCCAAAGATATTGGGTCTTAATTCTTGGAACCTGTAAATGTTAACTTACATGGCAAAGATTTTGCAAATGTGATCAAATTAAGGATCCTGGCAGGAGAGATTATCTGGGTGGGCCCTAAGTGCAATCTTAAGTGTTTTTATAAGGAAATGGAGGGAAGTTTGACACGGACAGAAAAGGAGAGGAAACCATGGCAACAGAGGCAGAGATTGGGATGATGTGGCCACAAGTCACAGAGTGCCTGGAGCCACCAGGAGCATAGGAGAAGAGAACTAGGCTCTCCCCTAGAGCCACCAGACAGTGCAACACCTGGTTTTCAGCCCAGGTGACGCTTATTTTGGACTTCCGACCTCCATAGCAGTGAGAGAATAAATTCCTGGCGTTTGAAGCCATCGAGTTTGTTGGGATATATCACAGCGACCATAGGAAACTAATATACCTTATTTCATGAGGTCTTCTTCAGATTGGAGGAAAAGATCCTCTGGCATCCAAAGAAGAGTGTGGATTATAGTTTTAGGAGTGGGGAGAGATCCCTCTAGGTCAGTGCCTTGGTTATCTACTGCACCAAGAGGCTTTGTCATATCCCATCTATATATATAAAAAGCTTCTATATATATAAAAGGCTAAGCGACCGGCCGACTGGCCAGTAGCTATGACGCACACTGACCACCAGGGGGCAGACGCTCAACGCAGAAGCTGCCGAGCTACAGCGACTTTGCAGAGTGCCCTCTCGCACTCTGGGACCCCTTGGGGGTTGTCAGACTGC
Organism: Myotis brandtii; assembly: GCF_000412655.1. Lineage (NCBI taxonomy): Eukaryota > Metazoa > Chordata > Mammalia > Chiroptera > Vespertilionidae > Myotis > Myotis brandtii. Next base: position 180,507 of record NW_005371277.1, read on the forward strand.
TGGTTTCGGCCCAACCCCCTGCAGGCCAGGCTGAGGGACCCCACTGGTGCACGAATCCGTGCACTGGGCCTCTAGTTTAAATATATCAGTCATGGCTGTACTCATTTACTGTAAAAACAAGATTAGTTGAGTTAATATCAGATTTTAAAATGGAAAGGCTAAACTTTAAAAAAGCCATTGGTAAAGTTACATGTATGATGTGTCTAAGTAAATGCATGAACTACAAGAGAGGACAAAGAGTTTAATTAATTCTTGTTGAGTGATTTACTTAACGAATTGGCTGTTCAACCCTATAGAAAAAAAGCAAGGTTACAGTAGTTCAGAAAAGTAAGTTATTTTATAAATGACTTCATATGAACATCTAATCGTAACAGGCTCTTTTCCATAAAAATATAAATGGTAATCTACACTAATAAAAGAGAAACATGGTAATTAGCGTACGACCACTACCCTTCCCATTGGCTAATCAGCATATCCTTATGCAAATTAACTGTCAGCCAAGATGGCTGGCCAGGCACAGTGGGGACCCCCACCCTGATCCAGGACACCCTTCAGGGCAAACCAGACAGCCCCTACCCATGCACCAGGCCTCTATTCTTCT
>NW_005371277.1:182386-185167 GCF_000412655.1 Myotis brandtii
GGCATCACAACCTCCTTATCCGCCCTGCTCTGTGCATGACGGGGTGGCGCCCCAACTCCCCAATCGGCCCTGCTCTGAGCCTGACCAGGGGCTGCACTTAGGGATTGGGCCTGCCCTCTGCCACCCGGGAGCAGGCCTAAGCCAGCAGGTCGTTATCTCCCGAGGGGTCCCAGACTGAGAGAGGGCACAGGCCGGGCTGGGGGACCCCCCCCCCCCCGAGGGCACAAATTTTTATGCACCGGGCCTCTAGTAGGTAATAAGCCACTTTACAAGTGGACAGTTTTCTGGATAATGTTTTTAATATATATACTTCAGAGAGGAAGGGAGAGGGAGAGATAGAAACATCAATGATGAGAGAGAATCATTAATCGGCTGCCTCCTGCATGCCCCCTACTGGGGATCAAGCCCACAACCAGGGTATATGCCCTTGACTGGAACTGAACCTGGGACTCTTCAGTCCACAGGCTGGCGCTCTATCCACTGAGCCAAACCAGCTAGGGCTCTGGATAATGTCTTTTAAGAGTAAGTTTGGCTTAGTGAATTTCAACAAATTGAAAGGGGAGGTTATAATGGGGAAGGTTTTAAGTGGCCTCATGGTCTTGAATACCACCACACTAGATTTGTTCATTCCCCTATGGTTAAAAACTTCCAGAGATGAAGTAAAGAATTCTATCCTGTTTTCCTAGTGAGCAAAAGTAATCTATTCAGATGCACACAAGAAGATACTTTCACAGACACTGCATTTTAAATGGGAATCGGGAAGTTCTGCCAACTGCATTTTATCAAAGGCAGGGCTCAGGTTTGGTTGCTTGACTAAAACGTGACCATTTTAATAATTAGCACTCATCAAAGTTATGTGGCCATGGAAATGGGAATAGAAGAAGAAAAGGAACACGATAGTTAGTAACAACCCATTTCTGTCATGCATTACTTAGCAGATTACGTATAAATCGATGTCATGAGTTGGAGCAGTACCTTCCACTCTCTTGCCTTAATGACTTTCTCCTGTATTTCTCCTGATTTAGGTATTTCTTGGTTTGACTTTAGGTTTTGAGCATATTTGCAATAAAGAGAGTCCATTTTTTGTTTCATTGTGTTTGTATCACATCCCAAGAAACAAAGGGGATGCCATTCTTTGGAGCGGCACCTGCCACACAGCCTACGGTGAGGCCATTGCCTAAGGTGCAGGCGTTCGTGCAGTAGCAGGTTTTTCCACCCTGTGCAATCTTATGGGGCTGTGACCCAAGGGAACTGTAAAGCCCACGTGATAGAATAACTTGGATTTCTTGTGATGGGCTGAGTAAACAAAAGAACAGTGCTAGGTTCTATATGACTATTGTACTCTGACCTATAAAAGAAAACTCTGTAGAATCCACCTCAAAACAGTCAGAACCTCCTGAATGGCTACCAATTTCTTTTGCCTCCACTTCCCACCTAGGACAAAGCAGAGAAATCCAAATATTCTCCCCAAACCAATCACAGAAAATGCTCCATGCCTAGTCGTTCCTCCTACATCTTCCCCAAGACACCAGCCTTTAATCAGGGCTTAGGGAAGCTTCCTTGTTTTTTTATTATAAAGCTTCTCCTCACCCCCAACTGGCTTTGAATTGTCTCCCTTGTTTTCATGTGGGTGGTCTTCCACTTGTGTTGACTGCCTTGATTAATTTTTTTAAAAAGAAAAAAACAAACAAAACTCCAGCCATATGCAAAACATTGTGCTTTGTAACCACTTCAGAACTTTCGCTCCTAGTGGTGTTTGAGAGGAAAGAGATTCTAATTCAAAGGACATAAGTGAAATTTTTAATAAATTGGTTTTCAAAATATTTATTTATTTGTGCTTCTGCAGGCTCTCAATTGAATTTTAACTAAGAATTTACAAGTTGGCATGCACTATGACTCCAGATAATAATAAAGATATGCCTAGAAAAGAGTTTAGGGAGGGGACGAGGGATGTTTATTTTCTAAAATATATTTTCTACAATGAATATGTTTCTTAAATAATTTTAAAGAGAAACTTTTAAAAACATTTCTGAATTAATATCTTTAAATATATACGTGAAAGTACATTTCTTAAAGCCAAGAGAAGCACTTTGGATGCTAAGGAAGACAATGATCCCTCCATAATGCCAAGAGCAGGAAAGTAAAAGCAGTCTCCGCCCTTCTCCACTGCTGTTCTCCTGATTAAGCCAAATTCTTTTGCTAATAACTCCTTCCCGTGGGTTTTCAGAAAGGCTTGAGAGGGAGGAAGAATCCCTGCCTGGGGAAGACAGGACAGGAGCACTAGGAATGCCAGCCTTCCCTGGAGACCCTCCCGTCTGTCCCCTTTCCTCCAAGGATCTGGGCCTGACCATCAGGTCTGCGTTTTGCGCATTGTCATTCCGCTCGATTCCTCCCGAACCCAGCTGCGCCCACCTGTGAACAGTGAGCACATCTGTCTGCGGGCTCTTCCTGCCAGCAGCCCGCCCCGCGGTTTGCTGCGGGGTAAGCAGGATCCGCTGGACCAGATGTTACTGTCTCCGCGCCCCCGAGATTTTAACCAGGACGAGGACCCGAGCGCACTCGGGTTACCCTGACATCCACCGGGGCTCGCTGTAAGCTCTCCCTGAACCACCCGCCAAGCACATGAATTCCGGGTAGTTGGTTGGTCCGGGTCCTAGGAAGGTGGGGGACCCTCCTCAGAGTTGTCCCTGGGCCCCCGCTCGCCTCCCCCGGGTCCAGGGAGGTAGGTCCGACCGAAGCCCATGGAGTTGGGACCGCGCCGGGTCACGCGCCGGGGGGTTT
>NW_005371277.1:185633-193211 GCF_000412655.1 Myotis brandtii
GCGGCATTCCCGGCTGCGTCGGCGTCACCTGGGGCCCGGCCAGTGTCCGAGCACCTGGAGGTAGAGCTGGGCCGGTGCAGACAATGCCATCGGGGCTCTGTGCTCGGTGCTCCTCCGAGCCACGTGATCGTGTAGCGGGTTTGCGGGAGGGACTGAGGGTGTGGGCTGCGGAGGCCAAGTGTGCTGGGTGCCCCGCGGCCCATGTTTTCCCGGGGAGGCCGGTCAGAAAGGTTTCAAATTCCAGAAACAAAGGCTCGAAGGCATATCGCACCCCTGCGGTGCAGGAGTCAAGCAGAAGGGTGTGAGGCGGAACCCTAACTCCTGGGGATCCCTGCTCTTACTTGGGAGCAGAGTCCTGATACATAATTTCCCGGGTCACTCCGGTACCTTGAGTAAATAACCTGGACCGGCAGTTTCTTTCTCCTGCTTTAAGATTCAGACCCATAAGGTGCCCCGAGGCCCTTAATCAAAACCTAAATGATCATTGCGCTATTACAATGAAGTCTCTTTCAATTCCTGCAGCACTTGTCAGCCTGTTTTTCATTTTGGTGGCTGAATCATATACCTCCCCTATTTGGTAAGCCCTTGGCCTGTTTTTCTCCACCCACATCCGTAGCCTTCAGCAGACCTTCCATAAATATCAGGGAAGGTAATTTAAATGTTTTTATCCCACAGTAAGATGGCTTTGCAGAAGGATTAGTCTAAATCAGATCACTCATTTTTCCCCCCCTCTTCCTAGGTTTTTGAAACATGAATCCTTCACTCCTCCTGACTGCCCTTTGCTTGGGAATAGCCTCAGCTACTCCAAAACTTGATCCAAGATTGGACGCACAAGTGGTACGATGGAAGGCAACACACAGGAGACTATATGGCGTGGTGGGTAACATCTGAAACTGCCCAGAGGGACCCACAGAGAAGGGCCCTTGAGGTCAGGCGTTTATAGCCAGAGAGTAGCTTCCTGAGGTCAGCCTTCCCAGGGCAGTAATTTAATGGCAGCCATTAATGAGCACCCTATGGGTGTACATCCCTGTGATGGCCCTTGGAGAACAGCACCCAGTAGTGTAAAGCCTTCCCTGGCTGTGGCTTCTCTTCCTCTCTGTCTGTAAATCCCCCTTGGTGAGGGTAGGTTGAGTTTTTCAGTAGAAATGATGACAGCGTGGTATGCGCTTGCCTCTAGAATGAAGAAGGATGGAGAAGAGCGGTGTGGGAGAAGAATATGAAAATGATCGAACTGCACAATCGGGAATACAGCCTAAGGAAACAGGGCTTCACCATGGCGATGAATGCCTTTGGCGACATGGTGAGTGTGGCTTGGGAGGCTGCGCTTTTTGTGCTTCCTCTCCTCAGTACTTTAGCAAAATAAGCTCTTGCTTTTTCAACAGTTTATTTACTTTTCCTTGTAGACCAATGAAGAATTCAGGCAGGTGATGAATGGCTTTCAAAACCAGAAGCAACGGAATGGGAGGGTATTCCGAGAGCCTCTCTTTGCTCAGATCCCCTCATCTGTGGATTGGAGAGACAAAGGCTATGTAACTCCTGTGAAGAACCAGGTATGACCGTGTTCCGATCTTTTTAACTCAGAAAAGCCAAAAAGGAACGGCATCCCTGCTCGGGTCCACTGGAATGACATGCTTTTTGCTGGGGTGTTTTTACAGAGCTGTTGATATATGGGCTGTTGTCAATCTTTGTATTTGTCTTATAAACTGATGGTTGTTTTTTTTATTTTCAGGGTCAGTGTGGTTCTTGTTGGGCTTTTAGTGCAACTGGTTCCCTTGAAGGACAGATGTTCCGGAAAACTGGCAAACTCGTCTCGCTGAGTGAGCAGAACCTGGTGGACTGCTCTCGCTCTCAGGGCAATGAGGGCTGCAATGGTGGCCTCATGGATAATGCCTTCCAGTACGTCAAGGACAACAAAGGCCTGGACACAGAGGAATCCTATCCATATCTCGCAAGGGTAAATGGAGCTCCTTATCTTGTTATTCCAGCACTGCTTTTGAAAGTTGAGCATTTTCAAAGATAACAGACACCTTAGTCAGCATTCACATTTTAGATGCAAACTGTCAGAACTGTCACTACAAATTATCAAATTTTGCACAGATCTCTGATGAGGTGTCTAACTGTAGCCATTCTTACTTCTGTGTAACATGGAGAATATATGCACTATTCTGCATATAATGCAGACTTCTCCATAGTGAACATTTTTTTTTAAGGCAACCAATAGTATTTTGCTTCCTGGGTTGCTGTAAAACAAAGTTGACATAGAAATAATTAAGGTGCAAACTGCTGAGTCTGGGGTCTTAGAACTAATGCTCCCCAGGAGGTGGGTGGTACTCATAAGTCTCCTTCCCATTTACCTTTAAAAGGAATCAAACACCTGCAACTATAGACCTGAGTATTCTGCTGCCAACGACACTGGCTTTGTGGATATCCCTCAGCGTGAGAAGGCCCTTCTGAAGGCAGTGGCGACTGTGGGGCCCATCTCTGTTGCTATAGATGCAGGCCATTCATCATTCCAGTTCTATAATGCAGGTAGGTGTTTGTCTTTTTATTACAGAAATTCGGGTAGGCAAAATTGGAAAACACCATCAGGACTCTTTGGTATGGAGTTCTGCTTTCCAGGACTGTAGAATTTTGAGTGTGTACATTTAACATAGTGATGTTTCCACTTTAAATATTTTCCCATGATGACAAACTGTTCATAAATATCTTTAAGTGGCTATGTAATTAGTTCTATAGATGTAACCTAAACTTGCATGACTATCCTCCAATTAATTGTTGGACCTTTATTCCAAAAATTTCTTATTATTGTAATTAGAACTATAAAGAGCCCTTTGGCTCAAGGGTTCTTTATAGAACCTTTAGGTGGCATTCTAGGAGTAGGAAGGATTATGCTAATTAATATTAGTTAAATGAGTGCCTAAATCATATTAGTCTTGATAACTAGATCATACTGGAAATTTTTTTTTTTTGGTTAGAAAATATATTGGATTTAGTTAAATTTTGTTGATTTCTGTGAGTTTGAGTTTGACTTTTTATCAGCCATTACTATTTTTTGGCAAATAAATTTAAGCCTCATTTGGAATTTATGACATAATACTGAATTTTGAGTGGATGGGTTCCTGCCACCTGTCACTTGGAGCTTCTCATCCCCACATTGAATTTTACTCTCATAGGCATCTATTATGAACCAAACTGCAGCAGCAAAGACCTGGATCACGGTGTTCTGGTGGTTGGCTATGGCTCTGAAGGAGGAGAATCAAAGAACAATAAATTTTGGATTGTCAAGAACAGGTATAAAACCCCAAATGTTATATTTGAAATTGAAAAGGGAATCCTTGTTTGGAACCAGTATTTGGTTTCAGGTCCAAAAATGCTCAGTTTTGGAATTCCAGAAGTCTTTCTTATACTTAACAGTCACAGAATTTCTGGTGTTTGATTTTAAGATTCTGTAGAACCTTGTTAGTGTTATTATTATGTATTTGTAGCATTGCATTTGTAATTCTGAAAATTTTCTTAAGAACACATCTGGCCCCAAGGGTTTCCAGTAAAGGACTTCTTAGTTGCAGAGTTGAGAGCTGATTTCCTTTTTCTGTCTCCAATTTTTCAACAAGGTTTAGTGAGCAGAAACATCGGCCTCTTTTTAGGTCTAAAAATTGTCCCAGAGTTCAGTGGCCTGCTTGCATCCTTCCTGTTGTCATTCATTTGATGTCCTTCCATTGTATTCTGCTTCCCATCTCAGGCAGAGGAGGTTATCAGGAGCAATTTTCACAGCCAGAGTTCTTTAACTGAGATGATGTGTAAGACAGCTGTGGAAATAGACTGTTACATTGGAATCCCAGTTCCGCCTCAATGTCATAGCTTAGTAAGTTAAAATAAGGACCCTAGGGGAATTAATAGGCTTATTATAAATATATGTAACAGCCCTCAGAAGAGTGTCTGATATATGGTAAACACTATTTTAAGTATTAGCTAGTATTATTATTGAAGCTAATATGTACTTGATTCTTTGAATAAAATGCAAAACATTCTCTTCTTTCAGCTGGGGTTCAGGATGGGGCATGAATGGCTACGTAAAAATGGCCAGAGACCAGAGCAACCACTGTGGGATCGCCACAGCAGCCAGCTACCCTACTGTGTGAGCTGATGGAGTGGTAATGGAAGCCTTGAGGACAGCACATCCAGAGGGACTTTATCTTTAAACTGATCAGACCTTCATTGTGTAAGATGAGAAACTTGAATCATTAAGGATCCAAGTTGTGATGTGAATTCTGTGACATTTTTATAAGGGTAAAATGTTACCAGTACTTTAATTACTGTTATAAATAGCTTTATAATATTGGAGATTCATTGCTGAATTCTAAGACATTTGAATTTTCATTTTTTAAAAGGATATATAAAACTTTACCTTTTAAAATAAATTTTAATTCAATATGTAGAAGTGGAACTTCTTTCTGTTTTTTAACGCGTGAACTTTTTGCATAGTCGGGGAATATAATTGGGCTCTAAAGACATAGTAAATGTGCCAGTGTACAGGAGAAAGATACTGGGTAGCCCTCTGGGTCTTCTGGTTATAAACATGCAGATTTCATGTCAGCTGCCCATTGGCTGTGTTGACCTAACTCTTGAATCTAGCAAAATGTGATAAACAATCTGGAAGGACAAAGGTAAACTTGTTTTAATAAAGAAAAACAATTACTTTTTAGAAAAATGAATAGACACAGAATCGTAGGTTTTAGATACTAGAAGAGGGCCTCCGCTTCTTGCACTCCACATGGTGGTAACTAGGAGGATAGGTGGTAAGAGTCTCAGAGCCAGTTACTGAAGCATCCACCTGAATCACGGGAAGACCATGGGACTACTTGGCAGTTGAGTAAGGACCAGATGCCAGGATTGCCAGGTCTCTGCCCATTGGCTGTGTTGACCTAACTCTTGAATCTAGCAAAATGTGATAAACAATCTGGAAGGACAAAGGTAAACTTGTTTTAATAAAGAAAAACAATTTACTTTTTAGAAAAATGAATAGACACAGAATCGTAGGTTTTAGATACTAGAAGAGGGCCTCCGCTTCTTGCACTCCACATGGTGGTAACTAGGAGGATAGGTGGTAAGAGTCTCGGAGCCAGTTACTGAAGCATCCACCTGAATCACGGGAAGACCATGGGACTACTTGGCAGTTGAGTAAGGACCAGATGCCAGGATTGCCAGGTCTCTGGTGGCATTCCACATAACTCTGCTAGGAAAAGCCTCATTTGTTACCAGTGTTAGCAAAAGTAAGTTTAGTGGTTGTGATGAACAAATCCCAGGTGCTTGTTCATAACTGAAGAAATGTCTTCAAGTTCTCAGGAAATGAGGCTGGGCTGCAAAATAGTCCTGACTTTGGAAGATGGGTGAGAGATCACTAGGTGAAATGTGGGGTTAGCTACCTCATTTTTGAATTAAAAATAAACTCATGCCCTGGCTGGTTTGGCTCAGTGGATAGAGCGTCAGCCTAGGGACTGAAGGGTCCCAGGTTCAATTCTGGTCAAGGGCACATGACTGGGTTGTGGGCTCGATCCCCTGTATGGGTATGTAGGAGGCAGTCGATCAATGATTCTCTCTTCCTCTCCCTTCCTCTCTGAAATCAATAACAATATACTTAAAAAAACAAAACAAAACTCAAAAGGGAACAAAACTGCCTAAGCACATGGTTGCACAGGCACACAAAAAAAAACTCAAAGGGAACAAAACTGCCTAAGCACATGGTTGCACAGGAAACCCCTCCTTACAATACTGAATCTTGAATCTCTGCTTAATGGGGCCATATTACTAAATTCAGTCTAATCTGTGTTCCTTCCACTATTACCCCCGTGCCCTTAATGTTCATTCCTTCCCGTATTCCCCAGATATGTCAGTATAAATTGGAAAAATCGGGCAGTTCTTTTGGAATGTAGTGCACCTCCTGGGTCATACTCTGTACCTCACTTTTCAGGGCCTGCTGGGACTTGAGTCTGGTTGCAGGAATAAAGAGGGATGGTGGGAGCACTTCCTAAGATCCGCAGTGTCTTGCAAGGAAACTACATCAGGGAAGGCCATTGCCTTCATTGCTCGGGCAAAACAGGGTCAACCTCAGGGAGAAGGTTTGCTTCTGGCAAAGAGGCTCGGCAGGATTTGGGGGTTCAACAACCCCAGCTTCACCAGAATTGCCCAAATACGCCCAATCCAGATTTCAGGACATTCCTTCCCAATCAACGCCCTCACTTGAGCAGCTCCTACCCTGAGAGTGGAGAATTCGATTGTCATTGTAATTCAGCCCATTTGGAGGATGAGGCTTTGGCTTTGGTTTGCAAAAATCTTAGCTCTGTGGCTATAAGTGATAGGAATTTCTTTAGGGAAGATAGGGAACTCTGGTCATTTAGGTTACACTTGAGCCAGGAATGTGAAGCCCTGAGCTCATCCTTTTTCTTCCCTCACTCTGTCCAGTGTGATTATAAGCAAACAGCCAGTCTCATATTCATTAGTTTGACCAAAATGTTCTGTATCAAATACATGGGACCCAGAACCTCACCTCTTATCCGTTGGTGGGGTTTTGCCTATCTGTTGCCACATCATGTCATAGACTATCAAGGCTCTCTTTGCAACTGGAAATGGTGCCATTAAATCTAATCAGATTAGAGAATCTGTTCCAGAAACCAATTCAGGAAACTCTTTCTTAAGATTCTCTTCCTCTAGAACCCATGTCAGTAACAAAATCTGCGTTGAACGGAATTAGCTTATGCCATGTGGGGGCTGGCAAGTCCAACATTTCTAGGGCAGGCTGGCTGGCTAGAAACTTGGGCAATATTTCTGTGTTATAGTCTAAGGCAGAAATCCGTCTCCAGGAAACATCAGTGTTTGCTCTTAAGGATTTCAACTGATTGGATGAGTCCGATGCAACTTATGGAAGATATTCTACTCAAAGTCAACTGATTATGGATGCTAATTACATCTACAAAATACCTTCACAGCAATAACTAGACCAGTTTTCAACCAGTGTGCTGCAAGAATTTTTAAAACATATGTCAATACCTGACTAGTCATGGGCACTGACCCCTTTTCCCTTAGATTGCCAAAAAAAATGACAACAGTCCTGGCTGGTTTGCTCAGTGGTTAAAGCATCGGCCTGTGGACCGAAGAAGCACCATCCCTGGTCAAAGATACCAACCTCAGTTGCAGATTCAATCCCTGGTCCAGACAGGAGGCAACCAGTGATGTGTCTTTCACATTGACTCATCTCTATCTCTCTCCCCTTCCTCCCTCCCACTCACTCTCTAAAGATCAGTGGAAAAAATATCCTCAGGAGAGGATTAAAAAAATATAAATAACAACAGCCAATACAGCAATAGCCATATGGTTTGAATGAATCAAAATTATACCTATTTGTTGTCAGATAGGCAAAAAGTGTATTTTTTGGTGTGGTGCAGAATTTTAGTAATTAGTTTATGTGTGCCATGAGATGGAAAAGGTTGAAAATCGCTGTCCTATTATATTAAATCTGGACCTGTCTAACCAGCTTTCTCTCTCTCTCTCTCTCTCTCTCTCTCTCTCTCTCTCTCTCTCTTT
>NW_005371277.1:193260-198861 GCF_000412655.1 Myotis brandtii
ATAGAAACATAAACGATGAGAGAGAATCATTGATGGGCTATCTCCTGCATGTCCCCTACTGGGGATCAAGCCCACAACCCAGGCATGTGCCCTTGACTGGAATCAAACCTAGGACCCTTCAGTCCACAGGCTGAAGCTCTAGCCACTGAGCCAAACCAGCTAGGGCTCAACCAGCTTTCTAAGTGCTATTCCAGGTTGCAAAATTCTCATTTTTTTCAATCATGAAATGTTCACAAGAGGCTCACTATAAATTTTCTAGATTTATAAAGCATAAATATCATACAGTATCTATCTCTCTTCATATGATAGTCATTCAATAGTCAAATGTCATTTCAGATGATAATTTGCTGGATCATTTGGATGCTAAACCTTAGTTTTTTATGTATGGGTTGTTGTTTTTTAATATATTTTGGATATTAACCCCTTTCCTATTGATGTTTTTGTAAATTTGTTTTTAATGAAAGACTTGGTTGTTCCATAGTTTATAATGAATAGTAATGAAAATCAACTTTTAAAATGAAATAGGGCCCTGGTTGGTGTGGCTCTGTTGGTTGGAGCATCGTCTCATACACCAAAAGGTCACAGGTTTGATTCCCAGTCAGGGCACATGCCTGGGTTGCAGGTTCTATCCCTGGTCAGGGTACATACAGGAGGCAACCCATCAGTGTTTTCTCTGACATCAGTGTTTCTCTCTGTCTCTCTCCCTCTCCCTTACTCTCCCTCTAAAATCAATAAAGGCATATCCTCAGGTGAGGATTAAAAAAGTAAAAATGAAATAGGAATGTGTTTATCAAGAAATTAATATAATCTCTGTGATTAAGAATCAAGGATAATTCAAAATCCTGGATTAAAGGAAACCCGTTGTTTGTTAGAAATACTCAATTTTCTATTTGTGCTCAAGCCTAAATAATGAAAAACTTACTGGGCAAAGGCTACTAATATGGCTTTATTATGAGTAACTAGAGGCCCGATGCACGAAATTCGTGCAAGGGGCTCGACCCTCGCAGTCCTGGCTGCCTAGCAGCCCCATGGCCCCATGGCCCCTCCCACTGATTGTTCCGAAAGGTTGTTCTGGAAGGTCATTCCTGAAGGTCATTCTGCCGTTCAGTCTAATTAGCATATTAGCTCTTTATTATATAGAATAATAGACCATATGCCCAAATTCCAAATAACTAAGGCTAATTTCCTCCAATATCTCAGCAAATGGTTTTTATTTTTCAAAACTCAGATCTAGTCATCATTCTCAACCTTTGAAATCCCTTTCTTCACAGAAACTTGTAGAACCTTAAAACCCAAACTGACTTATCTTCATGAATTTAGGACCTTTCTGTGAACCTATTTTTCAGTCACCTCAAACTACATAAATGTCAAATAGTTGACTAATAAAATTCTGAACACTTTTAACATTTTTCATATTATTTATTAGATCTCTGATAATATGTTGTCAAAATAAGTAACAAATAAACCCACACACATTTCCAAAATATTTCATTTTTATACAATCCAGGCTTTTTTGCTTAAATTAACAAAAAAGATTTAAAATCTAAGGTTTAATAACCAAAGCAATTTTGCAAAGCAAAAACAAAGTTGGAGTGCCCTAACCAGTTTGGCTCAGTGGATAGAGCGTCCGCCTGCGGACTCAAGGGTCCCAGGTTCGATTCCGGTCAAGGGCATGTACCTTGGTTGCAGGCACATCCCCAGTAGGGAGTGTGCAGGAGGCAGCTGATCGATGTTTCTCTCTCATCGATGTTTCTAACTCTCTATCCCTCTCCCTTCCTCTCTGTAAAAAATCAATAAAATATATTTTAAGAAAAACAAAGTTGGAGGACTTACATTATCTGATTTGAAGAATTACTATATGATATAGTAGTCAAGATAGTGTGACTTTGGCATAAGGATGGACATACAGATTCATGGAGCAAATAGCAAGTCCAGAAACATACCAACATGTGATTTTCTATACAGGTACCAAGGTCCTGGAATGATTTTCTATAAATAGTGATTGAACAACTGGATAGTTAGGGAGAAAAGAGCTCAATCCTTATTCCATATTGAGCATAAAAATTAACACAAACTGGATCATCATCTGTAGAGAGTGCCTGGGAAGGCACATGAGCATTTCTTTTTTAAATATATTTTATTGATTTTTTACAAAGAGGAAGGGAAAGAGATAGAGAGTTAGAAACATCGATGAGAGAGAAACATCGATCAGCTGCCTCCTGCACACCCCTACTGGGGATGTGCCCGCAACCAAGGTACATGCCCTTGACCGGAATCGAACCTGGGACCTTTCAGTTCGCAGGCCAACGCTCTATCCACTGAGCCAAACCAGTTACAGCCATGAGCATTTCTTTGATTATTGTCAGCTGAGTCCAGTGGTGTTGGCCGAGCCTCATCCTGGAAACATACCATGCCTGAGGTAGGTATGTTGTCAGCCTGACCCTTAGCTCAGGTGCCAGGGGGTGGGGAGTTTCATTATCTAAGTTCAGCCAGGAGCAAGGAACGGATGCAATTATCCGGGCTCAGCCAGGCGTGACAATTACAACGAAGCCACAAGAATGAAGAATTACATCTTGATCTTTAACCATGATTTCACATAATTTCCTTTGTTTTAAACTCTAGTAAAACTTTCTGGAATCATGCTGTATGTAATAAACATGCTGCATCAGCTCTGGGTCACTGTCCCTCCATTAGAGGGCAGTGTCCCGCCTGGTCCCAGCTTTCCCTACTGTCTCTGTGTCTGTCTCCTTTTTTTCCTTTTCTCAATCCCCAGCCGCCCCTACTCAGGAACTCATCTGCTCTCTAGCCGTGCTGGTCACGGTCCAAGAGAGAAAAACTTATAATCATTCTTAATTTAAAAGGTAAAAATATAAAGTTTCTAAAGAGTAAAGTTGAAAAAAATGTTTAACTTTTTTTTATTATTGATTTGAGAGAGAAAGAGAGAGAGAAAGAGGAAGGAAGAGAGAAACATCGTTTTGTTGTTCCACCTATTTATGCATTCATTGGTTGATTCTTGTATACGCCCTGATCCAGGGTCAAACTCTCAACCTTGGCGTATTGGAACGACACTCTAGTCAACTGAGCTAAAATTTTTATGAGTTTATTTGAGTCAAACTGATGACATAGTTCAGGGAGCAAGATCTCAAATGCTCTGGAAAATAAAAGTCTTGCAGTTTCTTTTACACATTTGAAATTCGGGAGGGAAGGGTAAAATTTTTTATGACAGTGACATAAGCAATGATTGCTTGGATAACAAATAATATTAAGTCAGAAGAAAACAATAATTAGATTTCATCAAAATTAAACCTTCTGCTCTTTGAAAGAGACTCTTAAGAAAATGAAGATTTAACCATGTGATGAAATGTTCTGTATCTCAATGTCAATATCCACTGTACATATGGCACTACTGCTTTCTATTTCAATATTACTATTGGGGGAAACTGGGTATGTGGGATCTCTATGTATATTTTTTATAACTGCATGTGAATTTACATTTATCTCAAAACTAAAAGTTTCACTTAAAAAGAGCACATCATGCCCTAGCCCAGTGGTCGGCAAACTCATTAGTCAACAGAGCCAAATATCAACAGTACAACGATTGAAATTTCTTTTGAGAGCCAATTTTTTTAAACTTAAAAAAAAAAAGGTAGGTAGAGTGGGGCCTTGACTTACGAGTTTAATTCGTTCCGTGACAGAGCTCGTAACTCAAATTACTCGTATGTCAAATCAACAGTGAATGAGTGAGACACGTGATGCTGGGCTGATGTGGCGTTCACTGTGACGTTCGCTGCACCAACTAGCAGTGGGGTATTTGAAGCTGGCTCGTAACCCGAATTTTAGCTCGCAACTCAAAGCAAAAAATCGGCCAAGAGACGGCTCGTATCTCGAAAAACTCGTTGGTTGGGCCTCCCGTAAGTCAAGGCCCCACTGTACATTGTTATTAACTTAATTAGGGTACTTCTAAGCTGGCCTTTGCTAAAAACGTCCTCAATCTGATTGAGGTACATTCACTGAGGTCGACCCCTTCCAACTCTCCCATCCTCAACTCCTGCATGAATCTCGCGCGCCTCCCCCTCGCTGGGTATCCCGCGGCCCCCCTGCGCCGCCTCTCCCGTCGCCCGACCTACCGACACCACCCACTTCTTCTAATGCCACTTCTTCAAAATAGACTCGCCAAGGCCAAAAACCAACTTCTGCGCATGAGCCATGAAGTTTCAATCACACTGTACGTGCGCGCCCGCACGTGGTATTTTGTGGAAGAGCCACACTCAAGGGGCCAAAGAGCCGCATGTGGTTCACGAGCTGCAGTTTGCAGACCACTGCTCTAGCCAGTTTGGCTCACTGGATAGAGCATCGGCCTGGGGACTAAAGGGTCCCAGGTTCGATTCCGATCAAGGGCATGTACCTTGGTTGTAGGCACATCCCCAGTAGGGGGTGTGGCAGGAGGCAGCTGATTGATGCTTCTCTCTCATCCATGTCTCTCTCATTCATGTTTCCAACTCTATATCCCTCTCCCTTCCTCTCTGTAAAAAATCAATAAAATATATTTTAAAAAATTAAAAAGAGCACATCAAAGACAGGGAGAAAATATTTTACAAGATACATATCTGACAAAAAACTAGTATACAAAATATATTTTTAAAATTTAAAGCTAAGAAAAGAACAAAAATTCAGTAAAAGAAGGGACAAAAATATGCACAGACCCCTTCATGAAGGACATTTTGCATGCAAATAATGACAGGAAAATATCTTCAACATAATTATCCATCGAAGAAATGCAAATGAAATCCACATTCCATAGAATGGCTAAAATTAAATGACTGTTACTTTTCTGGTTCCCGACTAGAGGGGTAAGCACACACCAGTGTGTTCTTCCTACTGTTGCAAAGAAAGAAAAACCTAGAAAAATGTATAAAGCAACTGCTATAGACTCTGAAGGGAGAGGGAAGAAGACAGTGTGTCAGGACCAGGAGACTCAAGAGAGCCCAGTGGTGACTTCCTGTAGGGTTTTTTGTTTGTTTGCTTTTGTTTTTTGCTGCATGTTTCATAGCTTGGGCACTAGAGACCTGTAACCTAGAAACACCAATGGGCACAAAGAAAAACAAAACTTCCAGAAAGCCCCCTCTCTCTAGTTAGAGGAAGAGGAAAAAGACAGGACCGAAACATTTTGATCCTTACTGCCCACTCTCGGAAAACATTATTAAAAAGCACCGTCTCCTTGGTTGGCACCGAGTTTGCAGCTGCACAGATTGTGGACAGCGCCCTGCCTTCCATCCCTGCCCGGAAATCACAGGGAGGCCCTAGCTCCCCAGCCCTGGAGACCGAGTATGGATTCTGACATTCGTCCCTGACAAGTAATACTGAGGCAACACCACATGTACAGCCACGGAGACTGTGGGAAAAGACTTATTTTCCATCCCCTTCCTTCAGTAACTAGGTAGACCCCAACCATCTCCAGCTGGCCAGCTGCGGGGACTGTGGGAACAGCCTTGTCTTCCATTCCTGACCTGCAATAACGAGGGTGTGTCCATCCGCAGAGCTCTGTCTGTCCTCACTACCCTGCGAGAAAAAGGGTTGTCCCTCCCAACTAGATAATGGTGG
>NW_005371277.1:198985-204295 GCF_000412655.1 Myotis brandtii
CGAAGGAATATTCTCTATCTGTGCATGAAGTCCTGGGCTAAACTCCGAGCAGCCCATGAGTAATCAACAGGAAATAAAACAAAAGGTTTGAAAACTGAACACTTTTGTGGAATTCTGCCCAGGTTTCAGCTGGGCTTCTGGACAGCACACAGTGGAACAGACCAGAATAACACTGCAAAGGCTTTGAAAACTACATTTTTGAACCACTGCCCACAAAATCGGGCCAAGAAGTACATTTAAACCCAAAAGATTGACTGCTAAAATGGAAGATTTAAACAGGAACCAGAATCTCAATCTACAATTTCACATCATGTTGAAAAGCTAAAAAATGTCAACTCAAATGAGAAAAGTCAATCATAAAACAAACAGCAACAATGCTAGGATGCAGATGTGGGAATTATCTGACAAGGGTTTTAGAGTAGCTGTCATAAAAATGCTACAGTAAGCAATGTGAACAATCTTGAAACAAATAAGAAAACTGAAATTATCAGCAAAGAAATAGAACATATAAGGAAGAATAAGTGAAACTCCATAAAAGTGAGACTGATATAACAGAAATAAAAATTCACTGTATGGGCTCACTAGCTAAATGGAAAAAATAGAAAAGAATTAGTGAACTCAAGTAAATATCAATAGAAATTATCCAATCTGAATGACAGGGAGAAAAGAGCCTTAGGGACCTGTGGAACAAAAACAAAAGGTCTAATACTTACTCATCCAAGTCCCAGAAGGAAAGGAGAAAGAGTGTGAAACTAAATAAATATTTAAAGAAATAATAACTGTGATGAACTTCCAATACTTAGCCAAAGACAAAAACCTACAAATTAAGAAACTGATGGAACCTCAGACAAGATAAACCCACATAAATCCATAGCCAGATATATCAGAATGAAATTTCTGAAAAATAAACACAAAGAAACATCCTTGAAAGCAGCCAGAGATAAATGAGGCTGAATGTATAGTAGAATAATTATTCAAATGACAGAGGATTTCTCATTAGAAACCATGGGAGCCAGAATAAATGACACATTTTTAAAGTTCTGAAAGAAAAGGCCTGTCAATCCAAATTTTTATATTAAAAATTAACCCTCTGAGAATGAAGATGAAGACACTCTCAGAAGAAGCAAAACTAAAGGAATTTGTCACCAGCAGACCTTCCCTAAAAGAATGAATAAAGGACGTTCTTCAGACAGAAAGGAAATAATAACAGGAGGAAACTTGGAACATCAGAAACAAAGCAAAAAACAATAGAAAGAGTAAATATATAGTTAATACAATGCATGATTCTTCCTGTCTTTGAGTTTTTAAATTGTTCTTAATGTGTCAAAGCAAAAATGAAAACATTGTCTAATGTGATTCTCACTGTAAGTAGAAGTGATATTTAAGGTTATATTATGACCTCTTTCTAAAAATTGATTTCAGAGAGGAAGAAAGAGGGAAAGAGAGATAGAAATATTAATGATGAGAGAGAATCATTGATTGGCTGCCTCCTAATTCCAGTGGTCAAAGAGGAAGTTTCATGAAAAAAAAATATGGCATAATAATATATTATAAATACAGCATTACAACTTGCTGGATGTAGCTCAAGGAGTGTTTATTAGGAAATTTAGAGCATTAAATTTTTATATTAGAAAAGAAAAAGGCCTTAAATCAACAATCTGAGCTTCTATAACAAGAATATAGAAGCTGGTTTGGCTCAGTGAAGGGTCCCAGGTTCAATTTCAGTCAAGGGCAAATGCCCAGGTTGTGGGCTCAATCTGCAGTAGGGGATGTGCGGGAGGCAGCCAATCAAATCACTGATGTTTCTATCTCTCTCTCTCTCTCCCTTCTTCTCTGAAATCAATAAAAATATATTTTAAAAAATATAGAAAAAGAAAGGCAAAATAAATAGAAGGCTAGAAGAAAGGAAATGATAAGGAGTCAATAAAATTTAAAACATGAAAACAAAAGAGAAAAATCAAACCACAGTTTCATTTAAAAAAAAGATAAATATAATTGGTAACTTTTAGCCCTGGCTGGTGTTGCTAAATGGTTAGAGCATTGGCCAATGCACCAAAAGGTCGCAGGTACGATTCCTGTTCAAGGGCATCTACTGGGTTGCAGGTTTGATCCTCAGCCCTGATCGGGGTGCATGAGGGAGGCAACCAATCGATGAGTCTCTCTCACATCTATGTCTCTCTCTCTCTCTCTCTCTCTCTCCCTCCCCCTATCTCTCTCTCTTTTTCCCTCGCTCCCTTCTACTCTCTCTAGAAATCAATGGAAAAAAATATCCTCAAGTGAGGATGAACAAAAAAATTTTTTATGCCCTAGCTGGTTTGGCTCAGTGGATAGAGCATCGGCCTGCGGACTGAGGGTCCCAAGTTCGATTCTGGTCAAGGGCATGTACCTTGGTTGCGGTACATTCCAGTAGGGGGTGTGCAGGAGGCGGCTGATCGATGTTTCTAACTCTCTACCCCTCTCCCTTCCTCTCTGTAAAAAATCAATATATTTTTAAAAAATTTATAACTTCTAGCAAGACTGACAGTGATAAAGGGAAGATGCAAATTACCAATATTAGGAATGAAAGAGGAATTCTAACTACAGAACCCACAGACACTAAAAGGATAATAAAAGAATAATATGAAGAAGTCTATACATAAAAATTCAACTTAAACAAATGGTTTAATTCTTTGAAAACCACAAACACAAAATTTACCCAATATGAAAGATTATATTAGATAAACTGAATGTGTAGTGTAAAACTTACCAAAAAAGGAAAGACATAAATTCATCCTATTTGTAGACTGCATTACTGTCTACGTAGAATAATCCCAAAGAATTTATCAAAGCATTCCTAAAACTATTGTGAGTTTAGCAAGATCATATAATACACAGATATTGTGCACAGGTATCAATCACATTTCTATAAATTAACAAAGAACATTGGAGACTGAAATAGAAACACAATCCTATTGAAAATGCTCCAAAAAAGTCAAAACAAGCCTAACCAAACATGTGTAGGATCTGTATAATAATAATTTTTAAAAAGCTGATTCAAAAATCCAAGAAAACTAAGTAAATGGAGAGACATGCCAAGTTTATAGATTGGAAGACAATAAGTATAGCTCAGGTCCCTAAGGTTTGAGAGGTGCGCCGTTACCTCATAACAACTGTTCTTCATTTGAAAAGCAACTTCTCATTTGCTATTGTTACTGATGGAGACTAAACTCCTGCCCATGGGATAGCAGGTAGCTATGTGACCCAAAATATCTATCATGACTAGTGTAGTCTGTTTCACTGAATCAAAATATTATGAGTACAGGGCTATTCCTTTTGAAATGGAATGATAAATACAAAATCAGATCAAAACAGGATCACAAGGCACGAGCAAACTGTATAGTTAGTGGTTCACATTCAATGGTACTTATTCCTAAGGCCTCAACAACACATACGCTCAATGCAGGGGCCACCGTCAACATTTACCGGAGGAACAAGCACACTCCTTGGGTTACAGCGATGTCTGCAAGGTCTGGTGGAATCTTCTGGAAGTGAACGGCTGTTGCATCGAGCCCCACTCAGGGGTGGCCCTAAAAGGCTGTGGTGAAGAGAAACCCCCCCTAGTGGGCAAAGTTTGGGGAGGTACATGTGATTGTCCACGCTGTGTGGAAGGAGATGTGCTTAGAGTCATATTGATTCAGTGGATTAACTGGAAGGGCCAGAAAGGAATGCAACTGGAAAACTAAAAAGCAGCTCTGGAGGAGACTCTGCCGGTAGGTGCTCTCCCTGGACCGGTGCAGAGTGGGACTCTGTAGACGCTCACTGGGACACGGGGCACGAGAGGCGGGGAAATAAGTGGGGTTGCGTATTTGTTTCCTTGGCTTGCTACCCTGATCCATGAGTTGGCAGTTACAAGGTTTCTCGTCTTAAGGCCACAGTTCCGGTTAGGGCAGTCCTTTCTGCCAGGCTGCAGTAGCGCTCCCTGCCCCATGGCAGGCTAGTGGTGCTAATGACTCCCTCCTATCGCTAGTCACTGGCTGCCTCACCCCCTGCCCATGCTTTAGTAGATCTCCTCAAGTGTCCCACTGTTTCTTTTTTTTTTAAATAAATATATTTTTATTGATTTCAGAGAGGAAGGGAGAGGGAGAGACAGAAACATCAATGATGAGAGATTGGCTGCCTCCTGCACGCCCCCTACTGGGGACCGAGCCTTCAACCCAGGCATATGCCTTTGACTGGAATCGAACCTGGTACCCTTCAGTCCGCAGGCCGAGGCTCTCCATTGAGCCAAACCAGCTAGGGCATCCCATTGCCTCTTAATAAGGGACCACAGCAACCTTGATCATAAAGCACACAGGAGTGGGGATTTTTTTATTTTAGTTTTTTAAAACTATATATTTTATTGATAATCAGCCTAACAAAGGAGCTATCCCTCCTTCCCTCCCCCCCCCCCCCCCCTCTCTCTCTCTCTCTCTCTCCTCTGACTCTGTCTCTGTAATATGTACTTGCTCCATTCGCTCCTGCATTCTCTCTCCAAGGCAGCCATGCCAGCTTAATAGCCACCTGGGGCGTGAGGCAGACCATGTGGGCCTGGGCACAGCGCCGGGTGGAATGCAGCCAGAAACACAGGCTAAGCCAGCGGGATGGGGACAGAGACATGGACTGAACCAATGGTGCAAGCTGTCTGGACACTGGCCCAATTCTTTTCTTTTTTAAATTAAAAATTGTGTATTATTTTTTGTTAATTTATTTTATTTTTGTTATAATATTTTTAATCCTCACCTGAGGATATGTTTTTATTGACTTTAAACACACACAGAGAGAGAAACATTGATCTGAGAGAGAAACATGGATTGCTTGCCTCTCATACCCCCCCTGACTGGGGACTGAACCCCCAACCCATTTTTGCGAAGATGGAAAATGCAGTCTGATTTCGGGGACATGTACATGATCCTCGGGAACTGACCAACACACACAGCCCCTTTCCCAGCGGCGGGAAACCCCGGGCTCCTTTCACTTTGGCTGGAGAGCTGGCCAGGGAGGTTGGGGGTCGTCTCAGACCTTGAACCCGGAGAGACGCTCCAAAACCAGGCTGAGCGAGGCCAGAGGAGGCGCCCAGACGCAGGACTGCGGGGGACTCCCCCAAACGCAGTGCACCAAAGGGGCAGGCAGCGGGGCTGGGGGCAGCCAGCAGCGCTGGCCGCCGCCTCTGCAGGCCCGGGACACGCACGCCAGTGTCGGGTGTCAAGCCCGGGATGAGGTTTCCTAGGAAAGCGGCTGAAGAGTCAAGCTTTATGCGTCTGTTCACGTAGATGCGCTCCCTCCTTGGTGACT
>NW_005371277.1:204339-211711 GCF_000412655.1 Myotis brandtii
GGATTCAATTTTAAAATTCATTGTCATAGAAGGAACGATTGCTGGGAAATAATATCAACCAGACACAGGCCAATACCTGTAATTTAGAGAAAACGATGTTCCTATATGTACATTATGCCCATATGTCCCTGACCTGGTGTAAAAGAAAAATCCAACAAGTTGCTCACATAGCCCAGCGGCGTGGCTCCGTGGTTGAGCGACGACCTTGAACCAGGAGGTCACCGTTGGATTCCCAGTCAGGCCATGGGTTGTGGCCTTGATCCCCAGTGTGGGGGTGCAGGAGGCAGCTGATCAATGATTCTCTCTCAGCATTGACGTTTCTATCTCTCTCTCTCTCCCTCTCTGAAATCAATAAAAATGTTTGTTGCTGTTTTTTTTAAAAAAGATGCTCACATAAGCTTTGAGCAGGGCCATGTGATTTGCTTGAAAGCCATTTTCTTATTTTGCATTGTATGTATTTTCGTATATTATGTATTTTTTAATTTGCCTTTTTCTCCCTTTCCTGAGATAAACTCTGTTGGTAACAGATATTCTTTTATAGTACTGTTGTCCTCCATATTTACGTTTCCCAGCCTATTCCCAAAAGTTATTTGTACCTGACTTCTCTGGGCAGCTGAGTTTAAAAGGCACATTATGGAAAGGGAATTCTTTTTTCTTTGTATTACAAGAATTCGAGAAACATGCTCTTGAGTTAAGAAACCTTAACCTTTTACCACATTGCTGAAATCTTGTAACGTGAATTAACAAATATAATTTCAGTGATAAATGCATCTCCACCAGCATTTGATGCCAGGTTTTTTATTTGAGCCATCATATTAGGTTTGTAATAGTATTTCATTTTAGTTTGAATTCAGATTTTTCTAATGTCTCATAATGAGGTCTTTAGTTTGCTTGCCATCTCTGCCTGTTTGGTAAACCACCTGTTTGATTTTTTTCTCACTTTAAAAATTTATTTCTTATTGATTGACATAGTTATATACATATTTTATAAAAATCTTTCCTCAGGTAAGTGATTGGTAGATATTTTTCTGTGTTTTTTTTTGTGTGTGTGTTTTTTTAATTTCAGAGAGGAAGAGAGAGGGGGTGAGAGAGAGAGATAGAAACATCCATGATGAAAGAGAATCATTGATCAGCTGCCTCCTGCACCCCCACACTGGGGATCAAGCCTATACCCCAGGCATGTGCCCTGACGGGGAATCAAACCATGACCTCCTGGTTCATAGGTCAATGCTCAACCACTCAGCCACCACGGCTGGGCTCTGTGTGTTTTAATATTCTTAATAGTATCTTTCAAAGATCAGCAGTTTTAAATTTAACATATTTTCATATTTTTCTTTTATAAGTGTATTAGTCTAGTTGGGCTGCCGTAATAGAATACCACAGACTAGCTGGCTTAAATAACAAACATCCCCCCCCCCCTCCCGCCCACCACCACCCCCACCACACACACACAGTTCTGGAGGCTGGAGGCCCAAGATCAGGTTGTCATCAGTGTGGGTTTCTCGTGAGGACTCTCCTGCTGGCTTTCAGATGGCCAGGTCACCGTGTGCTCACATGCCTCCCCTCTGTGGACACAGAAAGATCTCCAGGGGCTCTTCCTCTTAGAAAGAAACCAGTCCCGTTGGATTAGAGCCCAACACATATGACCTCATTTCACCTTAATTACCTCCATAAAGGCCCTGTTTCCAAATGTAGGCCCTATTACCCAGCTTTTTTAAAAAACAAAAAACAAAAAAAGGTTGCCAATCCAAACTCCAGAACAATGATTTTCAACAAAAGGTGATTTTTCCCACTGTGGGACATTTAGCAATGTCTACAGATATTTTTGTCTGTCACAACTGAGGGGGAGATGCTCCTAGTATTTCATGTAGAACCTAGGGATGCCACTAAACATCCCATAATGCACAGGCCAACCATATACACCACCCCCACTACCACCAAACACACATGCAAGAATGATATTACAAAATGTTAATAGTTATAAATTTGAGAAACTATGCTCTAGAATATATACATATCATATTTTATAAAGTGAATCTAAAAATATCTAAATACTAGAGGCCCGGTGCATGAAATTCTTGCACTGGGGGGGAGGGGTGTCCCTCAGCGCAGCCTGTGCCTTCTCAGTCCAAGAGCCTGGGTGGGGTGGGCCTAAGCTGTCAGTCGGACATCCTTATCACTGCTGTGAAGGCGGGAGAGGCTCCTGCCACTGCCGCTGCACTTGCTAGACATGAGCCTGGCTTCTGGCTGAGCAGCACTCCCCCTGTGGGAGCGCACTGACCACCAGGGGGCAGCTCCTGCATTGAACGGGATCGAGCCAAAACCGGCTCTCCAACATCCCCCAAGGGCTCCGGGATTGGGAGAGGGCACAAGCCAGGCTGAGGGACCCCACTGGTGCACGATCAGGGCCTGGATTCGAGAGGTTGGCCAGCTGCGGAGGGACCACAGGAGGGCTCCAGGGCATGTCCAACCCGTCTCCTTCAGTCCTGATTGGCCAGACCCCAGCAGCAAGCTAACCTACCAGTTGGAGCATCTGCCCCCTGGTGGTCAGTGCATGACATAGGGAGCAGTTGAGTGGCCTTAGCATATCATTAGCATATTACTGTTTGAGTAGTTGAACTGCTGACGAGATGACCAGACACTTAGCATATTACGCTTTTATTATACTAGTATAGGATGTCTTTTAAACTGTGTTCTCTGGAAATAAAGAATAAACCAATGCTGATGATGCATTTAGAAAATATTTAAAAGTATAGTAAAAAAAAAAAAAAAACCTTAAATAAATTCCACAGAGTACAAATATTATAGTTCAATAAAACTAGAAATTGCAAATAATATGAAAAAAACCACTAAACATTTGTTTGTTCAGATGTTTGAGCAACATTGTAGCATAGAAAGCTACAAACTCGTTTCCCCACAGAAATTATATATATATACATATATATATTTTAAAGCAGCCCTGATATGGCTCAGTGGTTGAGTGTTGACCCATGGATCAGGAGGTCACAGTTTGGTTCCTGGTCATGGCACATGCCTGGGTTGTAGGCTCGATCCTCAGTGTGGGGCCTGCAGGAGACAGCTAATCAATGGTTCTCTCTCATCATTGATATTTCTCTCTCTCCTTCTCCCTTCCTCTCTGAAATCAATAAAATATATTTTTAAAATAAATAAATAAAAATAAAAGGGACCAAACAGATTTTGGAGCTGTGAAGTACTGTAACTGAAATGAAATGTCCACTGGAGGGATTCCAAAGTACATTTGAGCAGGCAATAGAAAGAATCCATGATTCTAAGATATGATGATTAAAATCATTGATTCTGAGGAGCAAAAAGGAAAAAGAATGAAGAGAAGTGACTAGAAGACTAGGGGACTTTTAGGACATTGCCAAGTGAGCAATCATACACACATGGTGGTAGTTCCAGAAGAAGGAGAAGAATAAGAGAGAGAGAGAAAATGGGCAGAAAGATTATTCTAAGAAACAATGGCTGAAATTTCCCCAAATTTACCGAAATACCTGAATCTACAAATCAAGATAAACAAATTTCAAGTTGAAAAACTCAAAGAAACTCACCCTGAGGCACATTATACTGTCAAAGCAGCAAGAGAGAAGCAGCTCGTTACTGCTGAATGTCATTATGGGCCGATCAATAGTAATGTTATTGGCTAGGGATGCCTGAGGCACTCACCTGGGCTCACACTACTTGTGGGGAGCCCCCAGAGGCATCTCTCCAACCAGCCTTAGTGTTGTAGCTGGACCAGACTTTATGGTTCTTATTATGATTGTAAGATGTATCTCAGCAACAACCATCAGAGAAACTTTGAAAAAACAAGATTTATTACTCACAGGTCCTGAAAGGTACCCAGCAAAACCAAGTACTACATAGCAAGGTCATTGGTAGACACAGTTTACCAATGAGGGAGTTTATTACTGCCACACATGCCCTACCGCAAATGCTAAAGGAAGTTCTTCAGGTTGAAACGAAAAAAGGTAGGCAGTAACTAAAGCTATCTGAAGAAATAAAGATCCCCAGTAAGTATGTGTACAAATACGTAAGCTAGTATTATTGTAATTTGGGTTTATAACCTTTTTTTAATTTTATGATATTTTTAAAAGACAAATGCATAAAAAAGAACTATAAGTTTAAGCTACTGTACATACAATATACAAAGATGTAACTTGTATAATAACATAAAAGAGCTGCATGGGAGTAGCATTTTTCTATGTGATTGAAGTTAAGTTGCTATCAAATCAAATTAGATTATTACAACTTTAGGATATTTTATGTAATAGCCATGGTAATCACAATTAAAATATCTATAAAATATACACAAAATGAAATGAAAAAATAATCAAAATGTGGCCCTAACTGGTTTGGCTCAGTGGATAGAGCGTCGGCCTGCAGACTGAAGGGTCCCAGGTTCGATTCCGGTCAAGGGCATTTACCTTGGTTGCGGACACATCCCCAGTAGGGGGCGTGCAGGAGGCAGCTGCTGGATGTTTCTCTCTCATCGATGTTTCTAACTCTCTATCCCTTCCCCTTCCTCTCTGTGAAAAATCAATAAAATATATTTTTTTAAAAATGTGTCACTATAAAAATTAAGTAAATACAAAGAAGAAAGTAATGAAAGAAATGAGGAACAAAAAATAATGATATACAGAAAACAAATAGCCTATAGTAAGTTCTTGTTCATTAGTAATTATTTTCACTGTAAGTGGATTAAACTTTCCAAAGAAATGATAGAGACTAGCAGAATGAATTTTAAAAAAATTTGATTAATTTTTTGACTTAGAAGAGATAGGAAGGAAGAGAGAGAGGGGAAGGAGAAAAGGGAGAGACAAACATCGATATGTTATTATACTTATTTATGCATTCATTGGTTGATTCTTATATATGCCTTGACCCAGGATCAAACCCACAACCTTGGCATATCAGGAGGATGCTCTAACCAACTGAGCTACCTGGCCAGCGCCAGCAGAATGAATTTTAAAATGATCCAAGTACATGCTGTTTACAAAAGGCTTTAGGTCTAAGGACACAAATATATTGAAAGTGAAGGGATGAAAAAGATATTCCATGCAAACAGTAACTAAAAGAGAGCTGGGGTGGCTATACTAATATCAGATAAAATAGACTTTAAGTCAGAATTTGTTATAAGAGATAAAGACAATATATTATTAACAAAATGTTCAATGCACACAAATATATACATATATATTAATATATATAAACTGAACATCAGACCTCCAAAATATGACTTCATATATTGACAACATTGAAAGGAGAAATAGGTAATTCCACAATAATAGTTGGAGACCTCAATACCTCACTATCAATAGTGGATAGAGGATTAGTGAGGATATAGATGATTTGAACAACTTATATACCAATTAGAAGTAACAGATATACTAGTATACATAACACACCACCAAACAATAGCAGAGCACATATTTTTCTCACAGCTCTGGATTTTTGTTTTGTGGTTGCCATGAGGTTTGTACAAAATGTCCCATAGATAAACTAGTCTTTTTTTTCTTATTGTATCTTTTTCATTTTCCTATACAAATTCAGTCCTTTTCTTTCTCCCCCTTTGTTTTTTATCTTCACAGATTATCCCTTTTTCTGTTGTGTGTTCATTAACAAATTCCAGTAGCAATAGTTATTATTAATTTTTTTCTCTTTAACCTTTATAATTGTTTAATACCTTATTCTGAAATAGAGTTGCAATTTCCTGCTTCTGTTTGTAACCTTTCTCAAAGTTTTGTAGACTTTATTTTTAAGGTAGAAAAGCTCCTTTCAACATTTCTTATAATGCAGGTCTTATGGTGGTAAATTCCCTCAGCTTTTTTTTTCTGGGAAAGTCTGTATTTCTCCTTCCTATCTGAAGGATAACTTTGCTGGATATATATTATTCTTGGCTGGTGGTTTTTCTCTTTCAATATTTTGACTATATCATACCACTCTTCTGTTCGTAGGGTTTCGTCTGAGAAATCTGATGATCATATGCTGGAATTTCTTTTGTAAATTACCATCTTTTTCTCTGGCTGCCTTGAGAATTCTTTCTTTATCATTAACTTTGACAGTTTTATTACAATGTGTCTTAGGTAAGGTCTTTTTGTGCTGAGATAATTAGGTGTTCTGTGAACTTCTTGTACCCAAATGTCCAGTTCCTTTTCTAGGTTGAGGAAGTTCTCATCATGATTTCTTTGAATAAACTCACTATTTTTTTCTCCCTCTCAGCTCCTTTTGGGATAGCCATTATCCTTATGTTGCTCTTTCTAATGGAGTCTGATAGTTCTCATAGAGTTCTTTCATTAAACACACACACACACACACACACACACACACACACACACACACCTCTTAGTTCTCTCTGTTCTTCCACCTGAATCATTTCCAGGTTCCTACCTTTGAGCTCATGAATTCTCTCTTCCATTGATCAGGTCTGCTTTATTTCCAATGCTTTCTAGTGCATTATTCATCTTATTTATTGAGTTATTCAGCTCCAGAATTTGTCTGGTTATTTTTTGATAATTTCAATCTCTTTGGTAAAGTACTCTTTTTGTCTATTAATTTTATTCCCGACTCAATGAACTACCTTTCTGAATTTTCTTGTGTCTGTTGAATTTTTTCAGGACTGCAATCTTGAATTCCCTGTCACTTAGGTCAGTCTTCCATGTAGTTGCGCTTGGTTTCTGGAGACTTGCCACCTTTTTGTGTTACCAGACTGTCTGGGTTGTTTCTGATATTTGATATGTTTTTCCTCTGCCAACACATCTGCAGTAGTAAACTCTTTAGGTATTGTTTTCATCTTAATTCAACAAGTTGATAATTTGATGTCTTTCTTTTGTTTACCAGTAGATGGTGATATAGGACAAGTTTTTATTTTCTCTTACCGGCATTACTTGCACCTCCAGGGTCATGGTGGTGGGGCATTGCCATGGTCCTAAAAATGAATACCTTTGGTGACTATGGTGGTGGGTGTTTCTGCTGGTCTTGGGGCACCATCACTGTGGTGAAAGAAATATGGTGAGTAGGGGGAGTTGGGTTCGTGAGCCCACTGTACTGGCTCTTGGTCCTGTGGGCCATTGGTACCCCTGTGCTGCTAGATGCGTCCTGCTGCTGCCACCAGGTTCCACCACAATGCTCGGGACTACCTCAAGAAACAAGAAAAATCTCCAATTAAAAATAAATCATTATACCTTTTTTTTTTAAATTAAATCTTTATTGTTCAGATTATTACATTGGTTCCTCTTTTTTCCCACCATAACTCCCCTCCACCCAGTTCCCACCCCACCCTCCGCCCTCACTCCCCACCCACTGTCCTCATCCATAGGTGCACGATTATTGTCCAATCTCTTCCCTCACCCCC
>NW_005371277.1:213444-215327 GCF_000412655.1 Myotis brandtii
TGCACTCCGCACCTTAGTATTTTACTTCCGCACTGCGCCTCCTCTGAGTCTGGGTATGCTTTTCTCTTTCCTTCTAGTTGTAGAATTTCCACTCAGCCAGCCTTCCTGTGGTTCTGGGTGATGTCCGTTCCGTCTTTTAGTTGTATTTTTGAAGTGGTTGTTCGAGGCAGCAAACTCCGGTGTTTACCTATGCCGCCATCTTGGGTGTCTCCTAAATCATTATACCTTAAGAAACTCTAAAATGAAGAACAAACTAAGCCCAAAGTCAGTAAAAAAAATAATAATAATAATATAAATTAGAATGAAAATACAGAATAATTACAAAAGAAAAAAATAATAAAACAAAAAACTGATTCTTTGAAAAGATAAACAAAATTGACAAACAGCTTGCTAGACTCATTAGATAAAAGAGAGAAGACTAAAAAAAAATCAGAACGAAAAATGAGAAGTTATGATAAATGCTACCGAAATACTAATGATTATAAGAGAATATGGTGAACGGTGATACACCATCAAATTGGGCAACCTAGAAGAAGTGGAAAAATCCTTAGAAGCATACACCTTCCTAGTTGAATCATGATGAACTGAAAAACCTAAGTAGAGTGATCACTGGTAAGGAAATTGAAACAGTAATCAGAAACCTCCCCCAAAACAAAAGTCCAGGACCAGAAGGCTTCATGGTGAATTTTACCAAATAGTCAAAGAGGATTTAATACCCATCTTCCTCATACACTTTTAAAAAGTGGATGCAGAGGGAATACTTCCTAATTCATTTCACAAGGTCAACATTACCCTCATACCAAAGTCAGGCAAGGACATCACAACAAGAGAAAATTGCAGGCCAATATCTCTGATGCACGTGAGTGCAAAAATCCTCAACAAAATACTAGCAAATAGGATACAACAATATATTAAAAAGATAACACATCACAATCAAGTGGGAGTCATTCCAGGCATTCAAGGATGGTTCACTATATGCAGGTCAATCAACATGATAGACCACATCAACAAAATGAAAGATAAAAATCATGATTAACTCAATGGATGCAGAAAAAGCATTTGACAAGATAGAATATTCTTTTATGATAAAAACCTCTCAAATGAGTATATAAGGAAAGTACCTCAACATAATAAGGACTATATATGCCCGGCCAGTGTGGCTCAGTGATTGAGCATCAACCTATGAACCAGGAGGTCATGATTAGATTCTTGGTTGGGGCACATAGTTGGATTATGGGCTCCATCAACAGAAGAACCCTGCAGGGGATATCCAATCAATGATTCTATCTCTCTGTCTCTCTTCCTTCCTCTCTGAAATATATATATATATATATATGAGTTTATTTACTTCTCTCTATCTACTAATAGGCAGCCAAAGAGCAGGGACCCCATTCATTTTGTTCATGCTGTTTTCTCAGCATACTATCTGCATAATAAGTTGTCAATAATCATTTGCTTTCTAAATTCATAAATTAAGTTCATTTAACACCATTATAAGTAATGACCACAAGTACCAGAGTGGTTAGTGTCATTGCATGGAAATTCATGAATGAAGAGGATTTACCCTGTCCAGCATAATATCATACCTAACGTGTTGTAGCTGCTCAATACATGTTTGTTGATTTTTTTTTTAAATTTTGGAACATGAGTATAATACATGATGTTAATGGTTACCATGATGTTAATATCTACACTAATAAAAGAGAAACATGCTAATTAGCGTATGACCGCTACCCTTCCCATTGGCTAATCAGCATATCCTTATGCAAATTAAATGTCAGCCAAGATGGCGGCCGGCAGCCAGGCAGCTGGAAGCGAACATGAGGCTTGCTTGCTCCAGTGACTGCAGACTCCAACGTTCCCCGCCTGACTTGCCGGCCTCT
>NW_005371277.1:216530-220416 GCF_000412655.1 Myotis brandtii
CAAATTTTTGTGCACCGGGCCTCTAGTTAATATCTATAACAAGAATGCTAAACATTTTTCAGATATGTTAAAAACATAATAACCCAGAGGGGAAAACACCATTATTGTTAAAGTAATCATTACTACTGTCAATATTAACAACTTTGCCTTTTACAGATCAAGAATTTTTCCCCTCTCAAGTATTGTCCTAAATAAATATTTCCTAGCCTATAGAGTAGTGTTTTAAGATTTGCATTTTTTAGTCTCAATAATATCTGGTCTCCTTGCAATATTTTCCAGCTACATAAAATAGCTGGATTTCCTGATTCCCACAATTGAAACATGGTTGGCTGCTATATTCCTCAAAGAGAAAAACAAAAGAGAGCAGGTAAATGCATACATCTTCACCGAGACAGCTTTTGGAGAAATTTGAAATATCCAACTAGAAGGGTATCTGAGGGATGGTCTGGTTCAGCACCACACTTAGGAGTGAGTGGTTTCTTCCTCCTTTTAAAGGACGAGGCTGGCAGCTAATATTTGACTATTCTGCTCCAAATAAATATTTTTCCTTAAAAATAACACTAGTAGACACACACACACACACACACACACACACACACACACACACACACATTTTTTTTTAAACCATAAATGACAAGCCAACAGCTAACATTATACGCAGCAATGAAAAGCTGAAAGCTTTTCCTCTAAGATCAGGAACAAGACAAGTATGCTCACTATCGCAAGTGTGATTAACAGAGTACAGTGGGGCCTTGACTTACGAGTTTAATTCGTTCCGAGACCGAGCTCGTTAAGGAGCTCATTAAGGAGCTCCTTAACTCAAATTACTCTATCAACTCAATGCAAAAAATCGGCCGAGAGACAGCTGGTATCTCAAAAAACTCGTTAGTCGGGACACTCGTAAGTCAAGTCCCCACTGTACTAGAAGTTCTAGCCAGAGCAATCAGGCAAGAAAAAGAAATAAAAGGCATTTAAATTGGGAATGAGAAGTAAATTGTCACTATTTACAGATGACATGATTCTATATATATAGAAAACCCCAAAGACTCCACCAAAAGATTCTTAGAAACAATAAATAAATACAGTAAAGTCGCAGGATACAGAATCAATATACAAAAATCACTTGCATTCCTATATAACAATGAAATACTAGAAATAGAAATAAAGAAAACAATCCCATTTACAATTGCAATCAAAAGTATAAAATATGTAGAAATAAAATTAGCAAGGAAGTGAAGGAGCTGCACACTAAAAAATTACACAACATCGTTGAAAGAAATTGAAGGAGACAAAGAGATGAAACATTATTACATGTCCATGAATTGGAAGAAATAACATTGTCAAAATGGCTGTATCATCTAAAGCAGCAATTTTCAACCTTTTTCATCTCATGGCACATATAAAGGAATTACTAAAATTCTGTGGCACATCAAAAAATGTATTTTTGCCAATCAGACCCAAAATATAGGTATGCCTTGGCCAGTGGCTCGGTTGGTTGGAGCATCCACCCATACATGGAAAGGTTGCAGGTTGATTCCCTCATTAAATGTCCCACATTAAATGTCCCACATTAAATCAGAAGGGCACATGCCTGGGTTGCATTGCAGTTCAATCTCCTGTCAGGAGGCAATCAATTAATATTTCTCTCTCACATCAGTGTTTCTCTCTCTTGTCACCCCCTTCCTCTCTCTAAAAATCAATAAAAACATATCCTCAAGTGAGGAATTTAAAAAAAAAAAGATATCATTGTGATTGATTTACAAAAAAATAATAGTAGTGGTAATTACCAACTCTTTTTGCTCCAAAGTAACTTTTTTATTGGTGTTATTATTACTACTACTACTACTACTACTACTATTATTATTATTATTGACACTATTACAGATGTCCCCATTTTCCCTACCGTTACCAACCTCCTTCCAGCCTCCAGCCCCCATCCCCTCTGGCCATCACCACACTGTTGTCTATGACCATGGGCTATGATGTGTTTATATCCTTTGGCTAATCTCTTCACCTTCTTTCTCCAGTTCCCTCTCTTCCTTCCCCTCTGAGGTCTGTCAGTCTGTTCCATGTATCCATACCTCTGTTTGTATTTTATCAGTTTATTCAGTTCATTTATAGCTCTTCCTGCCACTGTAGTCCTGGGCCAGCAGTCAGTCCTGGAGCCCCGGGGCAGCCTCCCCACCCGCCAGCCTCTGCGGTCCAACCACTGGGTGGCGACCTCTGACTTTTGGGCTCCTGGGCCTGGAGGCACCAGATCATGCCCACCTGGCCGCGGGCCACGTCCTGCAGGGCCCACGCATGGCCGCAGCCCGAGAGCTTTTGCTGAAGCCTGGCGCGGGCTGCCAGCACAGACAGGCCACAGTCGCACTGGCCCCCCACCTTCTGCGGAGGTGACCCTGTCCCTCCTTCTAAGGGCCAGGGCTTTGGGATGGAACAGGGGGTGCTCCCAGCCCGCAAGCTCAGGCCGGGTCTCACGGGTCCATGACCTTTGAGAGGCATCTGGGCCAAGACCTGGTTGTCCTTGCGGATCTTCCACGCCTGTGCTGCGGACCAGCCCCTCCGCTCCTGCTCCTGCGCCTCCTCACTGCTTCCCTGCTGCCTTCCAAAATCAAGGCTAAAAGAACACTTTGGAAGCCTTTAAAGTCAATCGGGAAGACCTGGGTTCAAATACCGGCTCAGTCCCTTTGTAGGTCTGCGAACTTGGGCAAACCACTTAATATCCCTTTCCAAATAAAATGACATTGGTAAGAAGGCTCTTATTTGCGAGGTTGTGGGAAAGAAACTGGCACTCTCAGATGGTTGGCTCTCCCTTATATAAAGGCAGAATCTAGGCGTTTCAAAGTAACGTTAACACCCTGTGACCGTCATTTCCGCTGGATGAGTGCCCCAGCTCCACCCCTGCCCCATTAGCATCGGTCTTCAACGACAGACAGGGTTATTCTTTTAAACTGTACGTCAACACTACCCTTCAACCCAAATGGAGAAAAACCAAAACCCTCAAAACCCTCCAACCCACCTTCCTAAATGAAGACAGATACTGTGCTCATGAACTGGAACACTCAACATGACCAATCTGAGTCCTCCCTACACTGATGTAAACTATAGAAGCTACAGACGCAGTGCAATCAAAAGGAAGGGCTCGGCAAGCCTTTTGACAGAAAACACTTTCTACAAACAAAGGACTTAGAACATCCAAAACAACTTTTAAAAAGACAAAGTTGCAAGACTTACCTGTTTTCAAGACTGACTGTAAAGAGACACTCATCAAGACAACATGGTATTACAAAAGGATTAGTAGAGATCAGTGGTAGTGAACAGAGGCCAGAAATCGAGCCACACAGAGCTTACTAGTTGGTGACCCTCAGAGGTGCCAAGGCGATGCCATGTGGAAAGTATATCCTTGTCAACAAATGGTGCTGACAGGCGGGTATGCAAAGATGGAGGGGATAGACATGGCAAGTGTATGTTCCTCTACTCCCAATATTGAGAGTCTACGGCCAGCACAACAGGGGAAGACTCTCAAACCCGGACTTCGAGGTTTCAGACGGGACGGATTTTGTCCTTTACTATTAGCAGTCCTTGCACTAAATAAAATTCAAACCTGATCAAAGGAGGAAACTCTTGACACACAGCTAAAGACCTGGGGTTCCCAAGAGAATACTGTCATAAGCTTTATGAAAATACATTTAACAATGAAATAAAATGAAAACTTTCTATAAAAATGCAATGAGAAGCGTTATACTAAGAGAACATACAAATTCAGTATAGACTTACCACTAACAAGCTAATTTAATAATCAAGCCCTGGCTGGTGCCGCACAGTGGTTAGAGTGCTGGCCCATGCATTGAAGGGTCCTGGGTTTGATTCCTGGTCAAGGACACAT
>NW_005371277.1:227698-228705 GCF_000412655.1 Myotis brandtii
GGGGTGGGGGGGCAGTTTGGGGCAACCAGGCCAGCAGGGGGGCAGTAAGGGGTGACTAGGCTGGCGACAGGGGGTGGGAGGGGTTGGGGGTGACCAGGCCGGCAGTGGGGGCAGTTAGGGGCAATCAGGCAGGCAGGGAGGTGAGCAGTTAGGAGCCAGCGGTCCCAGATTGTGATAGTGATGTCCGGCTGCTGGTTTAGGCCTAAACCGGCAGTCGAACAACCCCAGAGGGGTTCTGTATTGGAGAGGGTGCAGGCTGGGCTGAGGAGACCCCCCCACATACATGCATGAATTTCATGCACCAGGCCTCTAGTCTATACATATGAAAGGCTAATATGCTAAGTGTCCCTCCTGCCAGGAGACAGACACACAATGTAGGAGCTGCCAAAGGCTAAGTTGACTCGCTCATGCACAGTATATATAAGGCTCTCTGGCACCAATCACACGCGTGTGTTTCTATCTGTCATTGTCTATCATGAATTTGGTTGACACTTCCATTACAGAGAAAGGGCAAGTAGAAATATTTAAATATTTCTCCTAACAAATTTCCTTTCAATGTGCACGAATTCATGCACTAGGCCACTAGTATTTTATAAAATCCAACAACAATGATTTACTAGAAAAATCATCATCCTATCTAATAAAAGAGAAACATGGTAATTAGCCGTACATCTGCTACCCTTCCCATTGGCTAATCAGGGCGATATGCATTAACTGCCAAAGATGGCGGCCGGCAGCCATGCACTGAAGCGAACAGGGAGGCTTGCTTGCTCCAGTGACGGCAGACTCCAATGTTCCCCCCCGGACTTGCCGGCCTCTCAGCTGCAACTCTAAGCAACTATGTTGCAAATATAGAAGCTACACAAAACCCCAGAAACCTGCTTTAGTCAGCCAGGCTTCAGCCAGCCGGACCGCAACATTGTATCAAATACAGAAGGTAAACAAAGGCCAGAAACCTGCTTTCAGCAGCCGAGGCCTCAGAGCTAAAGCTGGCCCAGAATAAAAAA
>NW_005371277.1:230142-230412 GCF_000412655.1 Myotis brandtii
GGGGGGGCCCCCCCCCCCCCCCCCCCCCCAGTGCACAAATTTTTGTGCACTGGGCCTCTAGTGTTATATAAAGGTCTAAAAGTGCTAATGTTCTATTCCTTTTTTCTTCATTAATTGAATTTATTGGGATGACATTGGTTTGCAAAACTGTACAGCATTCAAGTGTACAATTCAATGAAACATCGCCTGCTCACTGCACCGTTATTTACAACTAGAGGCCTGGTGGACAAAATAGGTGCCTGGGGGGATCCCCTCAGCCCAGCCTGCACC
>NW_005371278.1:0-877 GCF_000412655.1 Myotis brandtii
TATCTGCTTTATTGATGCATTACTATTATAGTAGTCTGTGTTAGCTTACTCATATATCTAATTTCCATTCCCCTGCTCCAAGTCCATGTACCATTCTCTTTTCTCTTTCTTCACAATCCAATTTATTTTATGCTTTTGTTTTTCATCTCCTCAATTTCTCTTTTCATCTCCTAATTGCTTAATTAGTTTCACTCGCCAAACTCAAGCCTATTTGCTCTCTACCCTATTCTCCTTTTCCAAAAATAGATGAATATATAGATAGATAGAGGAAAGAAAGGAAATTTATTTTATTTTTTATTTATTGACTATTTTGTTTTTTCCTTTTCTTCTTATCCACTCATTCTCCTTCTGTCTCCTCTATACTTAACTGTAGCATTCCTCCATTCATTCAATTCCTTTAACTTACTTTATGGAAATAAGCTCTGCCTCTTCAGATTCAGTTCCCCCCTTTTTCTCTGGGTGTTTATTGTTTGCATTTTTTTGTTTATTTGGTTGTTTTGTGGAGTTTTCTCCCCATATACATATATTTTTCTCATCTTTTCTCTCTTTTTTCTTTTCTCTCTTACCTTTTTTCCTTTTCTCAATATCATTTTTGTGCTCTGTTCTCTCCACTAATTCTCTTTTCTCTTGTGGTCACCTTTATTGGGGTTATCAGTGTCATGAATACATTTGTTCTTTGTTTCCTCTATGTTGCATCTTGTTGAGTTGTAGTTTGTGCCTTTCGGTCAATTTCGGTCAATGTAGAGAGTGAGCCACATAACCAGACACTCTAAGAGGAGCAAAAATGGGAAGACAAAGAAACAGCCCCCATACAAAAGAAGAAAAGGCACCACCAGAAAAGGAAGTAAACGAAATGGAGGCAAGCAATTTGTCAGAG
>NW_005371278.1:1771-2485 GCF_000412655.1 Myotis brandtii
CATTAAAAAAAACTTCTGGAAGATATCAAAGGAGAGATCGACAGCAATACAGTCATAGTAAGGGACTTTAATACCCCATTGACACCACTGGATAAATCCTCTAAACAAAAAATCATCAAAGAAACAGCAATTCTAAATGACTCACTAGATAAGATGGAATTAATTGACATCTTCAGAACATTCCACCCCAAAGGCACAGAATATACATTTTTCTGAAGTACACACAGGTCATTTTCAAAGATAGACCACATATTGGGACACAGGCAAAGTTTCTTCAAATTCAAGAAGATAGAAATCATATCAAGCATCTTCTCAGATTACAATAGGATAAAAATATAAATTAACTACAATGAAAAGATCAAACACTTGGAGGTGAAATATCATACTATTAAACAATGATTGGGTTACCAAAGAAATCAAAGAAGAAATAAAAAACATCATGGCAACAAATGAAAATGAAAACACAACAATCCAAAATCTATGGCATACAGTGAAAGCAGGCCTGAGAGAGAAGTTCGTAACCTTATATGCCTGCCACACACAAAAGGGAAAAATGGGTAATTAATTTTTTGACTCTACAACCTAAAGAATTAGAAAGAGAGCAATGGGAAAGCCTAGAGTGAGCAGAAGGGAGGAAATAATCAAGATCAGAGAGGAAATAAATGACATAGAGACCAAAGAAAATAATACAAAAGATCAATAAAACCAAGAGCT
>NW_005371279.1:0-555 GCF_000412655.1 Myotis brandtii
CTTTATCTATATATAAAAGCCTAAGCAATCGTTACAACAGAATGACCAGAATGACTGGAACCACCAGTCAACCAGTCATTATGATGCGCACTGACCACCAGGGGGCAGACGCTCAATGCAGAACCTGCCTCCTGGTGGTCACTGCGCTCCCACAGGGAAAGCGCTGCTCAGCCAGAAGCCAGGCTCGCGGTTGGTGAGCACAGCTGTGGTGGCGGGAGCTTCTCCCGACTCTGTGGCAGCACTACCGAGTGGGGAGCAGCGGTAACAGGTGCAGTGGGCTGGGATGAGCATGAGTGGTGCAGCGTCCGGCCCTGGTTTGGGCTCCTCCCTGGCCACCTGCCACTTGGCTCACTGCTACATCCCTCAGGGGATGTCCGACTGTGGGTTTAGGCCCAACCCCAATCAGGCCTAAACCGGCAGTCGGACATACCCCAAGGGGTCCCGGATTGCGAGTGACTATGTCATAACTTATAAACTGCTACATCCTACACCCAGTTAAACAAGAAAGGTGACTTCTACAGTATTTGAAAAATAGATCTGTGGCTGCTTAATCCT
>NW_005371280.1:0-781 GCF_000412655.1 Myotis brandtii
GATCCGGTCAAGGACACATACCTTGATTGCAGGCTCAATCTCCACTCAGGTCGGGAGGCAAGCAATGCATGTGTCTCTCTCACATTTATGTTTCTCTCTGTCTCTCCTCCTCCCTTTTACTCTCTCTAAAAATTAATGGAAAAAATATCCTTGGGTGAGGATTAACAATAACAACAACAAACTCAATTGGCAAAACTAATGGAGTCTTTCCATCTGCCTTCGCCAGAGGGTCTTCCCTTGGTATTCCTTTGGCAAATGTAGACTGTCTCCTTTTGAAATTATTACTAGATTAGATCAAGGAATGTATGAACCTGGATAGTTGAAAAGAGACCTCCTGATTTTCTGTAAAGAACTTATAAGGGCCCTTAAGACTAGCAGCTCCTGGGGCAATCTTTCCGTTGAGTGCTCCTGGGAGATGAAGATCTACGATGTCATGATTTCCAGATTTTGTCTATTGTAAACACCATCTCCATAAAGATGCCCTTTAGCCTCAATGGCAAGGGTTATCAGATATTGCTAACTAACGCTTGTGCTGCTTAACAAAGGTATTGACTCATGGATTCGTGTTTCTCATTTAAAAAGGACACTCACACCTGAGTGGTCATCTCAGCCTTTTGGAGATCTTAAGCTGAAAAATCTCTAAACAACTAGGACCACCACTAGAATTCTCATTCTGGAATCAAAACAGACAGCATGCAACATAAATGGCTCTCCTCAAACCCCTGACCAGGCCAGTCATAAATTATTCCACCCAGCAACCCTTACATTTGATCTTCCCTTT
>NW_005371281.1:0-6627 GCF_000412655.1 Myotis brandtii
TCACCAATTCCCTACACTGTGACACCCTAATATTTCACATATTTCTTTATCTCATTCATATAATGCTGTTAAACTGTGATTAGTTAAGGTGAAGGGCAGGGGAATGATAGCATCTTTAGATCTCCCCATATGATACCACAGCAATCTATAATTAAAAAAAAAGGATGCAATAATAGGCTTTAAATTATGTCTTATAGGGCCAGGGCACTCTTTGGCTTTGTTAATTCTTCCTCTCGTTCCCCACTGACCTTTTGCTCAGAAATATAAGCAGAACAAGCTTGTACATTGTCTTATTCAGCTCAAGCTGCTATAACAAAACCATAGACTGGGTAGCTTAAACAATTGATATTTCTCACAGTTCTGGAGGCTGGAAGTCCAAAATCAAGGTGCCAGCAGATTTGGTTCCTGATGAACATTCTTTTCCTAACAGGTAGGTGACTATCTTCTTGCGGTGTCCTCACATGGTGGTGAGGCAGGGAGCTGGTCTGTAGTCCTCTTTCTACTCTTGTCATAGGGGCACACCCTCATCTAAACCTAATTACCTCTCAAAGGCTCCACTTTCAAATACCATCCCTTTGGGGTTAGAGCTTCAGCAATAATCTATTCTGATCAATATTTCTTCCACTTTAAGTGATTATTTTTTTTTAGTTTTACTTCTCACCAATTCCCTACACTGTGACACCCTAATATTTCAAATATTTCTTTAACTCATTCATGTAATGCTATTAAACTGTGATTAGTCAAGGTGAAGGGCGGGGGGATGATAGCATCTTTAGATCTCCCAATATGATACCACAGCAATCTATAATCAAAAAGGATGCAATAATAGGCTTTAAATGATGTCTTATAGGGTCAGGGCACTCTTTGGCTTTGTTAATTCTTCCTCTAGTTCCCTACTGACCTTTTGCACAGAAATATATGCAGAACAAGCTTGTGCATTGTCTTATTCAGCTCAAGCTGCTATAACAAAACCATAGACTGGGTGGCTTAAACAATTGATATTTCTCACAGTTCTGGAGGCTGGAAGTCCAAAATCAAGGTGCCAGCAGATTTGGTTCCTGATGAACATTCTTTTCCTAACAGGTAGGTGACTATCTTCTTGCGGTGTCCTCACATGGTGGTGAGGCAGGGAGCTGGTCTGTAGTCCTCTTTCTACTCTTGTCATAGGGGCACACCCTCATCTAAACCTAATTACCTCTCAAAGGCTCCACTTTCAAATACCATTCCATTGGGGTTAGAGCTTCAACATATGAATGTGGAGGGCACACTTCAATCTGTAGCATATAGTCAAGTCATACATATGCTGAATATATTGCACTAAAAGTAAAAAATATTTTGGAATATAAAACTGACAATTATTTTTCTTTTAAAATATGCCTACCTGGCTGAATCAATTCTTCATAGAGCTCTCGATAGTTTCCAAGTTTCTTAGCATAAGATAAGGAAATACTTTTACCACCTGATTTACTTGGTGTCTATACTCCCCTATCCTCTGGCATTCTACCCTCTAGGTACAATGTGTTTTTTACCCTTCCCTCAAAATATGTGATTCCTTCAATGCTTCTCCACATACTGTTCCTTTACCTGATATGTTCTTCATCCCCTTTGCATTATAATAAACCATTATTCATCCATAAGATCAGTCCCACTGATTTATTTTCTGACCTGTCCTTTCTCCTAATAGAGTTAATTACTCCTTTTTCTACTTTTATCTCATTTTGTTTATACTTTGCTTATAACACCAAACCATGAGTTTATCAATTACTTGGTTATGTTTCTCTCTCTCCTATTAGACTGTGACGCCCTTGAGGACTGGGGGCATTTTATACAACCTTTTCATTAGACCAACCCAGATCTGTTCTTGATCCACAGTAATATTCAGTATATGAACAATGAAAAAAATGAATGAATGAATCATTAATGTAGGCCACACAGAGCAGTATGGGACCTATTGTTTTTCAGTAATTGTTGGTCTGGAAATACATGCCCCTTGTTTCACACATGCCCTCTCTGTTCAGTTTTGCCTGTGGTTGTACTGCTTCAGCCTTACAAATGTGCTACATAGTTTGGTCTTCCATTGCTGCCCCTGAAAGAGATCTTGGTGCTCTAACTCCTTGGTCACCTAAACAGTTTTTTCCCCAAAAGTTTGCTTTCCTAAAGCTTAATGAAGATGCTTAGAGATCAACCAAAGAACTTGTATGCATATATGCATAACCTAGGGACACAGACAATAGGATGGTGAAGGCATGGGGCAAGAGGTGGAGGAGGGCCGGAAGGGGACAATGGGGGAAAAAAGAGAACATATGTAATGCTTTCAACAATAAGATTTTTTAAAGCAAATTATTGAGCCCTGGTTTGGCTCAGTGGATAGAGTGTCAGCCTGTGGACTGAAGGATCCCAGGTTTGATTCCAGTCAAGGGCATGTACCTTGGTTGCGGGCACATCCCCAGAGGGGGGTGTGCAGGAGGCAACTGATTGATGTTTCTCTCTCATTGATGTTTCTGACTCTCTATCCTTCTCCCTTCCTCTCTGTAAAAAATCAATAAAATCTGGGAAAGGGGATTATTGAGCCCTGAATATAAATATGTTTATACTGAATATAAAACTGTAAGTAATGGCCTTAGTAATTTACATTTTTAAACATCTTCCCAGATAATTATGAAGAATGTATATAAGAACACTAGTAACAGAGGGTAAAATCAGTCAGTTCCACCTGTTTTGGATCAATGGATTCCTCCAGTGACCACCTGCCTTAGCTTGGAACTTCATTAAGCAATAGTTCAGCTTCCTTAGACCTAGAAAGAAGACTCGCACTTGAATTTCTTTTCTGAATCTGGTTCCTTAGGCTTTTAAGGGAAACTGGAAAACCCTGCAATGGACCTCAGACATCTCCATTTTTTTTCATGCCCAAGTCACTGCAGAAACTTGATCCTGTTGACTCAGCTTAGATGCTGTCTGAATTTCTGTTTCCCAGGTGCTGCCACAGTTGTTTCTGTCAAATCTTAGAATAGCTATGGGTATTGGCAGTCTGCAAACTGACTCTGATGAGATGTGACAGCTTATGTTCTGTGGGTTTATCCTTAATCAGACTAGACCTGAGAATGTATGGATTCCCTATAGAAAGTACAGATTGGGTGTCACCCAGGGTTAAAAAGAAGAATGAAGACTAAATACTAAACATAGAGACTAGTGCAGAGTAAGCACTCAATAAATACTGCCAGTTATTATTTCTGCTGTTAGGTGGACTGCATGTATTCTTCTTCCTTGAATCCCAACCCAAGGAAATCTACACTGTAATCATTGTTAACCTAATTCTTGAAAATATGTTGTCTAAACTAGTTATATTATTTAGATTAGTTTTTGTTAATCACAATATTATGGAAATGTAGATATTTTTCATAGGATGCCAAAACTCAATGTTTAGTTAACAACATTCAGGTTGCAGAGGCCATGAACTTGTTTTGATCATTCAAAACTGTTTAAAGAACACTTTTATGATAACTAATATGATTGCTTATAATAGTTAACTATTAATGTGTAACAAATTACTCTAAAACGTAATGGCTTAAAACAACCACCATTTATTATCCCACGTAAATCTGGGTGATAATGGTGTCAAGAGCATGATTTTGACCTTAGCCCAGAATCTAAATTTTAAAAACATTTTAAAAATGTGTGTTCACTAGATGATGTGATTCAGGCTGAACATTGTTCTGATCTATGCTGGGTTCACTCTTCCACTTGTGGTCAGCTGGAGGGTTGCTGGGAGACAGTCCAGCTGTTCTAGTTCTGCCTCAGCTGGGCCAGCTTGTCTCAAGGACAAGGAGATATCCCAAGTTTATTCAAATAGTGGTCACACGGGTCCAAAGGAGGAAAGATACATGCAAGTTATCTTGACCGAGGGTTGTTCAAAAATAATGACTTGACAGCAATGATTAATGACTTGGCTAAAATGACTAATACAATGTAATTTTTGCCATATAGAATAGACCTCACCTTTGATAGAAGTTGCTGAACAGTATGATTTCAAAGGGATAGTATTATTTGGGATAAGCGATGAAATCAGTCTGCCACATTAGTCATTGCGGTAAAATACATATCTCATTTTTGGAGTTTCCTACAATTATAAAACAAAGTTAGATTATGGGGGAGAGGGGCAAGAAGAGATTAACCAAAGAACTCATATGCATGTATGCATAACACATGGACGCAGACAATAGTGTGGTGATGCTCTGGGAGGAGGTGGGAGCAGAGTGGAGGGGGTCAATAGCAGAAAAGGGGGACATCTGTAATACTTTCAACAATTAAAATAAATAAATGTTTTAAAAATTTAGATTCTGGACTAAGGTCAAAATCATGCCCTTGATTCCTTTATCACCCAGATGGTTATGAAGCCACAAAAACTATCAGCAGCATATGTTTTATCTTTAACATAGTGTTATCACAAACCTCATATGGTTATTAAGACTATTATATAAGACTAGAAGCCTGGTGCATGAAATTTGTGCATGAGTGTGCTCCTTAGACCTGGCTGTCGATTGAAGCTCAAGCATCTGGCATGTAATGGCAGGTCCCAGCTGATCTCTGGGCCCTGGGCAGCACATGGAGCACCTGGGCCACCAGGCCCCTGGGCCCCAGTGAGCCCCCCTCCACCTGAGTTACGGTGGCCGAGTCCCCATGAAGAGATGTTGAGAATGTGGCTGGATTCTGTGGGCCAGGGTGCAGTGTGGCCCAGGGTGCACACAGAAGCCAAGTGGGCAGCACGTTCTCTTCCGGCCAGCCTTTCAGAACAGTTCCTGTGCAAACACACAGGGAGCCCAACTGGCCCCTGTGGTCCCAGTGGCTGCGGCCCAGCTCACCCAGAAGAGGCCATGCAGGTGTGGGGTCAGCTCCTCATGGGCACCCAGCACCTGATCATGGGGGCTTCCCCAGCACGGAAGCCCTGGTGTCCTGGGCGAGGGTAGTAGAGGGAGTGAGAACAAGCTCAGCAGACACCCCGCATTCTCACCACATCTCTGTCCTCATCACCCCCACCCCCAGGTAGCCAGTGAGAGATCTCAGCCCCCGCCCAGGCACTGCAGGAGGTTGGTCACTGTCACCCACCCCCAGCTCCCCATCCCAGCCTAAGGCCCAGCCCCCATCAGGCGATCAGGGCCTGCTGACCAGAGGAAAGGGCAAACTGCAACTGTGGCAGGCGGGTGGTGGGCTAATTAGGGCCTGCTGGCTGGGAGGAAGGACCCGGGAGGTTAGCCGCTGGCCCCAAGGAGGGAGCCGGCCCTCAGCCCCCTGGGAAAGGGGCTGCACCTGCCACCACCCATCCCTGGTTCCCTGTCCCAGCCCTAGGCTTGGCCCCAATCAGGCGATGGAAGCCTGCCAGCCGGGGGGAAAGAATCGGGAGGTTGGCTGGCAGGCCCCATCCAGTGACTGGGGCCTGTGGCCAGGGGCAGCTCCTATGTTGAGCATCTGACCCCTGGTGGTCAGTGCACATCATAGTGACCAGTTGTTCTGGCTGTTCTGGTCATTCTG
Organism: Myotis brandtii; assembly: GCF_000412655.1. Lineage (NCBI taxonomy): Eukaryota > Metazoa > Chordata > Mammalia > Chiroptera > Vespertilionidae > Myotis > Myotis brandtii. The sequence continues at coordinate 5,527 of NW_005371281.1, forward strand.
TTGCAATAGTCGCTTAGGGTTTTATATATATACTAGAGGCCCAGTAACGAAATTCGTGCACGGGGGTGGGGGGGTCCCCTCAGCCCAGCCTGCACCCTCTCCAATCCAGGACATCCCTCTCACAATCCTGGACTGCTGGCTCCTAACTGCTCACCTGCCTGCCTGCCTGGTCACCCAAAGCAGCTTGCTGTTCTGTCATTTGGTTGTCCCTCACTAACTCCCCTGCCAGCCTGGTCGTAGGCAGCCATCTTGTGAGGGAGTGAGGATCAATTTGCATATTACCTCTTTATTATATAGGACTAATTGCCCAGTGCATGAAATCCATGCACGGGGGAGGGGGGAACTCCTTCAGCCCAGCCTGCACCCTCTCCAATCGAGGACACCTTGGGGGATGTCCAACTGCCACCTGTCAGAAATCCCTCTCGCAATCTGAGACCGCTGGCTCCTAACTGCTCACCTGCTTGTCTGCCTGATCACCCCTAACCTCTCTGCCTACCTGCCTAACTGCCCTCCCCTGCCGGCCTGATCTCACCCCAACTGCCCTCCCCTCCCAGCCTGATCTTGCCCCCAACAGCCCTTCCCTCCCTGACTGATCGCCCCTAAGTGCCCTCTCCTGCCGGCCTGATCACTCCTAACTGCCTCTGCCTGACTGATCGCTCCTAAGTGCCCTCCCCTGCTGGCCTGGTTGCTCCCAACTGCCCTCCCCTACCGGCCTGATCTTGACCCCAATTGCCCTTCTCTGCCAGCCTGATCTCACCCCCAACTGCTGGCCCAGCACTGACTGCAGGACTGACTTCCACTGCGTTGGCCAGGTCCCTAGCCTGGTGTTTGGTCATCCATTTGGTCGTTTTGGATGCTATTGACCCTGGCTCTTTATATATATAGATAGATAGCATATTAGTAAGTACGTAGCAGTGTGCCTAAAAAAAGGTAACTGTGTACATATTTTGAGCTAAGTAAAAATAATGAATTGTTTCCATTTGCTTTTTTCATAATCCTTATTAACTAGCACCTCATTTTTTTTTCTTTCATATGCTCCATATGTCATCATTATACTTTTTTTTAAGATAGTAAAGTCATTTGGTAATCTTCTTTAGCAAC
>NW_005371282.1:0-741 GCF_000412655.1 Myotis brandtii
TTTGTTTGTTTGTTTGTTTGTTTGTTTTGAGACTGGACGGTGGAAAGGCAGAAGGGAGAGAGGGATAAAGGGAGAGAAAGAGAAAGAGAAAGAGAGAGGGAGGGAGAGAGAAAGAGAGAATGTGCTGGTGCATAGACACACATCCAGCACAAGCCCTGAAGGGGGCGGGGATCAAACCTGCAATCCAGATTCATGTCTTTGTCTGGGAATCAAACCAAGGACCCTTCCCTGCTCAAACAGATGCCCTAACCACTTAGCGACTCCTGCCAGGGCAAGATTGCTCCATTTTCTGCACAAAACTACATTAGGTACTTAGCCTCAGCAGCTCCCAGTATAAAACAGAGCATCATTCCAACTCTAAGTGTGAAGGTTGTGGACAGTCATTCCTGGTCACTCTTCAGCTTTAGGGGTTCCTTTGGTCTCAGGGACAGCTGACAACCTTATTGAGCCAACCAGCTGCCCTGTGGTACACAGTGTCCCCAATGCTCTAAGTCTGGTGGGTGATTCTTTCATATCCATAGAAGCAGCAGTTGGAGGAGAATCCAGCAGTCCCTTTGGTAGCCTCAGGGTGTCTAAGTGGCCATTCACATCATGACCATCATAATTATGAACCATTGTGTTAGTGAGGTGTCTCTTTTCCTTTCTTTTTTTAATCTTTTAAAAACAAATAAGACTATCAAATTTCTTAGGACTGGATAGTTTGTCTCCAGTCACAGCAACACATTTATTAAACTCCTTCTG
>NW_005371283.1:0-1119 GCF_000412655.1 Myotis brandtii
TTTTCTTTTATGTTTTATTTTTTACATACAATTACTAGCTGAATTATATTTTCATGTAAGTGAGGATACAACTATTTCAGCATAAGATAGCTACATCAGATATAAAAGAAAGTTAATGCAGTTTAGTCCTACAAATGATGAAACATCCCATTTTTATTTGGAGTAATATATTGGGCAAAGTGCTCACTCATAGAGTTTATGAATGTGGTAATCAAATATAATAAAAAATACAATGTGCTAAAACAAAAATTTCTGCAAATAAAAATGTTCAAATAAAGTTTAAATATATCCATCAAAATGTACTAGGTTAAAAAAGGGGAAGAACACGTTTTTAGTAGGACATCCTTATTTACTGAGAACAATTTTAAGAGAAATTGTACTCATTCTATAAAATGTCCTTTCCTTCTATTATAAAATAAATATTATGGGTCAAATTAACTACTTGTCATAAAGTATGACATTAAAATATTCTTACATATTTGAAACTCTATGCCTTACCAATTACAGAGTAAACAAATGAATATAATTTATAAAAATGATTTTTATCTTCAATATATTTTTCTCCATGAACTTTTCTGTTAGTCCTCAGGTACATTTTTCACTTCTGCTGATAAGACATTCACAACCCTCTTAAGTTTCCACTATCATGATATTTGCAATACAATTTCACTGTAATAAAACTATCAATTTCCTTATAATATAGATTAATAGTAATCCTAACTCTACCACTGGATTTATTTGCTTTTCTTTATTTAAAATATATGTAACTATTTCATTACCTATAGGTTATATCAATATTTGAGATCATTAGCAATATCAATATGACATTCAGTTTTTGTTACGTACAAATCCTTTTTATTAATCTTTCTATCTTAAAATTAGGTAATATACAAGTAAAATAAATATTCAATACATTTTTACATACTAAATATATTTCTAGTGTATCAGTCACAGACATGATGCCTAGAGATGTGTATCATGCATTATTGCTACTAAGTAAATTACATGATGTCACTACATTTGTGTGCATGAAGTTAATAGATAATTTGGTACATTGTTGTGCTCAGAGAGAGCATAACTTGTCTATCCTATCTAATAAAAGACAAAAAGGGTAATTAA
>NW_005371284.1:0-837 GCF_000412655.1 Myotis brandtii
GTGTCCATGACCCTGTGTGTGTGCATGTATTGTATATTCTTGTATATGTGCTGTTTGATAGTTGTGCATGTGCTATGAATCTGACTCACAGTCTCATTTTAGCGTATGTGGACCAAGTTCTCAGCCTCCTGGGGGTGGTTGGGGCTCCTGATTCATGTCTGTGACTGTAAACACTGGCATCAGAGCTGAACATTGGGAGTAAAACTGTTGTCTCTGCTGCTGGACAAGAAGATGCCGACCTCACCAGGAACCAAGGTCAGCTCAGAGAGAGCTCAAACCTATGCTCAGCTGTGTGTTGTGGTGCACATGTGAGCTGTGCCTGTGGGTGACACCTCGTGTATGAGAGCTGGAAGTTGTGTTATTAGATTTTCTCTGTGTGTATGTGACCATGTGTGTGTGACCATATGCATGGGTGTTGGTGGTGGTTTAATGACTGTGCCTGTGACTGAATAGGCTTAACTGCCCCATGCTGACTGCCCTTCCCCAGCAAGGGGAAGATCAGAAGGAGGGAAGGTCATTAATACACTCTCATTAATAGGAGAGTGTATACTGTTTGTTGTAGTGAGTGTGGCTGGGTGTACATATGTGTTGTGTTATGTGTTTCTTGTAAAATTTTTGAATTGTTTGTGGTCTTCTGTGCTATTGGTAAAGTGTGTGTAGTGTTTTGAGTTATGTATATGTGGTGAGGTGAGTGTTCACTAGGTACATCATGAAACAGGAGTCTTGATGTGCATTGTGAGTGTGTTTTGGGATGAGAGGTGTATTACTGTATGTGTGTATGTCCAACTTTCTATTAATTCTGACTTGTATGTATGCATATGAGTGTTTATGAGATGA
>NW_005371285.1:0-1035 GCF_000412655.1 Myotis brandtii
GTCCCTCTCCCTTCCTCTCTGTGGAAAATCAATAAAAGATATTTTTTTAAAAAGCCCCCTTCTGTTTAAAAAAAAATTCAGATAAGACTAAAATACAAAAGCAAAAGTAAGCAATTAAATAAACAAAACAGATCTAGAGGGTTTTACTGGAAAATTCTACCAACATCCAAAAACACACACGCGATATGGGTGGGGCAGCCCTACCTTTTCTCCTGCAGCGCCTCATCCAGGACATCCTGCTTGTCCTGCAGCATCCGATGGAGGTGCCGCATCTCCTGCTGGTACTGAGCGGTCTTGCTAGCAAAGTCCTCCTGCTGCTCTGTCAGACAGTGACTAATGTCATCCAGCTTCAGTGCAGCCAGCTTCTTGTACCCCTGGTGGAGGAGGAGGACTCTGTGAGTGAGGGAGGCTGCTTGCTGCCCAGGCTGAGGCCTCAAGGATGCATTCCCAACCCACCTCCTTGTGCTGTCAGAGACCAATGAGTTGAGTAAGCCCTGGATAGGTCTGATCTGGAAGGGCAAGTCTGGATCATAAAAGTCATATAAAGTAATAAAAAATTTCAAGTATAATAAAACCAAATTTCTAATTTATATCATGCTATAAATTATTTTTATATGTTATAAATAAAATTAAAACAGAAGGATCTGGCATACTTTGAGATGACTGAGATAAAAGACATTAATTTATTTTCCTTCTTACATTTTTGTTGCATAGATTTTAGGTTATGAGTTTCCTTCTGAGCATTTCTAAAACTTTTGTCACATATAGTCTGACCAATAGTATAGTTTACATAGATAAAATTCTCTTTGGAAGTTATGACATCTGGAAGCCAGTCAAAGATGGCAGCGTAGGAGGACTCTAAGGACACATTAAATTTACACCTATATATACAGCAGTTCCTCTGGGTTATATCTAAGAGACAACTGGAACAGCTTCTGCACAAAACAGAAAGGAAGACTGTATAGAGAAGGCTGGGAACTGAGAGTGTCCTCTGGGCGCTGAGGGAATTGTCCGGAATGGAGGGACTGGTGAGCA
>NW_005371286.1:0-3200 GCF_000412655.1 Myotis brandtii
CACACAGGTGCTGAGGAAAGTAGGCTAAAGTGAACATTCTGATTCTTTCTTGAGGAAGTTTTTCTGTCTGAATCCATAGCAGGAATGGGGTAGGCGGTGGGGGTGGGGAGGTGTTAAAAGTTCTTTCTGAGATTTGTTTCTTAAAAGCTTGAAATCAATATCACAAATCGGAACTTCAGAAAGGCTAAATTTTGGTTGCCTTCACTAAACACAAATCACTCATGCTCACTGGGGCTCTGAGCCCTCTACAGGCTCCTCTGGTCACTCAGAGGGAAACCAGATTTCTGGCTATGGCTCCTCTCTCTGATTCCATCTCCTCTCATCTCCAGCTCTGTCAGTTCCAACCAGCTTGCCTCCTTTTGGCTGTCTAAACATTTTAAATGGAAAGAAATAAAAACACCCCACACATCCCTTATTTCACTCTAACGTACTATCACATTATTACTGTTTTTGCTGTGTGGGTTACTGGGCAACTGCCCCACCAGCATGCCATGTCCATGAGGACTGGGATTTTCTCTGTTCTGTCTCACACCTGCACCTCCAGTGCTTAGAGTAGTGTCAGGAGATGGTGAGCAGTAGTTGGTCTTCTTTGATAAGTGAGTAAAGAAGTTTCACATGTGATCATGGTTGAAAGGGTAAAATATGGAGTGTCATGACCTCACCTAACTGAGATTCTGACCTAGACTGAGGGACCAGGGAGACTTTCCTGAAGAGCGGCATCTAATAAAGCAAGGGCTCCGGCTAACCTAGAGCTGATGCAGGGGCAGGAGTAAGAGGTCCAGGCAGAGGGCACAGCAGATGCAAAGGCCAGGAGGTGGGAAAGTCGAAGGAAGTAAATGAATAAAACTGACTCATTTGGGTGATTAAATGAGATAATAGACCTGAAGGGCCCAGTACACAGTGTTTGCTTGAGATAGACCAGCTGTTATCATTATTGCACATTCTGGGTCTTCCCTCCAGGGAACAACAGTAACAAAATAAAGGGGTTCTTCCCTCCCAAACTACACAAGCAATTCATGACATCAAGCCTTGATTATAGCTTAAGTGTGGTATAAGTGACAGGCGATAAACCACACATACGTAAATGCACACTCCTTGTCATGCAAAAGTTTCTCATGTGCTTTTGTAGTCCCTCTCTCTGAACCCCACCCCACAGTCATCAGGCAATCACTCATCCTGTCTTTCTTGATAGATTATTTTGCAATTTCTAGAATGTTATATACATGTAATTATATGGTATGCTCTCCTTTTGGTATGGCTTCTTTGAGTAAGCATAATTTTTATGAGGCGAAATTCTTATAACAAGATATTAATCCTTTTAAAGTGAACATTTCACTGGCAGTATAGCCACAATATTGTTCAGCCACCAAGGTACCTAGTAATAAACATTTTCATCACCTCAAATAAAACTCTGTACCCAAGGAGAGGTTGCTCCCATTCCCCAGCCCCTATCCCTCAAAACCACCAATCTGAATTCTGTCTCCTCTGTCTTGTCCCCTGTTTTCTGTACGATCTACCCTGTCAGCCTGTACATCTGTTGCCCCCCTTGTCCCAATGTCAGGCCATGATTCTAAGCCTTTAACACCTTATTCTTCCTCTGAACCCTGTTTCTCACCCCTCACATCCATCTAGCTCTGGGGAAATGGCACCCCAATACCACTGCACCAGCTCCAGTGGCTGCTTTCTCAACAGGCAGTTCAGCCCCGCTCGTGTTCCTCAGCCCAACCTAAACCCACACATAGAGAGCCTTCCTACATTACACCCCTAGGTGCCTTTGAAGTCATAAAAAGCCTCTCACCCCTAAACCTCCCAAGCTTTACAATTTCCCATCCTGACTCTGAACAAACTCCAACATTCCAAGACCAATTCCTATGCTCCCTACTGCTTATCCACAATCCAACTATGGCCTGGTCTCCAAAAGATTCCACCTAATACCCTAGAGGCCACAATGATCAGGAAACAAAACAGAACCAGAGGAGAGATTTATTTCCATTTGCCAGGTTCTGCATGTTAATGCTCTAAGGCCAGGCATATCGAGTTTGCAAAGCTAGAACAAAAAAGAGACAAAGAATGAGGACCCTGATATCTGGCCTGAGCTCTGGGTCATGGAGGGCTGGAAACAGGGTCGTCCAGTGTGGGCCTGCAGGTGGCTGACATCACAGGGACGTGCATGTTTACTGGAGTTGTTCTTTTATCACTGAATATTTGTTTAATTCTCTGCGATATTGTTCTTCGAAGGTGCAGTGAAAATGAATATAGAATGAGAACACTTTTGATGGTCACTCAGCAGGGCAGTGAGACTGACCTCAACACCTTTGAAATAAAAAGCTGCAGAGATTTTAAGAACAGGAGAAGGAATCAAAGGCATCTGTGTTTGCTAATTGGATTGACACATAAGCAAAATAAAACTCATTAAATCTTAATAGGAGGGTTTTCATTATTGTTACATTTAAACCTCCCTCATGAATAAGTTTTGAGAGAGAGAGAGAGAGAGAGAGAGAGAGAGAGAGAGAGAAAGATGCGAGAGAAAATAATTAGTTGCCTCCCCATAATGCCTTGACCGAGGATTGAACATGCAAACTTTAGTTGTTTGGGAGAAAGTGCAAACCAACTTGGCCACAGTGGTGAGGGTATGCAGGATTTTTTACATCTTCGTTTTAAATGTCCCCACCCAAGTTAAGCTCCTTCCCTTCCTCAGAGACTGAAACACAGAAAACAGGAGAATTAAATTTTAGCAGAATGCACTCGAACACTCTAGGCAGATTTTCTATGAATCATTTCACTGGCAAGAAGTTATGTTTTTTAAAAATAGACTTTTATTGATTTCAGAGAGAGGAAGGAAGGAGGGGAGAGAAATAGAAACATCAATGATGAAGAGAATCATTGATTGGCTGCCTCCAGCCCACCCCTATTGGGGATCAAGCCTGAAACCCAGGCAAGTGCCTTGATTGGGATTTAAACCATGACCTCCTGGTTCTTGGGTTCATGCACAACCACTGAACCACTCCAGCCGGGATGCAAGAAGCTTTAAGGAGACTTAGGTATATTTTGAAAGGATAGAAAGAATCTGTAATTACAAATTGCAGTTACATTTGTAAAGGGAAGGCTCTAAAAAAATAGAGATAAGAGTCCTAGTCAAGAAGAAAAATTAAAGACTCTGAGGGAATAATGAGGCCTCTTGTTCATAACACAGCTACTTT
>NW_005371286.1:3637-6311 GCF_000412655.1 Myotis brandtii
TAGGCGGCCTCACCCTCACACTTCACCTGCAGTCTCTAGCTTTGGGTGATGCCCTCCTCTCAAACAGATTATGAGTCTTCAACAGGTCAAAAATGGCTCCATAAAATGTGAGGTCATTTAAAATTCTACGGGCATCAGTTTGAACTAGGATATTTGCTAAGCCATGGTTGCATTAACACATTCCCAATTCTACTTTATCAACAAAGAGGACAGAGTGCTACTCAATTCACACAAATAAGTCTATTGTTATAAACATAAGACTACTCCAGAAGGCATGAGTAATTTTTTGGGACAAGTCAAACAAGGAGACAAAGTCACCGTTGCATCTCACATAGGTGTTCTCTTGTCTATTCCCACCATCACCAGTGTCCAGGCACCCTCCACAAGCCTCCCTGAAATGTGAGAGAGCTCATGTTCCTGTCAGCTTATCTCTTACTCCCGAGGGTCATCACACAATGACTGCCCCTCCTGTGAAGCACATGGTGTGCCCTCCATTGTGGAGATGGCGCAATGGAACCAACCAGAGAAGGGGTCCAATGTGGAATGTTATATACGTCAACAATAATGACAATGCTAGCTGACATTTTGTAGTATTTATTGATTCAAAGCAAGTCTTCTAAGCAATTTCCACCACCACAAGAAATCTACTAGGTCCATTTTTATTTTTATTTTTTTTTTAGTTTAAGAACATAGGGGAGGGGAGGAGGATCACTAGTACTTGACATATAACTCTACAGGTGCAGTTGTAGCGGAGAAGTGGGGGTGGGAGACTTTACACTGGTAGTTCCCAGCATCCTCTCTCATGACAGGGTATATGGTGAGGGTTCTGTGGTCCTGGGATAGATTCATCCTCTCACTGAGCGGCAGGCGAATAACCAGTTGATGGAGCTCTCATCTGTGTGGCAAGTCATGACCACAGCATCCTCATCTCTGTGGCTGTGGTGTTGCTGGCTAGGATTTTGGGCACACTCAGTGGCCCTGTGAAGAAATAGAGGGTCAGAATGATTGATTGTGGGCTCGAGACCGGGGGCTATGCTCCTTCCTCAAAGATATGAACCCTGACTCTGATTGTTCTGAGGGTAATTTGTTTCCACAGTAAAAATTAATTAATTCTAAATTTGCCATCACTCCCTAGACCAAATCTACCTCTCTAAGCTGAAGACACCTAAGTAGGCAGGATATGAACCAATGATTGATCTAGGGATCCAAAGACATCTAATAAGGCAAGTGGGATTGTAGAAAATGATGGGGCTATGCTGCAGATAGACCTTAAGTGACTCAGTTCAATTTCTCATGGTCTTTGTGATTCTGCTTAGGAATTGTATCTCCCTATGCTTCACTTTCCCCTCAGGGAAGAAAAATGAATATTTGACTGATAGGCGGACCTTGTACTAATCATAAAATATTCACAGTATCTCACATAAATATTTGGAAGGAAAGCTGCTCAAATAAGAGGCATTTGTTATTGATGGACTTCACTAGAGAATCCCCTGGGCTGATCTCTTGTGGATGAGCTGCTGCCAAGAGCATGTTATCTCCTGCTCCCCCCTTGGGACATTGATCTTTCTCTGGACTCTCCTAAGTCCCATAGAACAGTCAGATAATAATCTGGGGAGCTAGTCCAGTTGTGCTCTCCACACACAGTGTCAGGTGAAGGACGGTTTAGCCCCAACTGGTGACTAGCTCAAGAGCCTTGTGACTCTGGCACATGGGAAACTGTTCTTCTCACTCAGCCCTTCCCCGGTGGAAAAACCCAAATTAACACAGGCTTCCCACGGCATGTGCAGTTAGGACATTGTGACAGGGGCCTGAGAGGGGATGCCCAAGCTAAGCTCCTCTGTGAGGAACTCAGGAAGCCCCTCAGGCCAGGTCCTTGCAGAGCCCTGCAGGTTCTATCTCAGGGAAATGATCAGGGAAAGGGGCCCAGGGACCTGGACTTAGACTGGTCTCCCTCTGCTTACTCACTCCCATCAAATTGCTCCTTCTCTATGTGGTGAATGTCTGTGGGGATGGAATCTGGGCAGGGAACTCTGCTTATTCACCCCCATCATCTTGCTCCTTCTCTATATGGTGAATTCCGTGGGGCCGGAATCTGGGAAGGGAACTCTGACCTTAGGATGTTTGTCTCTACTGTGTGTGTCCAGCACTAAATTCCCAAACCCAGCTTGGGACATGATGCAGAGGGAGATAGCGGAGAGTCCAGGGCTGGCAGTCCTGTGTGTGAAGTAGAATTCACCCCACCCAACAGATAGAGGTCAGAGAGCAATCACTCACGGTATACTCTGAGCCATCCAAATTCTATATCTCTTTGTGAATTTGGAAGGACGGCTACTACGAAATAAATATCTTGGTCCTTCACAGTGACGTTTCTTATGGTCAGGGATCCTTCAAGGTTTATTTCCTCTCGACCACTGTATTGGGGACCTGTTAAATATTCACTGGAATACCAAGGACGAGAGCCAATGAAATTATGGTAATTCAACTCTTCTCCCCTGAACCAAATAAACCCTCTAACATTGGGAGGGGTATTGCGGAGATGTAGAATCACATCCTGCCCTTCAACAGCACTGGTCGAGACAATAGCAAATTGAGCAGTGGTGGGCGGGATCCACAAGGTTAAGAGGAAGTCTAGAAGGGAAGAGAGAAATTGATCAGTATTTTGATCTATGTATTG
>NW_005371286.1:6857-9567 GCF_000412655.1 Myotis brandtii
ACTCAGGGATGAATAACTTAGCAAATGAACCGCAATTGAGGTTTTCCTACCTCTCACCACTTCCACATGATGAGATATTACTGTTGCTGAGCTCCCTCTCTCATCCTACTCTGCATACCTTTCCTTTCACTCAGGTCCAAAGGGAAACCTTTCCTTCCCTCACAGAGTGCTGTCCTCGCCAGGAGATCTTGGCCAGTCTCCGACTCCCAACTATTCTCCCATTCCCTGGGATTGTCCCCTCCTTACCGGCCAGAAGGAGCCCCAGCCAGGGGAAATTTCCTCTGAGGGCAGAAGCTGCAGGAAACTCCATGGGGACTGCTGCCTGCTCCATCACTTTCTCTGAGAGAAGAGCACTAGGTCCAGTAAGGCTCCCAGACACCTCTGTCCAGACTGGTGGGATGTGCTGTCCCTCCTCCCTGTGTGCTGAGCCTCCTGCTGGGACAAGATAACCTCCCTGGTCATGTGGGCCAGGGCGGGGTCAGGGCCCAGGATATTCCTCTCATTTTTTCCAACCCTGTTGCCCCTTTGAGTTTATCTTTACTCTGTATTTTTGTTCCTTGGAAACTCCTGAAGCCTCTGACAACACACACACATACAAACACAAACTTACACATGCACAGACACGTGCCCAGTAACGCACTGGCCTGGGGCGTCCAGTTCCTGGTCATTTTCCACAGCTCCCTACACATACAAACACAAACTTACACATGCACAGACACGTGCCCAGTAACGCACTGGTTTGGGAAGTCCAGTTCCTGGTCATTTTCCACAGCTCCCTGTCAGTGCACATTTGACTTTTCCCTTCAGAGCAAGAGTTCTGGGGCTATTATGGGTTTCCTCAGCGAGATAGGCCACCGACTCAGAATTTAAATTTAAGAGCCTTTATTAAGCTGGCCAGCTGACTACAGCTACAGCACCCTGCCAAAGCAAAGGCTGAACTGCAGTGCTGACTGCAAGAGTTACATTTTATTATTAAATTCTGTGGAGGCCCAGAGAAAAATGTGTCTTTTAAATTCTGGGCCCCCCAATATGGAGGAAACTCTCTTTATTTATACTTTTTCTAGTCTTTTCTCTCCCAAATTTGGAAAGAGACTTCCGGGCCTTCTGAGAAAGAAGGCCTATGTGATGGGAAGGGGCCATGAGACCATATCTCAAGGCCTGGCCTGATGTCAGTACCTTCCTATCTATGTGTTTTAGGAACAGACAACACAGCATGACCCGTCGGGCCAAAGCGCCACATATGTAGCCCAGCACATTCCCCACTGGTTTTATGTACATAAGTCGAATCATTGACTCTTCTGGGTTATTGTTGGGGAGGGAGTTATATTGACCGCTGAGGACTATAGAATTAATTTTTTGCCAAATAAAGTCAGTGGGACTGTTTATAAGATAAGGGCCTGGAATGAAAGGCCACTGAGTCCTGAACTTTTTATTTTGCCTGGGCTGTCTTAAGCCATGTCAGCATCCTGTCGACCTTGGTTGCAGTGGGGGTGGTCCTTTTCAGGCAGGAGTCAGTCCTTGGGTGGCAAATTTCTTTACCCAAACAGAATCACCAGGTTGGAAGGGATGAACCGGATACAGGCAGATTATCTCGGATGTGCTTCTGGTCTGGTTTCTGGATAGAGTGTAAAGCCTGAAAGAACTTGAGTAAACTGGTTAGATGAGTAGCTCAGGGTCTGGAAGAGTCACTAGAATCTGTAAAGGCCCCACTGGTTTTAGGGCAGCCTCTCGGGCTGCTTCGTCTCTGGCCTAGTTCCCTCTTTCTTCTGGGGAGTCCATGCCAGTTGGCCCATCGTCCTTGCTCTGCTCATGTCTTTCTAACTGCCTACTATATTACCTCAAGGATCCTGGCTCTGAATTCTTTCAGGGAAAATGGGCGTTGGATTTCTTCTGTAACAGCTTTGAGCTGAGGAGGGTCAGAAGTTTCTCTCAGAGCCAAGGGATCCTTGCTGTCTGTCAGAGGGATGATGAGGCCTGGGCACAGAATGAGGTGGGCTTGTGATCTGGCGGAGACAAACTATAACAAATGGTCTGGTGGGAGGGAAAGAAAACATTTCAGTTTTAATAACCTCTATTGAAATAGAGTTTTTCTCCTTAAAATTACCCCTCTGTTTATTAAAATACTAATTTATTTACTGTATTCAATTTGGCCTGATTGTTTGCATAAACATAACAAGAATGGTAACTGACTACGTTTGCTGGAATCCTATGATTGAATCTTAATATGCCCCATAGGGCCAGGAAGCCAAGCCATCCAGCTGCCATCAGGCCTGCCTGCAGTATCTGCTGCCCATTGTCCTTGCTTCAAGGCCCTTCTCAGCAGCCCTCCTACTCATCGTGGCCCAGAGTGCATGGGGGTTCCATGCTCCCCTTCTACTCTGACCAACTGCCAGTGATGGCAGGGCATGGGCCTGACACCAGCGCCAGCTATTTTCAGGGCTCCCAAGCAGGATACCAGCCTTTCTCCATGACACTCTTATTGGCTTCAAGTCTTCGGAGCTCAGACAGGGCTCTTTAAAATATGATACTCCAGTCAAAGTTTCTAATTAATAAAACCACTATTGGAAACCGGTTTTATTGAATTTATTCAAAGAAATGTATTGCCATGATTTATTTAGCATTGCCAAATTTCGGAGGAATTATATAAGGCGAAAGAGCCACTGACCTGCCTTCAGATCTTCTGATTTTCCTTGTCAGTCCTTTTTAAGGA
>NW_005371287.1:0-6923 GCF_000412655.1 Myotis brandtii
TTTGATTACTATTATTATTGGTAAACAAGAGGGAAAAAACTTAAAGGTTAATAAAGTCTGCAAAGTACCTGTGAGTTACTCCCTTATTTGTAACTTGCCACCCCCCATTTTAGACAGATGGTGGGGAGCTTGCGGATGAAAATTTAGTGAGCGCACGTGACTTGAGCTCGTAAAGAACGTGAGCTGATGTTGTTTTCATAGACGAGGAAGTGGAGACTTAGGGGAAGTGACGTCTGAGTTTCTGGAGCAAATTCGGATGCGGTCAGAACCCCAACGAGGCCTCAGGCTCCCAGCCCAGGCTGCTCCCAGGACCCCGCACCGCCTCTCCCCGCTCACCTGGGGGCAGAGGCGAGGCCCTTCTTCTCGGCTCTCACCGGGAGGCGCACCTGCTTTGAGCCTGACAGGGTCTCCTCCTGGCATCAGTGCTGCTGGTCTGAGGCAGGGGAGGAGACTGGAACTGAAGAGCGATTGTTTTAGGTTGAACGGCAGCCGAGGGCTCACTCCTCTTCTCCCTCCGTTCTCACCCAGATGGTCCCCTCGGACTATTTAAAAAAAAAAAAATCTAAGGGCGCGATGTGATCATCGCTCTCCCCATACGTTTAAGCGGACGTTTCTGAGTCCTGCCTGTGATGGAGTTCTGCTGAACGCCGTCTGGAAGGGAAAAGGCCGGAGGACTGGAAAGTAGAAATGCAGTCGCTTGTAAGTGACTTCCTTGGCTTATTGCCGTGAGAAAAGTTAGCTGACAAGAGTGAATCTTCAAAGAATTAATTTACGAACCTACACGTCCCACACTGCAGCCTCAGCGGAAAGAGCGGAGAAGCGGAGAAAGTGCTGAGCGCAGGGAAGTCACTGATGGCCTCCACCTCGCAGGGCGGCCAGCCCCGTCAGCATCCGGAGCGGGACTGTGGCCCTGGGGGACGGTCAGCATCCCCGGAGCGGGACTGGGGGACGGTCAGCATCCGGAGCGGGACTGGGGGACGGTCAGCATCCGGAGCGGGACTGGGGGACGGTCAGCATCCGGAGCGGGACTGGGGGACGGTCAGCATCCGGAGCGGGACTGGGGGACGGTCAGCATCCGGAGCGGGACTGGGGGACGGTCAGCATCCGGAGCGGGACTGGGGGACGGTCAGCATCCGGAGCGGGACTGGGGGACGGTCAGCATCCGGAGCGGGACTGGGGGACGGTCAGCATCCGGAGCGGGACTGGGGGACGGTCAGCATCCGGAGCGGGACTGGGGGACGGTCAGCATCCGGAGCGGGACTGGGGGACGGTCAGCATCCGGAGCGGGACTGGGGGACGGTCAGCATCCGGAGCGGGACTGGGGGACGGTCAGCATCCGGAGCGGGACTGGGGGACGGTCAGCATCCGGAGCGGGACTGGGGGACGGTCAGCATCCGGAGCGGGACTGGGGGACGGTCAGCATCCGGAGCGGGACTGGGGGACGGTCAGCATCCGGAGCGGGACTGGGGGACGGTCAGCATCCGGAGCGGGACTGGGGGACGGTCAGCATCCGGAGCGGGACTGGGGGACGGTCAGCATCCGGAGCGGGACTGGGGGACGGTCAGCATCCGGAGCGGGACTGGGGGACGGTCAGCATCCGGAGCGGGACTGGGGGACGGTCAGCATCCGGAGCGGGACTGGGGGACGGTCAGCATCCGGAGCGGGACTGGGGGACGGTCAGCATCCGGAGCGGGACTGGGGGACGGTCAGCATCCGGAGCGGGACTGGGGGACGGTCAGCATCCGGAGCGGGACTGGGGGACGGTCAGCATCCGGAGCGGGACTGGGGGACGGTCAGCATCCGGAGCGGGACTGGGGGACGGTCAGCATCCGGAGCGGGACTGGGGGACGGTCAGCATCCGGAGCGGGACTGGGGGACGGTCAGCATCCGGAGCGGGACTGGGGGACGGTCAGCATCCGGAGCGGGACTGGGGGACGGTCAGCATCCGGAGCGGGACTGGGGGACGGTCAGCATCCGGAGCGGGACTGGGGGACGGTCAGCATCCGGAGCGGGACTGGGGGACGGTCAGCATCCGGAGCGGGACTGGGGGACGGTCAGCATCCGGAGCGGGACTGGGGGACGGTCAGCATCCGGAGCGGGACTGGGGGACGGTCAGCATCCGGAGCGGGACTGGGGGACGGTCAGCATCCGGAGCGGGACTGGGGGACGGTCAGCATCCGGAGCGGGACTGGGGGACGGTCAGCATCCGGAGCGGGACTGGGGGACGGTCAGCATCCGGAGCGGGACTGGGGGACGGTCAGCATCCGGAGCGGGACTGGGGGACGGTCAGCATCCGGAGCGGGACTGGGGGACGGTCAGCATCCGGAGCGGGACTGGGGGACGGTCAGCATCCGGAGCGGGACTGGGGGACGGTCAGCATCCGGAGCGGGACTGGGGGACGGTCAGCATCCGGAGCGGGACTGGGGGACGGTCAGCATCCGGAGCGGGACTGGGGGACGGTCAGCATCCGGAGCGGGACTGGGGGACGGTCAGCATCCGGAGCGGGACTGGGGGACGGTCAGCATCCGGAGCGGGACTGGGGGACGGTCAGCATCCGGAGCGGGACTGGGGGACGGTCAGCATCCGGAGCGGGACTGGGGGACGGTCAGCATCCGGAGCGGGACTGGGGGACGGTCAGCATCCGGAGCGGGACTGGGGGACGGTCAGCATCCGGAGCGGGACTGGGGGACGGTCAGCATCCGGAGCGGGACTGGGGGACGGTCAGCATCCGGAGCGGGACTGGGGGACGGTCAGCATCCGGAGCGGGACTGGGGGACGGTCAGCATCCGGAGCGGGACTGGGGGACGGTCAGCATCCGGAGCGGGACTGGGGGACGGTCAGCATCCGGAGCGGGACTGGGGGACGGTCAGCATCCGGAGCGGGACTGGGGGACGGTCAGCATCCGGAGCGGGACTGGGGGACGGTCAGCATCCGGAGCGGGACTGGGGGACGGTCAGCATCCGGAGCGGGACTGGGGGACGGTCAGCATCCGGAGCGGGACTGGGGGACGGTCAGCATCCGGAGCGGGACTGGGGGACGGTCAGCATCCGGAGCGGGACTGGGGGACGGTCAGCATCCGGAGCGGGACTGGGGGACGGTCAGCATCCGGAGCGGGACTGGGGGACGGTCAGCATCCGGAGCGGGACTGGGGGACGGTCAGCATCCGGAGCGGGACTGGGGGACGGTCAGCATCCGGAGCGGGACTGGGGGACGGTCAGCATCCGGAGCGGGACTGGGGGACGGTCAGCATCCGGAGCGGGACTGGGGGACGGTCAGCATCCGGAGCGGGACTGGGGGACGGTCAGCATCCGGAGCGGGACTGGGGGACGGTCAGCATCCGGAGCGGGACTGGGGGACGGTCAGCATCCGGAGCGGGACTGGGGGACGGTCAGCATCCGGAGCGGGACTGGGGGACGGTCAGCATCCGGAGCGGGACTGGGGGACGGTCAGCATCCGGAGCGGGACTGGGGGACGGTCAGCATCCGGAGCGGGACTGGGGGACGGTCAGCATCCGGAGCGGGACTGGGGGACGGTCAGCATCCGGAGCGGGACTGGGGGACGGTCAGCATCCGGAGCGGGACTGGGGGACGGTCAGCATCCGGAGCGGGACTGGGGGACGGTCAGCATCCGGAGCGGGACTGGGGGACGGTCAGCATCCGGAGCGGGACTGGGGGACGGTCAGCATCCGGAGCGGGACTGGGGGACGGTCAGCATCCGGAGCGGGACTGGGGGACGGTCAGCATCCGGAGCGGGACTGGGGGACGGTCAGCATCCGGAGCGGGACTGGGGGACGGGAGCACAGAGCCTGGAAACAAGCAGACTGTGTGCCTGCAGATTTGAGGTTCAGGTGTACCCCTGAGCTTCGAATGAAAAACAGGCAAAGCCAAATGATTTGCAAATGGAATAAGTCCTCAGTCCTTCGGAGTTTGGTAAACCAGAGTTGCCAAGGGGTCCGTCTGAAAGAAGGCCTATTCCATGGGCAGAGCTGGGCAGACTCAGGTTTTGCATGTTTGGTTCTTCACCGGATTTGTGGGACCCTGGCTCCTCGGATCGCAGGGCCTCTTATTGTTTAGCCACATAAAATGGCGACAACGATGCCCATCTTACATCGTTGCTCTGAAGGTAAGTAAAACGATGTGTGCAAATCACCCAGCACAGCCACGCACCGCGTGCTGACACATTAAAAAATGGTGGCTGCTAGTTAAGGTAATCATTTAGTAAACACACAATCACGTTATCTTCATGTCAACGCTGCATTAAAAAAAGTGAATGCGTCAAACCAAGAGCTCCAGAAATTAAGCATTCCTTCAACATCTGGGCCAAGTAATTAATTCTCATATTCATAGGCTTTGGTGACACATTATCAAGTAATGTAGGCCTCTTGTGAATTATAACTTTTTAATTAACTCATCTCATGGGTGCTGATGAGTGCTAAGTTATAGCTTCATTTGCATATATTCGAAGGGGAAAATGGTGTGCCTCAGGAGGCCCGTACAGAGGTCCTCCCAGATTTCGCCCTCAAGCAGCTCTGTCCCTCCTCCCAGGCTGTCTTGTGCCACAGACCTAAGATTTCTCTGTGGCTTTTACTGATCCTGGCCAGGCAGACAAGTCCTGTGGTCATCTCTCCCTTTGCGGGATTTAAGAGAGATCTTTCCCTCTCCCTCTTCTCCTCTGCCAGCCCCACTTTGCCCCTGGCCATTCTCATGGGATCAGAGCCAAATGCTATCCACGTGGCTCAGGAGAAAGGTCTTTTGGGCTCGGCACCGGCCAGCGTTGGGTTAAGTCTTGGCACTGAGAGCTGTTTGCCGGTTATGTCCTGGGGGGTATTCTCCACCCTCTCTGACCCTCTGTTTCCTCTCGGAGAAAGATGGGTGACAGAAGAGCCACTCTACCAGGTCGTGGTAAGAGCTGGAAAGATGACATACGTTCAACTGAATTGCTCTGTTCCTTCAAAGGGATGGGCGTGCATTGCCAGGAACAATGAGACCATTTCTTTGAATGGGACTCTCTTTCCTGACTTCTTCCCATAAAGAGGGAAACGCAGCTCGGAGAGAAGTAGAAAGGGTGCCGGGCGGGCCTGCGGTGGCTGCCGCGGCTCTGTCATTCCCTCCTGCTCACGAGGGCCACTAGCGAGACTGGGAGAAGTGATGAGTGGGGGAGGGGACACGCCCCGAGGGGGGGTGTCAGGGCATTGCCTGAGCCCGGGCATCGCTGCTGTGTGCTGTGTGAGCCTGGGGAATGTGCATCACCTCTCTGAGCCTCGTTTCCTTGGCTGTAGAACTGAGGGTGGTGAGTAACAGCACTTTCTCACAAAATAGCTGCTGGGATCCGCTAAGAAAGCGGGTGAAGGGGTTTGTCCAGTGCGAGGTGCCGCGCGGATGGTGCTTGTTGCTGTCGATGACCCCGCCGCCGCCCAGCTCCGTCCCGAAGGGAAGACGTGCGCTGCTCAGTGCAGCCGTGGTCGCAGGCGGCTTTCCCTCAAGCAGCGACCATGTCATCTCCCCGAGCTTCCAGCCTGAGGCACAATCCAGGCCCAGCCTCCTCCTTGGGGCCGTGCCTGCCACGGGATGTTGGGGTGACTCAGGAGACTGCTCTAAGCTGAGTGCCCCCTTGAACTAGGGGCTTTAGGGTTGCAAAGTGCAATCAGACCATCTGAGGTTAAAATCCAGTTTTCTTGACTCAAATTCAAGTTTTTCAAACACTCCCCCTCCCCCCTTTTTTAAACCGAAAAGCTCCCAGAAAACCTAGCTGGCTTCTTGGGCATGAGCTAGCCCTCCTGGGGAGGGGGCATTGGGAGGGACCGCGGGTAAGTGAGACATGCGGGTTGGATTTGCCCCATGATGCGCACGCGTGAGGATGGAGAGAGGACAGCTTAGACATGAGGACCTGGGGTTCCCTCCCAAACGCCAAGCAGTCTGGGGAGAGCGAGGTGCCTGAGAGGAAGCCTCCTTGCCCCGGGCGGGCGGAGCGTCTGGTGTGGAGGAGCACAGCCGGCTGAGCCCCTGTCAGGCCTCCCACGGGCTCCTCCCAACGCCCTCCTGTCCCCGCGCCTGTCACTCAGCCCCTGAGCCACACCGCGGGGCGCGCATCCTCATCTCAGACGACGTGGAAGCCAAGGCAACTACGTGAGCTCTTCCAATCCTGCGTGACGCCCGCAGGCCTCTTGTTATGAAAACAACATTTCACAGGTAAATGGTCAGAGCTGTGAGCTTTCCTTCGTTCCTCCCTTTGTTAACTTGAACTTAATTTTCCAGTATCGGGTGCTTTGTCCTTTAATTGTCAACATGAGATTGGTCCAATCTCAATCTCTCTCTCTCTCTCTCTCTCTCTCTCTCTCTCCCTCTTTTGTTGTTAACTGTTTGAATTCTGGCCATGACAAATTCTAAGTTCAAATAGTATTGCTGACCACATTAAATAAAAGTTTAAAAGTATTTAGGAGAATGTGAGGAGAAAGAGGGGGCGATTTTTATGTTTTTAAAGGGGGGAGGTTATTTTAAAAGTCCAGAGAGGCCAGACCAGAAGCGGAATCTCATCATGCCCTCGACTCTCTGGGGCGGAGACTCCTCCAGGCGAGATGCGCACTGTTGTGTAGACGCACGTTCAGACACACGTAGAGCCGGAGGGCCCCTCATCCCTCCCTCTCAGAGACACGGCCTTCTCCTTCGTGACTCCAGACGCCCTGGAGGAGGCCACCTCTCCCGGCAAGGGGGATCCCCTGGATCCGGGGGGCCGAGCCCTGGTCCTGGCATCTCGGAGTGAACAGTGCACTTCCGGGGCATCTGAACTTGCATTCACAGCAGCATGCTTAAGAAGGCGGCGTGACCTGGTTTTTCCCTTTGTAAGCACGTTGCGATGAATCCACAAAACACTCATGTCTTTCCGTAGCATCTGGTGGCTCGCTTGCCTGGTGGTGTTATTCCCAA
>NW_005371287.1:7045-12325 GCF_000412655.1 Myotis brandtii
GTCCAGGCAGGGAACAGACAGAATGAGAGAAAGCTCTATGAGGCAAAAGCCAGGGAGGCTTGGACATGGCTGATGGGGGGGACGTGGGGCGTGAGCCCAGTACCTCCCAGCCCGTTAACTTGCAGAGTAAAGAGGAAAAGAAGGGATCCGAAAGGCAGGGAGAATCACAGTGAACACTGCCCCGGGGGTCCCGAGACAGGGGCTTGTCGATGGGGTGATGCACTGGCCGAGGAGAGGTCACTGAGTCTGACCTTCATTTCAGGAGGACACGGGGACTTGGCAGAGGTTGATGGCAAGTGTTAGAGAGATGAGTGATATTGACTGAGGGAGGGAGGGCTGGGGGCTGGCACCTGACCCCTGGGAGGCAGAAGGAGATGGAGTTGGGAATGCAAGGTACACTCGGTACCAGGATGCAGCATCCAATTAGGGAAGCCGATGGGCATGTTTGGAGGTCAAGATCCAAGCCACAGTCGCTTCACCTCTGAGCCTCAGTTTTCAAATATGTAAAATGGGCACAATCACGGCCCCTCCCAGTGTGCTGAGATACATGCGGTGACGTGCACCCCATGGTCAGGAGCCAGGGCAGGGGCAGAGCAGGAGGGACATGCACACACCCCATGGAGGGTTGGTCCAGAGCCAGGGCAGGGGCAGAGCAGGAGGGACATGCACACTGATTCCGTCCCCCACCTGGACCAGACAAAGGAAGAGAGGAAGGGGCAGCCCACAGAGGAGAGGGGTGGAGAGGGAGGGAATCAAGGGAGCCTGTGTCAGTGGCTCCCAAAGTCAAGCCCGTTTTGATCTTTAACCCCAGTATTTGCATTTCTGAATCAGCGCAGCCTTGAGAGTGGAGAGAAACGGCAAGGCCACCTGCTCTCCTCCAGGTGTGGTAGCTGAGCCGCCTTGCACGGTGCGGGCGAGGCCGGGAGGCTGGGCGGGTCCCGGGTCACACAGCCTGTAGGAGGAGGAGCGGGTGGGAAACTACAGTGAATTCAGAGCTCTTCCTGCTGGTGTCAGAGAGGGGGGCTTCCTGGCCGGCCCGCCCCACTCCGCAGCCCCCCACCAACCTGGACCCAGCTCCTGGGCTCTGGAGCAGGGAGCCCCGTGCACCCACAGTGGGTTTGCAGCCACCCTCAATCTGATGTCCTCCGGCTTCACCTCTCTGAGCCCCCAAACCTTTCCAAGGGCCCAGGGGAGTGTCTCCCACCCCAGCCGCTCCCTCTCCAGCCCCGAGGAGGTAGGGCCCACGAAGCGGCTGGCTGTGCCCCAGCTCAGGACCTTGTTTGCACCGTGAGCAGCAAAGAGCAGCGCGGGGTGTCTGCAGGACTGGGTTCAAATCTTCCCACTCTCAGGTCTGGGGCCCCTGGCTAGTCTCTCCGGTGAGATGAGGTTCAGCTTCCTAATTTGTAAAACGGGAATGTTAGTTTCAACGCCACTTGAGGGCAGGCGTTGGGAGAAAGGGAGACACAGAACAGCCCAGTGCTGGCCCGGAGCAGGCTCTAGGGCAGTGATGGCGAACCTATGACACGCATGTCAGAGGTGACACGCGAACTCATTTTTTTGGTTGATTTTTCTCTGTTAAATGGCATTTAAATATATAAAATAAATATCAAAAATATAAATCTTTGTTTTACTATGGTCCCCACTCTCAGGTCTGGGGCCCCAGGCTAGTCTCTCCGGTGCGATGAGGTTCAGCTTCCTTATTTGTAAAACGGGAATGTTAGTTTCAACGCCGCTTGAGGGCAGGCGTTGGGAGAAAGGGAGACGTAGAACAGCCCAGGGCTGGCCTGGAGCAGGCTGCAGGGTGTCCTCCTGCCCCTCTCCCTCCACCCTCTGTCTATTGCTCCGCCGTTGGCCAGCTGGTCTCTCTGGAGGTGGGTGGGGTCGGACAGGGGGACACTGGTGGCCTGTTTTGCAGATGAAGGACCTGGGTCCAGGGAGGTGACTACCCCAGCCAGCACGGAGACCCGGCTTCCTCCAAGTCCTCCTCTGACTTCTCAGCCCGGCTGGGCCATGGCCATATCTGGTACGTATATGATGGCCAGGGGTGGGGCAGGGGATCAGATCTCACATTATATCCCATTGTCTTTGCCAAATCGATGCCCGATTGAGGTCTGAGAACTGAGGCCGCCAGCCTTGCTCAAGTCTCCTGGGGCACCTGCCTTTCCTCCCACCCATTACGGTTTCTTTCAGCCTCATGCATGCGCCTAACTCTCACCAGAATCTTCTAGACACAAATGTGCTAATTTTCTAATTTGTTATCGTACACGAGCCCCTCTTCGGTTCTGTTTTATTTTTTGTGCCTGAAAACTTGCTCACAGGCTCCTTGGAGGCAGGGACCACATGGCCTGCTTTTCTTGCGTTTCTTTTCTTAGCATCGCACGTTGCTGAGCTCCCACTAGTCCTGGAAATACGTTGTGTTTGCTTTTCAGTCTACAAGAGCGATAGTAACGCACATGTGGAAATCAGGTAGACGTTTTACCAAACAAGCTCTATTACCAAATGAAATAACCAAATGCAGTTCAGAGACACCCAGGACCCGCCCCGGGTGGCACAGCTAGCGACTGGGAGGCAGGGTCGGGCGGACCGCAGGACCCCACTGAGCGAGGCGGGAGGTGCACCGCACAGCCGGGCACATGCCCGGGTTCTGAGGACCTCCCCTCGCTGCTTGGAGAGCCCGTGGCTCAGCCGGTCCCGGTCAAGGGACACAGCCAGGGTGGTAGTCTGATCCGCGTCCTGCAGACGCTGGGCCACCTCTCATCTCAGACCTAAAGGCCCTTTAGAAAATCGCTTCCTTATGTTAACTTTTTTTTAATGAAGCTTTTGAGCTAAATACATATTTTCCATTTTTGTTGTTGCCTGAGCACAGTATTTATCTCACCGAGGATTATGGCAAATGTCTCGAATGTTGCATATTTTTTCACAGCTCATATGGAACACGTTAAAAATAGCCTCCCGTGCTACGGATTGCCCCGGAGAAGGGCTCGAAGACCCGTTCTCCTCCAGGTTCTGCTGACTTCACGTCCGCCTTGAATCTCCCACCCGAGGGCGCCCGGCGAGGAGGATCCCCGTGAACACCTGGCCCTAAGCAGGTGCACATCCGAGCCTTTGACGAGCGAGCCCGTGTCCTGGGGGGAGAGGTGTCGTTGAGGATGGTTTCTTGTTTGCAGGCGTTCGTGGCGGGGAGATTGGTGACTCCATGGCGTTGCGCAGGCCTGAGATGCACTCTGCCCACCGCGTCTGGAAGTATCTAAAGAAGGAAAACGCAGGCCGCCACCCAGGAGCCTTTGATGAGTGTCTGCGAGCGCGTCCAGGTCCCGAGCTGCTGGTTTCCAGGACTGGAGTTGGCATTGTCCCACCGACTCTGCTGGGCCCCGCCCCGGGAAGTGGAAGAATGTGGGTTCACATCCCCGTCTGTTGGACTGGGAAGGGCTGTTTTGTTTCCATTCTACCACGTTGTTCAGAAAACTGGCTCCGCCTGGTCGTTCTGCCGTCTTAGAAGGCTGACCTTGAGAAAATCATTTATCTTCTCAGTGAAGTGGGGCGACAACACCAACCTCAGTGAACTGTGAAGAATAAAGGCGCACCAAGCACCCCGCCATTCAGTAAGTCTCGGTGAGAAGCCACGCTCTTGGGCCAGTGAGCCTGCTGATGTGGCTCAGGGGTGGGGTCAGGGCTGGCTCGGTCCAGGCTTCCTCCCCTCCCTCCACACTCAGCACCGAACAGACGGACGAGCGAGCGTGGGTCTGGGTTCTCCGGGACAGTGGCTGCACGCGCTCTGCTAACAGGAGGGGCTGAGGCGCCCCAGCCCCGGGTCTGTAGAGAGGAGACTGAATTGGGGCTCAGCTGGCTCTCCCGATGTGAGTGGGACCTGGGTCTTCTCTCCGAGACCTTTCGTGGCCACAGTGGGTCCCAGAGAGTAAAGGTGGTGACGAGGCAAAGGCTGGAAGTGCCAGGTAGGTAGGTCCATCTGTCTGTCCATCTATCCATCAACCCGCCTAAGCAAGCCCTAGGTGAGGCATATACTAGTATATTTATACGTGTCTTCACTTCATTCTCACAGAAACCCAGGAGGGAGGTCTTAGCTCCATTGTGTTGAGGAGGAAGCTGAGGGTGGGGGGTTAATACTCAAGGCCGCTCCGCTGAGAGGCCTGGGATGCAAGCCAGAGGCCAAGCTCGTCCCCCGGGCCGCGGCCTCTCATTGGTCCCAGCTGCTTCTCATTCTCTGCCTGGGAAGGCTGTGCGCCCAGACCGCAGGCTGCTTGCTCGCGGGCGGTCCTCCTGGAGTGGCTCCCTGCGTGGGAAGCCTCCTGCGGGGACGCGGTGTGACCTCTGTCCCTCCCTGGGGGAAAGAGCCTTGCGCGACGCTCCCGGCCACCTCCGCCACTCGCTCATCGCGGGACTGTCCACTTCCCACGCTTCATAACGAGGTCGCGTCTCGCCTCTCTGCCTCCCGCCCAGGGCCGCCCGGGACTCGGAACACAGGGTGAGTAGGTCTTGCGGGGCTCCAAGCCGCTGTCCTGACCTCTGACTGCACCTGGGCCCTTTGCCCACCTGCAGATCAGTTCCCGCTCTGGTGGTCCAGCCCCGTGTCCGCACCCCTTCTCCTGCTCGGAGGCTGGCGCTCTCCGCAGCATCCTCCGGGCTCACCTGGAAATGCCACGCACATGATCTTGACCTGCAGCTGCGTGCCCGGGGTGCTTCTACTGTTTTCTGGTCTGTTTTTGGCCTGGTTACAGGAGAACAAAATGGCGTTTCAACTTCACTTAGGGTAGGCTGCCTTTGGTCCATGTGCCCTCCAGCCAACCAAGCCAACCGCCAGAGCCCTCTCTCACCACCTAAGCTACGTTGAACCCAGAGTCTTTGCTTAGTGGTTCCTTCGCCATAACTCGGCCTGATCCAACTTTATGTTCTTTCCTCCATCATCCCACTCCGTTCATACCCACTCCCACATACAACCCCTGACTCTGCGCACACTGGGGAAGTTATTATTCCTGTCGTAGATTGAGAGTGGTTGATTCAGGGTTTCCAAGTGGCTTCTCTATGTGTCTGTTTTGGTCACAGGAAAGTGAATGAAGTAAACGTAGCGGGAGCCGCAGTGAGGTTCCTGGCGTAGCTGCTGTTGATTGTGTTTGGAAACTGAAAAATCAGACAGAAGCCGAAAAACCAGGACTACAGGCTTTATTAGAGGAGAAGGACCTGCGGGGCTGTCTCGCAAGGGGAGAACAGCAACACGTGCAGGGGTGGGCACGCCTTTTGAGGGGCGGAATGGGAAAGGGTGGG
>NW_005371287.1:12604-18008 GCF_000412655.1 Myotis brandtii
GCTAGAGGGGAGGTTCCCTCGGAGGCCTCTCCTTGGCCTGTGGACAGCGCCCCCTGGCTGTCTGTTGGAATGGGTGTCCTCTGCACACACCCACCTGGTGGTCTCTGTGTGAGTCCGAATCTCTTCCCATAAGGACAGCAGTCAGATTGGGGGGGGCCCGGCCCACCCCAAAAGCTGCGTTTTAACTTAATCGCCTCTTTAAAGGCCCTGCTTTCCAATACAGTCGGTCACGTTCTGACCTGCGGGCGGCTGGGCTTCCACATACGGATTGTAAGGGAATATAATTTCCATAACGACCTCCCACATAGGACTATTACAAGGATTCGCGGTAGGAAAAGGACCACATAGAAGAAATTGCTTAAAGAGAAAAGTGACGGGCATTTTTATGCTCCTTAATAAAACAATCCCACAAGACCCTATTAAGTTTATGTCAGACGTGAACGCAGCTTTAAGAAGTTCCATCTAGTAGACGCTTTAGACCGTGAGGGTGAGACATTCCCAGCATGCTTTCCCGTAGTCGCGCTCTCCAAGGTTTTCCAGGGATGGAGGGACTCCTTCCGCTGCTCCAGCGCGTACTGATGGGGTGAACGTGGCGACTGGGTACCCCGACAAAGCTGTCCCTCCGAGACCTGTCAGGAAAGGGCTGTCCCACCAGGCGAAGGGGATAGACAGGCTAGAAAGAGAGTCAATTCCTTGAGGAAGACTTGGTCTTTCTACAGGAAACCAGAAATGCAAATGTGGCCTCAAAATCCTCTAAGGAAGCCCATGGGCTAAGTCCCTTTGCCCATCCCAAGTAACATCCCAGGTTCTGGGGACAAGGACGTGGCCATCTTGGGGGGCACCTACCCCAACCCCCCTGCCACACAATCACATTGTCTGTGAACAGGTGCAGTGTTTGTTTTGTTCTTTCTCCATTTTCAATTCTTACACCTCGTGTTCCCTTTTCTTGCCCACGGGGCCCTGTGGGACGTGGAATGCCACGTGGAGCAGAGCAGTGATGGTGGCATCGGCGCCTGCGTTCCGTTGGCTGTGAGTGTCTGCCAGGTCCTTACCAGGCTGGGAGGATTCTTTATTATTGGCTCGTGATGAGTTTTAAATCACACAAACCTGTTGGATTGTAAAATGTTTTCTTTTCCCTGAATTGTTGCAGGTTTTTTGAGTTAGAAATAAGTTATCTATTGCTGCATACAAATCCATTAAAATTCAATAGCCATCATTGATTGGCTCTATGCTGCCATTTGGCCTGGGCTAGTTTGTTTGGTCGGGGGCCACTGGTGGCATCTGGCTGCTCCGTGGGCAGGGCATGGCGCAGGACGGCCTCTCCCAGCCCGGCCGTGGCTGGGGCTGTCAGCCAGGCAGTCTTGGCGGTTCTCCATGCGGCTCCGCAGGGGGCAGGCAGGCTCCCATGTGGCCGCCGTGTTCCAGGACAGCAGGCCCCCAGGGGCCGGTGGGAGCGCCTGTGCTGATGTGCTATGGGCCAGAGCAAGTCGCATGGCTGCATCCCGGGAGGCGGGGCTCACAGTGGCATTAAGACAACAACCCCCCCAGGGGCAGCATTGGGTTTGGATTATCACTGAGGCCCAGGTGTCTGCGTGTTTGGGTGCAGCGGCTGCTTCATCACACGCGTTTCCCCATTAGCTCCGTCATGACCGGCTCCCATACACCGTGGCTCTGGAGACAGAAACTGGGCTGTGAGAGGAGGAATGTAGCATAACGTAACTCCCTGCGTCCGGCGTAGCTGTGGGCGGAAACCCTAGGACCCCCATTTCCTGCCCGCTCAGCCCCCTCTTCCAACGCAGTGCTGTTTGGCGTTGTTGGGCCTGTGGTGACCCCTGCCACCAAGGGCAGACTTCCCAGGACCCTCCGACCTGGCTCCACGTCCCCTCATGTACCTCCCGCTCAACCCCCTTCTCTAAGCGACAGACACGCCCTCTCCTGATCTTTTGGGGAGCTCACCGCACACCACCTTCCCTAACCAGCCAGCTCTCCTCTCCTGACTCAGCTCCGCCCTCTGCACTTGCCAGCGCCCCGATGGCCGGTAAAGGTGCCGCAGTGGGTGCTGGGCTGGGCGCCCCTCACGAAGCCCGGGCCCTTCGGGGAACAGAACGGAGGACACTGAGGAGTTGAAGTGACTGATGGAGAACTAGGGCCGCCTTCGCCGCGGGCCAGGTCCCGGAGGAGAAGGGAAGGAGGGATTGAGGGGATTGGGCGATGCTACGCAGACAGGGAGCAAGCAGTCAGCAGGGACGGGGGCAGGAAAGGGAAGGGGAAGGGTTGGAGGTGGCTCATTAACATGAGAATGGAGGAAGGGTGTGGCCCTGAGCTTGGCCGGAGGAGGGAGCCCTCACTGTGACCTTGAGGGGTCACAGCACCGGGAGAACTCGGCAACCCTTGGGCTCAGACCCCAGGTGGAAGGAGAATCGGGACCTCTGTCCCACTCCTCACACCGACTACAGACATATTCTGCGTCACAATTCCGCTAACTGAGAAGCAAAAGTGAATGTCAGCTCCATACGGATTCCATCTCACATGAGCCTTTGACTAATGGCCCCCGTTGGAATTCGTTTTTCCTTCCCCGTAGCCTCAAGCTAAGCCCACCCGCCCCAGGGGCAGGGGAAGGCTGCCTTCCACCCTGGCCCCGGGAGAACTCGGCAACCCTTGGGCTCAGACCCCAGGTGGAAGGAGAATCGGGACCTCTGTCCCACTCCTCACACCGACTACTGACATATTCTGCGTCACAATTCCGCTAACGGAGACGCAAAAGCGAATGTCAGCTCCATACGGATTCCATCTCACATTAGCCTTTGACTAATGGCCCCCATTGGAATTAGTTTTTCCTTCCCCATAGTTTCAAGCTAAGCCCACCTGCCCCAAGGGCAGCGGAAGGCTGCCTTCCGCCCTGGCCCCTGTGGATTTCTCCCCCACACTCACCCCTCTGAGCCCTTGGCCTGGTAGCCGTGTGTTCCAAGGGCGTGGGGAGCGTAGCACGCGTGTTCTCTGACAGCGGGGCGGCGTTTCTGCGAATGCAATCGGGGTCCATCTTCCTGAGTGTGCGCCCACGGAACGGCACTTAGCCATTGGCCACCTCTTCCAGTTAAACTACCACCTCCCGCGGGAAGGCGGCGGCTGGAAGCAGCTCTCAGGACTGCAGCAGGACGCCTGTGTTTCTCCTTCTCGGAAATTGTGCTCGGTTGTCTGAGTGGCAGGTCTGGATGCAACAGAAAGCTGCCTCTCCCAAAGCCTCCCCCCTCGGTGTGGGAGAGCTCTGGGTCTCGGGCAAAGCTGCCTGAGGCTTGTGTAAGACACAGTGCGCGCCGTGCGGGGCGGGCAGGAACCTGTGCCGCTGCTGTTCTGGGCTACGGAGACCCCGAGCTTCTCCATCGTCCGTCCTTAGTCTCCGGTTGACATGTCTTTGCACCTTTCCTTTTCTTCCGGAGGCAGCGAGCAAGCAGACAGGCAAACGAGAACTCAGATCTGTGATTACTGCTCTCACGCACTTCACGTTTTCCATCGACTCCATTCTCCTAACTGTGACCGGTTACCGATGTGCACTAATGCCCCCAGTTTACTGACGAGAAAACGAAGTATTGGAGAGAATGAGTAACTTGCCTAAGGAGTCACCTATATGACCTCCTGCTCCTGAAAGGCTAATGCTGCAGCCCGGCCGGTGTGGCTCAGTGGTTGAGCATTGACCTATGAACCAGGAGGTCATGGTTTGATTCCTGGTCGGGGCACATGCCCGGTTGTGGGTTCAATCCCCAGTGTGAGGCGTGCAGGAGGCAGCTGGTCCATGATTCTCTCTCATCAGTGATGTTTCTCTCTCTCCCCCTCTCCCTTTCTCTCTGAAGCCAATATAAACATATTTTAAAAAGGCTAATGCTACATGCTATTTTCATTAAGAAAAAAAATCACACAATTCAAGGGAAAGATTCTGTCTCCGTTGAGTACATTGGCCTGTTGGTCAGGGTCCTGATCCCGTGCCCAATTCCCTATTTCCTTGTGCCCCGCCCAGATATGGGGTTCTCGCCTGCAGCCCTCCAGGGTTGGCGGGTGGGATGTATCAGGACAAAGAATGTCCCGTCTTCTCTGGCTCACTCAGCTCCTGACAGTCACATGGAAGCGAATAACGAGAATGCGTTCAGTCTGGTGTGAAAGAGAAAGCCCAACAGTGTGGCTCAGGCAGGACCCTCAGCGAATGGCCACGCTTGCTCAGAAGCTGTCCCCCCGGAGACATGTGCCCTGCAAACACGATGTCCTTTCCCGTCACCACATTCCCGAGCAGTGGGAAAGGAGAGAGAAACAGTAGCGTGGCCACCATGACATCATCCAAGCTGCTGTCAGCATGTTGAGGATAATGCCGGCCATGGCTGGACCGGCTCGGGAAAGCCAACTGCGTCCATTCCTTGCCCATCCCATGTCCAGAGACATAGAGAATCACGTTGGCAGCTGGACGGCAGTCACCGTGGGAGTATCTACACCACAGGAATCAGCACGTGCTCCTACCCAGTGGGAAGCACTGGGGATGGGCATGGCGTGTTAGGATAGGCTAATCACCTTCGGTGTCGGGCTTTGCCCTGATGGTAAACTGGATGAGGAGCCGTAGGAGTGATGGAAAGAGACAAGTGTCGGACTCAGATGACATGGGTTAGACTCACGCTTAGCCACCCCCCAGCTGGGACGGGTGGAGGGTGATGTAACCTCCCGAGCCTCCGTTTCCTTACCTTCCTGCCAACCTTACACGTCTGCGGTGTTAGCTGTTAATAAACGTTGAGTCTCCACCTTCGCCCCTTTGCTGGTGTTTGGAGTGCGCTGCTCTGTGAGTGATGATGGCTGAGCCAACTGATTCATAGCTAACAGGCTGCTTAAAGGGGTCGGTTTCAAATCGAAGAATGAGCAGAACAAAGGATGAAATGGGAGGCTGACCTTAGGGACGAACGAGAAGGGGCCCGCTTTCTGTGGCTGCTTCTCTAATTCCTTTTGTTGGCGGCGATGCTGGGTCTCCATTCAGCAAGCTTGTTTTTTGAGTTCAGCAAAGAAAGGATTCAGAGCCAGGAACCCTCGTGCAAGAGCAAGGTTCTTGAGCAGGCAAGGCAGAAGGACACGGGAAGAGAAGAATCCAGGGGCTCCGCGGAGAGCTGCCTTGGCTGTTTAGAAAGAAAGTCACCGGCAGAAGAGGCGAGCCAGCCGGCTGCGTGGACTCAGGAAACAGCTCTGTGGCAAAGGAAGGGCCCCTGGAGAAAGAAAGCAAAGATACCTGGGTTAGCAAAGAAGGGGGAAAGGCGTGAGCAGCATCTAGAGCAGTGGTTCTCAACCTTCCTAATGCCGCGACCCTTTAATACAGTTCCTCATGTTGTGGTGACCCCCAACCATAACATTATTTTCGTTGCTACTTCATAACTGTAAT
>NW_005371287.1:18485-29080 GCF_000412655.1 Myotis brandtii
AAGAGAGAGCCTACTGGGTCCTTTGCCTTAAGGGTTTTTATCTGTTTTCTACAGGCAGGAATTTTAGGGGAGGTCTTGGAGGAGGATCTCATTAGAATATTCATCAGCTTTCCAGGGTGTCCTTTCAGGGTCGTGGTCTCTGCTGATTGGTCGGTGCTAGGGTAGGGGGTCCTTCACCATTGCTTCTGATCCGGAGGTCAGCCATGGCGTCCTTTCCTCTGTGTTTCTGAGCAGAACCTCATTGTCCCGAGGGCTCGATGCTTAAGGACAGGGTCATGCCAGGGAGATGGAGGGAGGCAGGGGAGTCGGGGTGCTGGCGGGGGCCGGTTAGAATCAGCCACCGGACTCATTTTCCCCATCCCACTTTCCAAGGAGTTTTCCCAGCTTCTTACTCGCCTGCCTCACTCTTGGTACCTCTGTGATTCCTCAGCCACCACAAAGCGGTTTCTAAGATGCCTACAGGGAAGAGGTCCGAGGGGGGAAGCTCTCTGCCTCTCCCTATTTTTATTTCATTTGGTTCTATAATCACCCTAATAGCTAACTTCTCTCTACGTGCCAGGCGGTGTAACATGTGTTCACTGACTCTCCCTCCGCCACAGAGTGGAAGAATGAAGTGTCAGAATGAAGATTCACAGCTGGGCAGCCTGGCTCCAGCCCTGCGCTCTCCAGGGCTCTGTTGCCTCTTTGTGTGCAAATTTGCTTTGTCTTCCACGGTTCCAGGGAGCTCCAGGGAACGTGCCCCAAACCCCACTCAGCATCGTGCCTCCGGCCCTGCTCCCACTGCCTTCAGGATTTCAGGCTACGTCCTCCCACCGACCCAGAAGCCCAAGAGCAGGCCTTGGCCTCTGCGTGTCACATCAGGTCACGTCAGGCCTCACAATGAAATGATCACCAGATATTAGCAATCTGAGTCTGTCTCAAACCTCAACCTGTCCCCATTATAAGGCCTTTCATGCATTAATTAGCGGCCTTGCAGGGGTCTCCCTGTTAAAGATAAATAACTTAATTTTTAAAAAGACAGATGTTTTTTCCCCCATTGACTCCCTCACCCCCACTTCCGTCCTCTCCCCAGGCCCTCACCACACTATTGTCTGTGTCCATGGGTTATGCATATATGTGTGCGTGTAAGTTCTTTGGTTAATCTCTCGCCCCCCCTCTACTCTCACCTTTCTTCTGAGATTCGTCAGTCTGTTCCGTGCTTCTATGTCCGTGTTTCTATTTTGTTCATCAGTTTATTTGACCTTGATCTACAGTGGGAAATATATTTTATGTCATGACCATGACCCAAGACATACTTACACATACACCTACCCTACACAGACACACACACACACACAAATGAGAAAAATCAGTGATTTTTTCAAAATCTAGTAATTTGGTAGCCATTCGATTCATTAGCCTTTCTGCTTTAAACTTAATTATTCACATGTTGCAGCAGATGAAAGTATAATTTATGGAGAACTCATCCTTAAGTTAATTACAGGCCAGCCTTTCCTCCTACAAATGGAAGGACTGAGGACGGAACTGTAAATGATGAGAGTTAGTGCGGGTGTGGAATCCTTTGGTCACGGCTCCTTCAGGTTCAGAGTGTGGAGTCAGTGCCGGCTTTGAGTGGCACAGACTATGGGGTCCTCCGTAGAGAAAAACACACGGCTCTCTGTTTATTGAGCGCCTACTCTATGCCAGGCCGTTGCCAGGCTGCTCCTAGGTAGGACTTCACTTCATCCTTACTCCCTAATTATTGGCAGTAAGTAGGTGCTCCTATTATTCTTGATAGACAGATTACGTAACTTTCTCCAAGTAACACAGCGTCTACGGGGCCAAGGGCAGGTGAGGTTTGAACTCGGGACATCTGGTTCTGAAGCCATGCACTTCATGACTCTGCTACCTCCCCCTCCCCTCTGCTCGGCACCGCCTTCAGCACCATTTCTGGTAGACGGTAAGGAGTCTTTTGCTAAAACGGAACGTGTTAGTCTCGTTTTAACACCGGGATAGAAACAGATGCAATTTCTAAAGGGCGAGACTTCTTTTTGATGAGTACGTCAATCACGGGAAGAGCGTTTTCCACGGACAACATGGAAAGGGAAAGTGAAACTTCACACCATCACCATCAGAACCAAAGCCTCCTCCCGCTGGGGTTGCCCTCGGCCACTGTGGTATGTGCAGCTGAAATCCTACCACTGGCGGAACTTTCTAATGGCACTTGAAGTAATGACCCAGCAGCAGCTCGTGAGTTAGCCCTGAGGTCAACTTCACGTGACCTTGAGTGTGTTACTGAACTCTTCTGAGAATCAGTTTCCCCACCTGTAACATGTTCATTCAGGCCAATAGTTATCAAGCATCTACCCTGTGTCAGCCCCCAGGCACAGCAGTGAGCGAGGCAGACAAGGCCCCCAGCTTCAAGGGAAGATGGGCCCACAGACAACGTGCAGGTCCGATGATGAGGGGAGTGGAAGGAGTCGGGGTCCTGAGGACCCACGGCAGGAGGCGGAGACCATCTGGACCAAGGGGCCTTCTGAACGGAGTGATGCTTAAGGTGATGCTGAGGGACAGGCGGGCGATGACACATAACCCGCGCGCAGAGGGGCTGCTGTGAGGAGTGAGGTAGCATACATGCACACGCCTCGTGTTGCCTGTAGCTGTACGTGAACCAGAAAGGCCCCTCACACATCCTTCAGTCCTTTCTAGGTCTCTCATCTGGTGACCGGCACAGGGCTGGGTGCCTCGGCAGCTGGAGAGCTGGTTAGAAATACGCATGCCTGGGTTTCCTCCCCTGAGGACCCCAATTCAGTAGAGCGGCAGCTGGGCTGGTTAGAAATACGCATGCCTGGGTTTCCTCCCCTGAGGACCCCAATTCAGTAGAGGAACTGGATCCACAGTTTAAAAAAATCCCCCAGTAATTCAAATCTGGTCTCGCTGCTTTTCCTAACCCTGCATGAGCGATGGGGAGCTCGGGATCCAGGACCAGCGAGGGGGTAGGCCGAGGCCAGATGGCTGGCAGGTGGCACCAGGGGTTAGGAGAATCAGGCTGGTGGCAGGACAGGCCGAAGGGGTGCTGGAGTTCAGAGTTCAGGGTGTCTGAGATCAGCTCTCCGTTCTTCCCAGCGTCTGCGTTTCCTCTAAGCACCTGAGCTCTGGCCGCGAGGAGCGGGTGGGGAGCTGCCCTGGCTCTGCCAAGTGTCCAGGGCGGCACCTGGGCTAGGAGGCGGCGCGGGGTCGCAGGACGCCAGAGTGACCACGGGGCTGACAGAAACGGGAAAGCCAGGCTGGGAAATGACCGTGCAATTTCTTTCTCTAATTCAATTCTGCAGCGATATCCGGGATGTCAAATCACTGTGACGACGAGATGACAGCGTGGCCACTGTGTCTCTGTCACAGCCTGTTACTGTCAGATGCGTGGGGAGACCCATAATTGTGGTGACACCCATTAGGACTCTGTCCCCGGCAGCCCCATGCGCCGCTGGAACAGGGTGTTTCAACGCGGTTTCCTCCTTCTGCCCCTGTCTGCTGTCCGCATGGTGGGTGGCAACAGCGCTGCTCAGACCTCAATGGCGACAGCCACAGTTAGGCCGCAGCCAATCAGCTGGACATGCGACCCCTCTCCGCCTCGGCTCGCAGTGGCCCCGGCAGTTAGTGTGGGGGGAGGAAGGGCTGGTCCATTGAAAGTGACAGAACCTTTTGGACAAGTGTGTGAGTGGCGAGAGGACCACAGCAGGCTCCCGGGTTTGTGGCATAATTTGTGCCACCAACACTCAGTTCCACACTGGCTGGGAGTTTCAGCAGCCAGTCTGTCTCGCCTGCAGAATTCACTGAAGCAGAGCAGGGCAAGTTGGGGGGAGTTTCAATGGCCCCTTGTCCCGCAGGTGGGACATGAAGAGCTCAGGATGGAAACGCCCCCTGACTCCGGCTGCCTCTCATGTGTCACTGTGATGGCTTCACTCCGAGTCCAGCTCCTTCCCACACGGACCCAGCCTCCCCCACTCCTCTCCAGCGGACCGTCCACACGCTGTGCTGGCACAAGCAGATTTGGAATTTCCACGATTACCTGACACGGGGAGGAGAGGTGACCGCGTAGATTTTCTTTTAAAACTGGAATCTGAAAATTTCATCTTTTATGTTGCAAAGAGCCAGTTGGTGTTTCATGAACTATAGTTGATTCCTATGGTTGCCACACATCATGTCAACTTGGTAAGGTTTGATGGTTATTTAGGCGATGCTTTCACGGCAGGAGGGAAACCGACAATGATCATATGAAGCCCCATGATGATAAATGATATTTGCTGTTCTCCCTTCTTGAACGTGTGAAGTGTGGAGCTCACCATTCTTAGTTTTATGCTTTGAAAAGGCACCTTGAAGGCAGGCTGTTCAGCCAGTTCACAAAGGAGAAGGATGGAGCTCAGGAAGTCAAAGACATTCCCAAGACCTGGGAAGGGCCAGAATTGGGCAGGACTCAGACCTGTCTGTCTTCACACGCATGCTCTTTAAGAAGAAAGGTTAACAAAGCCATTGTGTGGACATTTCCATTTCCAGAATATTCTCTATTTCCCAATAGTGGAAACCAAGCTTTCCCTGTGATTGGGAAGTAAATCAGCAATTTTATAATGACATTATTTTTCCGGGAAAAGTAAACTTTTCTGCTCCATCGTCTGTACATAATAAACATGAGGCAGCCCAACTTTAAAAGTATTAAACTATAGTTGTTAATATTATGCTGGCCATTTTATTCCTTACAGCGCATCTTCAGATGAAAGAGGTGTGGGAGATGGTGCCTGTGTCAACGCCATGGTCCGTGGGCCTGGGATTTCCGTCTACAGAGTTCCCTAGGGTGACAGGAAGGGGTATGGTTTCTGGTGTGGGAGGCCTGGCTCCGATCTGTGGTTTAGAGGGTTACCTTGATGGTCCAGGGGAGGACCAGAGTTGGCAGATGGAGACTGGAGACAGGGAGGCCCAGTAGGTGGAGTGCACAGCCCAGGTGAGGTGAGCCCTGACCTGGGCCACAGTACTGGGTTGGAGAGACGGGGTTGGGTTGGCCTTGGTGAAGCGGTGGAGTGGGCTGCGTGGGGTGGTGAGCGGCAATGCTGGTGCAGGGAGGGAGGTGTGTTGGGATGACTGCTCTGGCTCCAGCTGGAAGACTGTGGGTGGGGTGCCCAGGAGAGGACTGATGTAGGCAGGAGAAAGAAGAGAGCAAGGCCAGGCCGAGCACTTTCCAAGGGGAGGCCAGACTCCCAGCCACCACGCTTTCCTCGACCCCTAGAGGAGCAGCGAGGCTTCTGGCCCGACCGCGTGAGCTTGGTCAGCGTGGTTCCATCCTGAGGGAGGGGTTGACTTTTGGTGGGCTAAAACATCCTGTCGTCATTGTCACAAAACTGATGGCCGGATGTTTGATTACAGTAAATGTCCAAGGTAAAGATGACCTTCCATGCTCTCTCTTGGACATTTTTGTTCTACTGAAGGCTTTGGCTAGGACCAACCCTTTCCCTTTACTCAGGGTATCATTAACCCCATTTTTCAGATGGGGAAACAGAAGCTTAGGGAAATGGATTCCTTAAAAATAACATTGCTGCGAGGAAGCAGGTTTAGACTTCCAACCTCACGCTGTTTCTCCTTCACCAGATACTTTCATCTCCTTGCTTGGGCCCAGTGTTTCTCATCCACAGCTCGGTCTTGCACGGCATGGTAAGGAGGGACAGTGGCTTCTCTAGAAGAATTTTGAGCAGACCAAACGCCCAGTCTTTACAAATAAGTACTTCTGTAGAGGAAAGACAACCGCCATCTTTGTGACCACATGCAAGACCGTGCCACCAAACATAAGAAGGTCAGGTGCAGGCTCTCATAGCTAGAGGCATTTCCAGATAAGGATCTAAAGTGCGCTGCTTGGGGCGGAGCAGATCCCCGTGTCACTGGTAGTTCGAGTCCCCACCGGACAGGGACGTGCAGGAAGAGAAGAGAATATAAGTGAAGAGCTCCTACGGGGCCAGTTGCTGCGTCCAAGATGCTTGACCAGGTCTCCCTCACCATCCATCTCCGATAGGCTGCCCCTTGGTGGGGAGGGCCAGCCAGGCAGACGGGAAAGCAGCCATCTGTGGGAACCATCTGTGCGTGACGACAGGACTCACAGGGAGGCAGGCTGGGGTCTGCTCCTACTGATCTGCGAACCCAGCTTTCCAAACTGCTGTGCATGGGGGGGGGGGCCTGGGGGTGGCTGGAAGCCTCGTGGGCCAGTTTCAGGAGAAATGGAGGAGGGCCTTTGGACGGGCAGGGGATGTGTCAGCTGGAGCCAGAGAGAGGCCTCTGCAGCTCTCATCGCACGTGCCACCTCTGCAGGAGGCCTTCCTTGACAGGCGCCTCGCCCCAAACTACATTGATCTATTTCAGTGATCAGCCATCGGAATCCCACTGCTCTATGGACTGCCCTCTCCAACGAGGAGGATGCTTCATGGGGTAGAGACTTCATTGTCTCTGCTCACCATTCTCCCAATGCCCAGAAGAGAGTCTGGCACATGGAAGTGCCTCAGAAGTACATATTTGCTGATCAATTGATTCAATGAATAAGTGAATAAATAACTGAATTAATAAATAACTGCAGAGAAGATGGTGAGAAATAGAGAGAAACAATGGTGAGTGGAAGGAACCCAGTGTTTGTAATTATGCGGACATGTTGATCCTAACCTAACTCAGTTTTGGATCCTGGTCTGGGAAACTCTGTTTCATAGAATTATTATAAGGTTAAGTGATAGGACAATCCAGGTCCCTTACCATCTGCAAAGTGGCTGGCAGAATGGCTGACCGGTGGGAGCACTCATAAATATTAGTGTCACTGTCTTCCTTCTAACTACAGGAGCACAGCCACCTTCCCCACCTCGTGATCAGTGAGGTCCATGTCAGCATCCATCTCTTGTACCAGATGCCAAGCGCTGGGATCTGGAGGTACATGAGGTTCCTATTCTGCCCTCAAAAAGCACACAGTGCCATTCACTTAGCAACGAACAGCAAGCTTGTTCTGAGACAGGCTTATGGGGTAGCATTGGCCTCATTTCTCCCTAATACAGCACCTACTTATATTGTTGGCTTTTGCTGGTTTGGTTTCAAATCATGAGGCAAGAAGAAAGCTGTCAAACTCATGCCCATCTGCTCTGCCTGCTCACCTGTGCCCACCAGGGGGACCTTCTCAAGTTGGACGCCCGATGCCTCCAAGGCCGCCTCGGGTAAGCGCCAGGTTCTGTCAGATCCTGGTCCAACCCTGCAAACCACAGGAGCCCAGGGCGGTGGGGCTGCTGATCCGGGAGGCGAAATCCAGCAGTTTGACAGCAAAGGAAAACCTCGCCGATGTTTTCTTAGAGAGAAACTAACACAGGGATCGGATTGAGTTCTCCGGCTTCCTGGTTCGTTTCTGCTTGGTGGGCGCTTGCAGGATGTGGGGTCTGCCTGCCCCGCCACAAGCGGAGAGTCGAGGAGGTCAGTGCGTGGACACGGACCAGGCCGATGCGGGAGGCTTGGACCCGCTGAATGCCGAGAGAGGGAGCCTCCCGCAGCAGGGCCTGGGAGGCGGCTCTGCGGAGACTTCTCCTGATAACCCCACAGCGGCGCCCCATTGTTCAAGAGTTTTGGCCGCATGTACAGGTTGGGAATGGAGTTCACGGAAGGAAGACAAACAACATTTTATTGATCCCAGAAAGTGGAAGCGGTGATTCCAAGTGCTTAGGCATCATGCTCTCAGGGTCCGATACGTCCTACACTTCTCCCTGCCGGGGCCCCCTCCTCTGCTGGGGCTCCCACATGGGGCAGAGGTGTGGTGTCCAGAGGAGGGCAGCTCACTGTGGAGGTGCTGCTGCTGGTGCCCAGCACGGTGCCCACCTGCAGACTCCTCGGTCCCGCCCTGGGTTGGGCTGATGCAGTGTGAGCAGCAGGGACGTGTGTGTGTGTGTGTGTGTGTGTGTGTGCGTGTGTAGTTCTGGCTTCCTGGGAGGCAGGCTCTGAGATGGAGCCCGCGGGCCGGAAGTTCAGCTGGGAGTGGCCTTGAGACCCAGACAATTGGAAGGCAGGGACGAAGCAGGCCTGGTGGAGGGAGAAGCGAGGCTGCCATGTGTGGGTGCCATGGGCTTGGCTGACCTAAACTGAGGCTGGCACGGCTCCTGAGAGTTGTCCGAGGTCGGGGCAAAGGAGCTGGGCTCTACAGCCCTGTGCTGTCCTGGGAAGGGGTAAGACCTTGAGTGCCAACTCTCTTCCGCCAGGGAAACCCCAGGGGCTGCCAGCTGACCGTGATCTGCCAGCATTTTCCCAGCAGCAGGGGGACTGTGTTTCTAACTCTTGGTGGAGGATCTGGGTGCTATGTTACAGCATCCATGTTGTGTGCCACATGCAGTTCTGGTCACAGATCCTTGCACATACAATCCTCGTCTCGTTTACCTTCTGAGTGGAGAGAATGCCCAGGACCTAGGACGAGCCACAAGACGAAAGAGGCCTTGGTCCCTGAGTGACCGCCTGGAGCAAAGCTCCTCAGACTGAGTTGGGCAACAAATAAACCCATGCTGTGTTGAGATTTGGGATTTCGGACTTAGAGCGGTTAGTTTACCTTCACACAGGCATGAGGATGAGGCTGTTGAGGGAACTCTGGAAAGAATCGGGGCCTGCAGAGCTGCCATTGCGGAGATGGGAGGATGTGTAAGCACAGCCCTAAAGAGAAGAACGGGGCTTGCTCCCCCTGATCCTCCCTGGTGCTCAGATGTCCCTGGTAAGGACCCCACGGGCTCTGCATCATGGGCAGTGGAGGCACCAGCTCTGCACTTGGGGGGCCTGGCTTGGACACCCAGACCCAAGTCTCACCAACCTTTTAATCTTGGGCCAGTGATGAAGTCTCCTGTGGCTCCGGCTGAGGTGAGAGGGCTCCAGGCAGGGTCCAAGCCGTGGAACCTCAGTGATGGGAGGAGGGGATGGAGAAACATTTCTGAGTGCTCCATGCTGAGTCAAGCTGGTTTGTCCCTTCTCATTTTTTCTGAGCCCCAGATTCCAAAGAGAAGCAGGAGGAAGGAATCCAAATAGGTCACTTTCATCCTTGTCACCCCACGCGCCTGCAGCCCTGGGCACTCAGTGCGGGCTGGTGGGGGTCGGGGCCGGGGCATGCAGACTGAGGATGTTTCCAAAGGCCTTGTCCATGTGCAGATGCGTGTGTGTCTGAGGCCATCACGCCAAGGGCATGGAGGGTGGGGCAAGAGGCTGTGAAGACAGCAAGAAGCTAGCAGTGAAGGGGATGCTGGTTTCCTTGGGCTGCTGAGGCAAATCACCACCGACTGGGCAGGTTCAAACTGTGTCCTCTCATGGTTCCGGAGGCTGCAGGTCTGGCGTCAGTCTCACTGAGCCGCAGCTGACATCAGGTGTACGCAGACCCTGCTCCGTGGAGGCTCTAGGGTAGAATCCATTCCTCACGTCTTCCAGCTTCTGGTGGCTCCAGCACTCCTTGGCTTATGGCCCCATCACTCTGATCTCCATCGCCATCATCACGTGGTCTCCTCCTCTTCTGTCCCAAGCTCCCTCTGCTTCTCTGTGATAAGGAGACATGTGATTGTATTTAGGACCCACCACGATAATCCAGGGTAAGCACCTCCTCTCAAGATCTTCACTTTAATCACATCTTTAGCCACATCAAGGAACATTTCCTTTTTTCCATGTATAGTATCATGCACTGGCCAAGGGATTAGGATGTGGGCATACCATTCTGGGAGTTGCCATTCAGCCTATTACCTGGAGTGAGGAGGGACCGAGCGTCATGCCGGGGTTAGGAAGGTTCCTTCATGGAGTCGGCTGGAGGCCCTGCCCACGCTTTCGTCTTCTTCCCTCACTTTAGTGCCCCGAAGGCAATGCAGAGTAACTCGCACGCTCTGCGGAGGGAGGTGTGCACTCCCGGGACAGAGCCCTGGGCTGGGGGTCCCAGCTCTGGCTTTGCTTCTTCAGGGGACTCTGGGCTGGTCAAGCCCCCTTGCCGGCATTGCCTCACCTGCTCTGAACCCAGAGACCAGCTGGTGAAGTCCAGCCTCATCGTATAGTGGGGAAACTGAGGTCTCTGTAATTGAGCTCCAGGCCTCGCCACTTCATCAGGGCATAGAAGCCAACCTTGGCTGTGGTCCAGGGGCAGCTTTAGATTTAAGTCTGCAGGCTGTTCTGAGCAGCCACCTAGACACCCCGTGGGAGCAGACGGAGGGCATGACCCTATGACCTTTACAGTGCTCCTCACCTGTGCACACCTGAGGCACTTACTGCTCCCGG
This sequence comes from Myotis brandtii, assembly GCF_000412655.1. Lineage (NCBI taxonomy): Eukaryota > Metazoa > Chordata > Mammalia > Chiroptera > Vespertilionidae > Myotis > Myotis brandtii. Next base: position 28,746 of record NW_005371287.1, read on the forward strand.
GAATGTGTGCCAGGGACCTTGTAAAGGGCCGGTTAATATCTACCAAATACAGACACTACAGGACACCCTATGGCTTTGCTCGGTGGGGCTGGAATTCATCACACAGGAAACGTATGAATTCTTCTCTTCTTCCTCTGCCATCACCTTCCTGTGAGATTTTCTCACACCAGGTGTTCAGTCCCGGAGAGGAAACTTCCTTCCCAGCGTGACATTTTCAGACTCGCGGCTCCGTCCCCGGCGGAGCGATTCTGCAGAAGGTGGTGCCACTCGCAGCTCCAACCCGAACCCAGCAGCTCCCAGGTTTCTGTTTATGCCGCAACAAATGTATTCAAGTC
>NW_005371287.1:29625-50600 GCF_000412655.1 Myotis brandtii
GTGGGGGGAGAGAGAGAGAGAGAGAGAGAGAGAGAGAGAGAGAGAGAGAGAGAGAGCAATGTGAAAGAAAAACATCAATCAGTTACCTTTTGTATGTGCCTTTTGTATGTTTGATGGGAGATCAAACCCACAACCCAGGTATGTGCTCCAACTGGGAATCCAACCTGCAACCTTTTGTTGCACAGGACGACGCTCAACCAACTGTGCCACTCTGGCTGGGCTGAGACCAGATCTTTTTTTTATTATTAATTTTTTTCTTTATTGATTAAGGTATTACATGTATCCTTATCCCCCCCATTGCCCTCACACCTCCCCACTCATGCCCTCACCCCCTTGGTGTCTATGTCCATTGGTTAGGCTTATATGCATGCATACAAGTCCTTTGGTTGATCTCTCCCCCTCGGCACCCCTCCAGCACACTCCCCAGCTGCTTGGGGCTCGCTGCAGGGTCCCTGTCGGGGTGAGATTTGGCTCTGTCTCTCCCTCTGCCCATTAATCTTCATTTCAGCTTGTTGCTCTAAAGATACATCTTGAAACATTCAAGAAGCGAAGGAGTTCATCCATGTCACAGACAGCGTGCTTCAAGGATTGCTATTTCGTCAACCTGGCCAACTTGGATGTCAAAGAATCTACTCAGGGAGGAAATGGCCTTGGAAATTTTCCTTGCCTTTCCCTGTGTCTTCCTCTCCATTTCCAAACTTGTCCAGGGCAGCAATGACCCATCTTATTATTGTGTCTGTGACCAAGAGGACAGGCCTGCCTTCTGTGGCCCCGAGAGCCGGCAATCCTTTGACCCCTTTGTGTTCCAATGACCGTGTCCCCAGACAACACGCCTTGAGCATTCCCACTGTGTGACATGCTCTTCCTGGGCCCAGCAAGCTCACTGGCTGCCTCCTTGGCGTCCACGCAGCATCATAACCCAGCTCTGGGCCTCTTTAGTCCCAGGACCTACGTTACTTCTGACTCTCACTCGCTTGTGAAGCTACTGGTCCTTCACTGTCCCCTGATGTTTCCGGTTCCTGTTTTTGGGAAGTGCAGGCGAAGAGTTTCTGACCAGTGGAGAGTTAGTTGAATGAATGAACACACTCCGGGAAGTGGGGAACTTCTGGTCGAGAGGAACGAGAATCCCGATTTAGTCTGTTCCCTCATGCCAGCTTCCAGGAAAGTGCCTTCGTGGGGCCGGAAGAAGGGAGATTCCATTCATTGAGTTCCTACAGTCGAGGTCCCATGTTCATGCCTTTGCCGTCTACTTTATTTATATTATCTTGTTTAATTCCTGGCCAGCTTCTCCCTTTTTGCAGAAAAGGACCCTCAGGCCAAAAAAAGGTCTGTGGTGGTGTGAAACTTTCAGAAAGGATCGCACGTGGAGAGACTGAGATGTTTCCAGAGGTGCGAAGTGTGAGGTGAATGTCCCGTGGTCCAAGGTGTGACGTTTAGCTTGGTTACTTGATCAATTCACCAAGGCTGTGCTCCGTCTCTTGGGTCAGAACCGCATGACCCACACTCACAGGCTGCCGTGAGAGCCACCGCCCGTGTATCACAGCAGAACGGAGATGCTGTTATCCCAGGGGCCAAAATACTGGCACTGGCCCCAATGGCACCTTCTCTTCTTGCGGGTAAGCTGCACGGGGAAGTGTGTTATAAGTGGACGTTTCCCTGGTGAGGGTGCATCCAGAATGTGATCGGGTAGTTATAAAATTTAAGGGTCCTATGGCCTCGGGCTCTCATGGCCTCTTCCATCCGTCTTCACCACAGAGCTGAATTTTCCACAGAGTCTGATGAATCTCAGAGAGAAGGCTGGGGAGGGGGTGGCGGGGGGAGGCAGAGATGAACCAAAGAACTTACATGCTTATATGCATAGCCCATGGACACAGATAATAGTGCCATAGACGTGGGGGTAGAGTGGGGTGGAGAGGGTCAATGGGGAAAGACGGGACATCTGTAATACTTTCAATGAATTTGTCTTGCTAGGTTTCAGCCTTGCTTGGCGCCTGTGACAGGTACCTTTCTCCTTGCTGGGTTTTTCCTTTCGGAATGCCTGTTTTACCATCGCGTTGGAAGCAGATAACTTGTCTGGTTCCACAGATTGAGAACGAGAGGAGAATTTTGCTTCAAATGCACCATCCCTCTCGTCTTACCCAGACTTGATTTAGATGAGTTTAGATGAGATTTAGAACTTAGAGTTGATGCTGGAAAGGGGTTAAGACTTTTGGGGGTTAAGATGCTGGGGGAGGGGTGGGTGTATTTTGTATGGGAGGAGGACATGCGTTTTGTGGGAGCAGAAGGTGTAGTGCTATGGGCTGCCTTGTGCCTGCTGCTCAAATCCACATGTTGCAGTCTAGGCTCAGAGGTGACCATGTGAGGACACCTTGAGAAGATAACCATCTGCAAGTCAAGGGGAGGGGCCTCAGAAGAAACTAAACCTGCCAACACCTTGATCTTGGACTCGTAGCTTCTAGAACTGTGAGAAAATAAAGTTCTGTGGTGTAAGCCCCCTGGCCTGTGTTATGCTGCTTGCGTAGCGCTGGCAAACTAATATGGTCACCAGCATCAATTAGATAATTTAGTGCGGAGCGGTGGTGGGGAATCAGCCACCCCATTTTATTGGCATTACGAAGATAAATCTTGGTTATTTGACCGATTTTTATTATTTCAAAGTCAATATTGTATAGACCCAACTCTAATCATATGTTCCTTCATCTCTGAATTTTTCATATACAATTACTTTCTTTCAAGTCTATTGCCTTAATAGATTGGGGGATATTTGCTTCTGAGGATCATATATCAAGTCTGTTTCATTTTACTCAGAATCTCTCTCTTTCCCTGTAAACAAAATTACACTGTGATTTTAAGTGCAGAAACTCTTGGAAGGGGAGTCTGCTGTGGATTCCAGCAGTTTCCTCTCATTACATTTCATCGCTGCTACAGACTTCAGGACTCCTGCTTGAAGGCTGGGCTTCAGACACTACCTGGAATGCAACTCCGACACGAATTGCAGGACCAAGGCACTGCCCTTTGGAGAAATTCCTGACCTCTCCCCTTCTCTCCAGGAACATTCTAAAGAGTCCGGCCTGACAGAGGGAACTTTTCTCCAATTCTGGGTGTTACATGCCCAGATTCCAACTGTTAAGCCCAAACACGTATGAAAAAAGAATGAAGATCCCTGGCTCACGTGGCGTTTTCTGGCTCAGTGATTAGCTCTGAGAAGAGAAATAACAGTGAAAGGCGGAAAGAGGATATGCTGATACTTGTTAAGAGACTGAAAGATCATCTTTGTGCAGTGATGGTACTATGGTTCATGAACAAAATTTCTCATTCATCTGCTTTTCTGGTAAACCAGGAAACCTTTCAAGTTTCACCTTTTTTTTATTATAAATCTAAAAAAAAATATGGCGGCCAACTCCACAAACGAATGAAGTGCTGTATTGAACACAGTTGACTTTTGTTTTGGCTTTTGGTGATTGAGTATATTGACTTTAGATCCTATTAGAATAAAAAAAATTTCCAGAAAAGTGTAGGAAATCAGAATAGTTATACACTACATACAGGAGTTCCCATGATTGCCTAGACTGTTATTTATTTTTTCCTATCTTAAAAGTAGAGCATTGCCCTGCCCTAGCTGGTTTGGCTCAGTGGATAGAGCATTGGCCTGAGGACTGAAGGGTCCTGGGTTCGATTCCGGTCAAGGGCACATGTCCGAGTTGTGGGCTCCATCCGTGGGGGGCGTGCAGAAGGCAGCCTACTGATGATTCTCTCTCACCATTGATGTTTCTCTCTCTCTCTCCTTCTCCCTTCCTCTCTGAAATCAATAAAAATATATTTAAAAAAAGTAGAGTGTTCCCCCAAATTCCTCCTTCCCCCCACCTCCAACTCAAATAAACCAAATGAGACCATGGTAGATCCTGGTTAACCAGGTTCCAGGAGAGGTGAACACGCAGGTTTTTGTGGTTGATGGTGTATTTGATGGGCAGAGTGCAGGGGGACAGAGGAGTCCTGATTCTGTCGCTTACTCATTGTGCGTCCTTAGCCACCTCATTTGAATGCTGAGCCGTGATGGGGGGATAGTAATATCTGCCTCACAAATTTTCATGTGCATCAAATGAGATAATGGATGGGAATTTACTCCTTAAACCATAACTGGGCGATGCAGATGTTAGTCATTATTTTCAAACAGCATCTGTGACCTCCTTCTGATTGTGGTTTACTGCTGGAGAGAAGAGAATCATAAATGCCTCCCAGCTTATTTGGAGCAAACTTACTCCAGTGACTTTAACCACCAGTGATTCCGTTAAAGGCAAACGCCCTCCTGCAACATAGACTCACTCCAAGGACGATGCCGAGCTTCTAAATTCTGATTTGCTCATTGATTATCAGTAGCATTTCCATCAACTCGCTCAATTGTGAAAATCCATCTCAATGAAAACCCTAGGTTTCCATAGAGCGCGGGCTCCGAGATCTCCCACTTTCCCCACTTTGTTCGGCGTAGAGAATAGAAACATCTTTTTGGAACTTTCCGTGGTCAAATATTTCCACCCTTCGCAAGGACCTCGCCTTTGTCATGCAGACATTGTTTCTCGAACAGCTTTTGTGATGGTTCTCCGGTTCTGTGCATTTTTTCATTAGGTGACTTTATGTAAGGAACAGTTTTTATTGCGCAGTTGCCATCTGGAAGAGATTAATCACTCTAAAAAAACCAAGACATTAACCTCTGGTTTACAATATAGCGAATCAGATGGAGTTCTCCAGGATTACGTTTGTTTTTCCTCCCGAAATGGTCCATTCAGCCATCTTTTCAGGCGATCGCTGTGTTGGTTTCTTGGTTCAGGGAGGATTTTGATGGCACTCAGAGAAAGGGACCCTCCACTCTCGCCTCCCTCATGGGCCTTGGCCTTTTGTGTGTGGTTTAATTCACACGCCTTTCGTGTGTTGCTACATCAACGTTTCACTCTCCACCTCTTGTGTTTGACTTGGGAGCATTCAGGGATCTTTCCTCTCGCACCCTCTCAGTGTGTTATTCTAACATTCACAGTGCCTTGGCTCTCTCTTGGCCGTGTGGTCTAGGGACCCTTTATTAAGCAGTGCTCCCCGCTGTGCCGTGTGGTTCTGTTTTCGGGGCAGCTCATCTGTGCAGGAGAAAGGACGTGAGGTTGGGGTCAGAGACCTGGGTCCCAGTAGGTTCTGCCTCTAATTTACACCAGCGCATTGCCAATGCTTCTAACACTCTCTCAGCCTCCATTTTTTCTTCTTTTTAAAATTTTTTTAAATATTTTTATTGATTTCAGAGAGGAAGGGGAGAGGGAGAAATAGAAACACCAATGATGAGAGAGAATCATTGATCGGCTGCCTCCTACATGCTCCACACTGGGGATCGAGCCCCGAACCCTGGCATGTGCCCTGACAGGGAATGGAACTGTGACCTCCTGGTTCACAGGTCAACACTCAACCCTTGAGCCATGCTGGCTGGGCAAATAAACATGTGGTGTAGCTATAGCCTTCAAGATTTTTTCCAAATTTAGATTTTCCATAGTTATCAAGTATGTACTCTATGGAAAGAACATGGACTTCAAACCCCAGCAGACCTGGGCTCTGAATGATTTTGGGAGAAGTTACTAAAATTCTTTAAGCCTTAGTATTCTTTGTCTGTAGGACACAAACGATTGTATTCACCTCAAAATTATAAAGGCTAAGTGGACTCGTGTATATAAAATACTGTGATATAGAAAAGAGAGCGTGATAACTATTTCCCACCCTCTCCCCCACGATCTCCTAAAACCCCCAAACCCACGCAGACATGGGATACGAAGCTTTAGGTATATTTACGGCTCAGAGGGAAACCTATCAGACAATGTGCCCACTTTTTCTTGGGAACTCTCGGAGAGGATAGGGCTGGAATGCAGGTTGTGGAGACTTCTAGTTCACTTCCAGCTCTAAGTCCCAGTGACCCCTAACGGACCTTCCACGGGGCACCCTTCAAATCTCCTCGGATGAACTCTTTCAGAAAAAACTGGGGATGCATTCTCTGACAAAGAACACCGGGAACATTTATGATGCAAAGACAGCCTGGGAGGTGCAGTACATATAGACAATAAGGCACTGTGACTTCTGGGGCATTTTGGTGCTTTTTCCAATGGAGCGGATGGAATATTAGAATGGAGATTGCTCCTGGGTTGAGGAGACGCCACCATCACCCCAAGGTGGCCTCTTCCCTATAGCAGAAGTCATATTCATGGTAGCTAGGTTCCAATGTCACATGGGAAAGTCAGAAATGACGGCTGCTTTTGGAATGATGGTCTCACCGAAATGCCAAGGTTGACTTCCCCCCAAAAGTCCTGACCCCACAGGGCGGAGTCACAGGACCCTGCGTTCTTCAGGGAGGAGAGCCCCGCCCCCAGGGGTCAGTGGAGGTGCCCCCCGGTCAGGCAGGGAGAGGATGAAATGTAGGAGCGGCAAAGGCAAAGCTCTATATTGAAGTGGAATGAAAAATTAGTGCGTCGCACCAGGGCAGCTTGGCAGGCCTGGGGCTCCGCAGAGGGAGCTATTGCGATAAATGTCTGTGTGGTTCGGGGTGACCATGAGCTCTCTATAAACCAACCATGTGACATGGCTGCCAGAAAAGTAAACCCCAAAGCAAACCGCATCATTAGAGGAATGTTGGCTTTCTAAGAGAAATGCTGTTTCTCATGTGATTTGTACGATCAAGGCCCTCACTAGAGTGCTGTGTTCAATTACGGGGCTACGGATGAAAAGGCAGTGGGTCATGTTCGCCCAGACAGGCCACTGGGGGCTTGCCCAGGCCAGTCAGTTTGGAATGCGCGTCCCCATCTGTTGCTTGGGGCCCTACTGCTCCTCCCTGGAGACCCTCCAGGGCATCTACACACCTTGTTTGTTGTGCAACAGCATATTCTGTGCATTAAAACAGAGGTCCAGCTGGTGTGGCTCAGTGGTTGAGTGTTGAACTATGAACCAGGAGGTCATGGTTCGATTCTCGCTCAGGGCACATGCCTGGGTTGTGGGCTTGATCCCCAGTGTGGGGCGTGCAGGAGGCAGCTAATCAATGATTCTCATCATCGAAGTTTCTATCTCTCCCTCTCCCTTCCTCTTTGAAATCAATACAAATATATTTTAAAAACAAAACACCCAGAGGCACCGAGTCCTCCTTACTCAAATTTGATCCCTGTGACCTGCACAAAAACATCATCAGTGCTCTCTGCCTATTGGTGGATAAGCAGATTCATGACAAGGTTTTCAAAAGCATTTAATTTTTCCTGGATTCATTTACAAATACTTATTGAGCTCTACTATGTTCAGGGTACCCTTCGTATGTCACTGCCCCGGAATGGCCCATGGGTAGATCCTGCCTCAAGGCGTCCTGAGTCTAGCCACCACCTCTCCTAGTGGCTGAAGGAACGGGGAATACTTAGGGTGCAAAGGTCATAGGAAGAGCTGGGCAGTGTTTCCAGTATTTCAAGAGCTGGACTCGGGAGCATGTTCAGCCTGCGGAACCCCCAGAGGGTGGAGATTGGAGGGCTTTTGAGGGAGGAAGATTTTTCATCATAAGAACAGCCTGGGATGGAGTAGTTGGCCTTAGAAATGGCCAACTGTGCCGAGTGGCTGACACCCTTGACCGTCGTCTGACCAGAGGGATGTCTACTGAGGAAGAAGAGGAGAGCAGGGCTTTGAGGTCTCCTCTGGTCCCAGAGTTGTTGTCCCTGAGAAAGTGGCTTTGCAGGAGGGACATTTTAGCCGTTTTTGCTAAAAATAAAGCCTGAAGAAGAAATGGGATATACGGTCTGTATATAGAGATGTGCTTCTAGGGGCTGCCCCTTAAGACCAAGGAAGAGCCTAGTGCCCAGTATGGGGTACAGTCCTGGGGTCACCTCCTTTGCTTTTGCTCCTCCGACAGATATAACTCTGATGAGCATGAAGCTTTATGTATGGACAGAGCAGCCGCATGAGACATGCCTCAGCCACCCGGACCACCTGCTGCGGGAGCCACACTGTGGGCTTGTTGCCTCTTGGGCTCTGATGGGATGATCCCCAGGGTCCTCTTACATACCAGGCCGCTAGTTTTCTGCCCAAACGTATTCTCTCCGCACAGGAAGCCACTGGTGGAGTGAAACGAGGCATGGTTTGTAGATTCACTGGGGTCAGAGCAATTCCTTGCTCACACGTGCACGCTGTGCTCCCGGAATTCCAAACGAGACAGTTCTGATGGCTGTCACCTGGCACCCGGAGAGGCGCGGCGAATTTGACCTTGGCTGGACGCTGGCAAGGTTGTTTATTCTGTCTCGCTAGCCCGATCTAGGAACTTTTTTTACTCCCTGGATTGGTTTCCTGGCGTTTCCCGACACTTGGAAACACATAAAATATGTTCTTGGAGAAATTTAGCAGGCATGCTTCAAGAGTTGGGTGGAAACAATGTGGAAGAGATATCTTTGTTTATTTGGAAAAAGAAGTGGAACTTGGAAAAGCACAAGTTACTTTGAATTTTTGGGTTTGAATGACATATTTGTGCTACAAACCAATGAGTTCTTTTCTATGTTGTAAGTTTTTTGCTTTGTTTTTTGGCAAAAGTTGTACATTGAGTATGTGTACTTTGAATGCAAAAGCAGTCTCTTATTTTTGCTCTAGTTCAAATGATCGACTCTGATAGGCCCAGAAAAGATGACATTGATAAAAATAGCAAATTGCTTTTGTTCTAACGTTTCAGAAAAACACCACCTATGACTTCTGACAGCTGCTTCCTAGAAGGAGTTGAATGCCCTGGGGCAGCCTTGCAAATAGTTACTCAAACGCCATCAGGATAGCCAGTGACCCTTCCAGACTTACAAATACCTGTGGCTCCATTTCCGTGGCTCTTCGAAAAAACCGGCCTTGACTTAATAGCAATAAGAATGGGCACAACCACCAGCTACTGTTTGTTATGCAGACGGCGCCTATTCATTGCATCAAATTTGGAAAACATTTAACATGATGGCCAGGATAAGACTGAGTAGCAGAGACATTGAGAGAAACGTCCATGTCTGACTGCTTTGTGACCGTCTTTTGAGGGCTCTGAGAGCTGACTATACCCTGGTGGGCTGGAAAGAAGCGAACGTTCCAGTTCTCAATTATCCCCAAATGATATAGTTTGGGGCAGGGGATGAGGGCTCAGGAGATGAACTTCACTCATGTTTTCTTAAATTAATTCTTCCAGAACAGACTGGGGTCAGAGGTCAATATGGCCCAGACTCTGAGGCACAAAGAAACGTCATGTGGTTTAGTAGCAGGTGACCTACATTGTCCTATAGCAGCGGTTCTCAACCTGTGGGTCTCGACCCCTTTGGCGGTCAAACGACCCTTTCTCAGGGGTTGCCTAAGACCATCCTGCATATCAGATATTTACATTATGATTCATAACAGTAGCAACATTACAGTTATGAAGTAGCAACGAAAATAATTTTATGGTTGGGTCACAACATGAGGAACTGTATTTAAAGGACCAGAAGGTTGAGAACCACTGTATAGGGTCAGACTGGCAGCCGGGGATCTGGCCTGGGAAGGGCTGGTAGGTGTGCCACCATTTCCCCTCCCTTGACCCAGAATGCTCTGTGTCCTCTTGCCTGGGCTTGGAGGTAGGGGGAGGAGGCAGAAGAAGTTCCAGGTGGAAGAGGTCGGCGACACCCAGGAAAGCGGGGCTGTGACAGGTGTGACCAGGGCACATGGTGTCAGTAATCTATATAAATGTGTAAAACGGAGTTTTAAAAAATCGCCCCTATTGGCATGGATCCCATTGTAATGAGCTAGTTATTAATAATAGAAAGGAGCAAAAGGGAGGCCAGACATTATAGGCATGTCACCTGGGCAGCTTCACCAGGAAGCTGCAACATCACACTCCTCGGGGAGGGAGGGGGTCCAACAAACGGGAGCTGAATGCATGCGCAGTAAAGTCGGGGTGACACAGGGAAGGTGCCTGTCAGTCAAACCTGGAAGCAGAGATCATTGGCTAGAGGGGGAAGGGCCACTGCAAATCTGCAAAAATTGGGGGGTACATCATCCCCTCGGCAAAGGCGCCCTCTTTCTTGGCTCTTGGCGCTCGTGTGCTCTCTTGCATTCGCCCGTGTTCCCTTCACAGCCACGTGGCCTGCAGACCCCGCAGGAAATGGACCGATGGGCTGCAGCGGGGAGCACAGGCTCGGCTGGCTTACTGCTGGGCTGGAGGCTGCTCCAACACGGAAGGAAAACCCTGGGCAATGGCTTGGGCCCTGGCTCTGCTGAAGCCACCGCCACGCTTCCTCTGTGGCGGGGCGAAGGGAAACGGGACCTTGGAGACGTAGGGGTGTAATCCCACAGAAATAAAGCTTCTGCAGCACCTCACCTCCCGTGGGGCCTCCAGAAATTCTTATTCCAGCGGCACCCCAAGAACCCCACTCTCCCCACAGCAGGTAGGGGCAGGGAGCACTCCCACCAGGAACATCACCACTGAAAGGTGACTACCTTGAACATTTTGCTGCAGACACATGTGTGTGCAGACATGTACATAACATGTGCCTTTTCTTGATTTTGTTATGAAAATTTTCAAACATACAGAAAAGTTGAGAGAATCGCGTGGTGAACACCCAGAGAGTCACCATCCAGATCACTTTCCTGGATTTGCTTTAGCACATGTCTATCCGTCCCTCTACTGTTCAACAACCCACCGAATTTCTCATGCATTTCCCAGCAAGATGCAGACGTAATCTCTAAACACTTCAGAGCTTCACACACACACACACACACACACACACACACACACTCACACACACGCACACTCACATGCACACTCTCACACACACAGGCACGATGCTTTTTCATGCAGCATTATATTGTGAGCCTTTTTCCCCCTCACTGAAATTTCTTATGGATGTGACCAGCACACGTAATCTCTAAACACTTCAGAGCTTCACACACACACACACACACACACACACACACGCACACTCTCACACACACAGGCACGATACTTTTTCATGCAGCATTATATTGTGAGCCTTTTTCCCCCTCACTGAAATTTCTTATGGATGTGTTTTTTACTGGCTATGAAATATTTCACTGGTGAGCTCTATCACACATTACTTCAGCCACCAGAAGAAAACTTGCCAAGCTCCCCCCGTCACCCTCCTCTCCCCAGGACACCTGTGCTTACGTTCTCTTGTTAGGAACTACTTGGAATAATGTTTGTACTGAGTAGCTGAACAATAAATATGTATTGAATTAAACAATTTAACCAGGCCCACTTTGGGAACATTCACTGTTTCCAATTTTGCCCATCATCCATGTAAATACTACAAGAAACCTATTCATTTGCAGTTTAAAGTTGTTTCATAAGAATGGACTTTCAGAAGTGCAGTTATTAAATCAAAGGGTTATGAGCATTTTAAGGACCTCTGCTATGCTTTGCCAAACGGCTTTCTGGAATGCCCTGGAGAGGGCAGCTTCCCCTAGTTTAACGGGGTTGGGTTTCACAAGTTTTGTAGCGCTTGTTAGTTAGTTAGCTGTGATATACAAGATGATCTAGAAGGGCTTAACTGAAAACAAAAGGGGAGTAGACTGCATCAAGCCGAAAGTCAATGTACTAGTAGATGTTTGCTGTACTTTGAAAATTAATTCGAGTGATTTCTCTCATCTCCATTGCAAACGAGTTTCTTTCTTTTAAAAACATAAATTTATTGGGGTGACTTTGGTTAATAAAATTGTATAGGTTTCAAGTGTGCATTTCTATGGCACGTGATCTTCATATTGCATGGTGTGTTCACCGCCCAAGTCAAATCATCTTCCGTCACGTGTATTTGACTCCTTTACTCTTAAGTACCTCCCCATCCTCCACCTTCCCTCTGGTAACCACCATATTAGTGTCTGTCTGTGAGTTTTTGTTTGCTTGGTTTTCTTGTTTGTTCATTTGTTGTTTTCCGTTTTACATCCTGCACATGAGTGAAATGGTTCCTGACTTTTTCTGTCTGACTTATTTCTCTGAGCATGATCTTCTCAAGGACACTCAGGTTGCTTCCACATCTTGGCCACTGTGACTAATGCTACAGTGAACACAAAGGTACATATATCCTTAAGAATAAATGTTTTCAACATTTTCAGGTAGATACTCAGAAGAAGGCATTGGTCATATGGTAACTTTATTAATTTTTTGAGGAACGGCCATACCATACTTTTTCCACAGTGGCTGTACCAGTTTACATTCCCACCAGCAGTGAAGGAGGGTTCCTTTTTCTTCAGACCCCTCCAGCACTTGTTATCACTTGTCTTATCGAACACTGCCGTTGGAAGAGGCGTGAGGTGGCATCGCATGGCGGCTCTGACTTGCATTTCCCTAAGAGCTAGTGAAGCTGAGCACCGTCTCATAGATCCGTTGGCCATTTGTGTGTCTTCTTGGGAGAAGCGTCTGTTCAGGTGCTTCGCCCATTTTTAATTGGGTTGTGTGCTTATTTGTTGTTGAGTTTTATGCGTTCTTTATAGAGTTTGGACATTAACCCCTTGTGGGAGGTGTTGCTTGCAAATATCTTTTCCCATTCTGCTGGTTGCCTTTTTGTTTTGTTGGTGGGCAAACCAGTTTCAAAAATAGACAGCACCTCTCCTACCAGTGGGTTCTTGCTCCGGGCTAATGTGGACTTGCCTGAGTGGGAGCATGGGGAGTCCGGCCTGGAGGTCCCAGTGAGCGATCGGATCTCTTCCTCTGCAGCCGCTTCCAGGTACAGACGCCGGCTGTTCTCCCTCAGCGTGAGCAAACACTACTGCACACGGAGCTCTCTGCCCATGGAAGCCATCACAGGCCTAGCATAGTGCAGCTTGCTGGTCGTGGCCAAGGGCAGTAGGCATTCTGATGCGATTTTGAGAAACATTCTCCGTGCCTCACATACCAATGAACTTCAATCTCCCTGAAGACCAGAAACCTTCTTAAATCTAACGATCCATTCTCACTGACCTCTTCGTGGGAGGCCAGGATAATAGACAACTGAACTCCAAGTACAGTTTAAAGCACTCATGCCACCGCTTAGATGTGACACCGCTTCCTTTGCCAAACTTTTATTTCCTTTTCCATCTTTCGCCCAAAGCTCTTCAACCACACCATTCAGCTGTGAAGCGAGGCTCCCCCTGCCTTCCCCCTGCTGTACTGTGGTCGAGGTGCTAATTAGCAGGGAGCGTGCCAGCTGGCAGGCAGCCAGAGGAACCGCCAAGTAGTCGGAAGACCTGCGCAGGCCGCACGGGGACAACCTGCGCCGTGGCAAACAGCCTGCCTCTAGGACTCGTGCGTGAAATGGGATTGCGTGCTTATTTGTTGTTGAGCTCTATCAGTTCTTTATATATTTTGATATTAACTCCTTATGGGAGGTGTTGTGTGCAAATACCTACCCAAGTCCTGGCCGCACCCCGCTGCTGCTGGGCTCTGTGGCTGTGGGCACATCGCTGACCTTCAGGACTTAGAGTCCTGATCTATAAAATGAAGATGCTGTTAAACCTCCACCCTTAAGAGCAATGCCAGGTTGGCATGGGCCCCAGTCTCCTCCCCTCTGAATGGGGAGGTAAGGACGCCACACTCCCTGGCTCTCCGGGAGGAGTAGGTACCAGCCAAGGACAGCGGCTGGGAGGCCATCCTTAGCGGAGCACCCACTCTGTCAGACTCTTGGCCATGATTTTCATTGAACTCTCACGTTGACTCCCTCTGTCATGACTACCTCTGTTCCATGGATGGGCTGGCATTCGGTGGACACTCAGTTATGTCTGTTATTGTTGGAGAGGACATAAAAAACCACTCCCAATGATCCCCTTGTTATGAATGTAAACAACAGATATTTAAAGCTCTTGGGAGCCTTTGTCTTCTGGTTTTCAATGTCTGACGTAACTGCCCTATTTCAACCCAGTCACACGGACGTCTGTTATATAACGCACACGCGCGGTCAGTGCACAGGGCTTAGGTTACATAAATCCGAGGGCTGCTGAGTGCTGGCGATCTTTACAAAGTAATGAGCGCAAAGACTCGCTGCAGCCCAGGGGCGGATGGCTTTGGCTTCACCATTCGCTGAGTTCAGCTTTTAGGAGGCTCCGTTTGCTGTGTCCCTTCAATAATCCAACCGAAGCCTAGATTCCAAGCAACCGCGGGTGGGAGTCCAGCCTCTAAGAATAATAGAAACTTCAATAAAACGGGGCTTAAGCAGAAAGTCCTGGCAAACCCTGAATTCACATTCCAGGCGGATGACGTCATAGGAAGTGGGGCTGGATGGCCTCACCCCTGGGCTCTCCGGCCTGCAGCTCGGGGGAGAGGGAAATGAACAGAGCCTCGGCCGGGATTCACGGAGCCACAAACTGCAGTGGGCTTTCTGCGGCCGCAGGCACGTAGCCAGGGGTGGGCTTCTCAACGACAAAGATGACCTCAGTAGAAAAATGCAAAATAAAAACATTTCTTGGCTAGTTGAGGTCAAGCTGTGTTACAAGAAGAGTGAATTAGGGGTTAGCGTTCTTCTTGTCAAAGACGGAAATCTCTCTGTGGATAAAAACATCCTGACATGTCGTCTTGAGTATTTCATCGATTGGCTGAAATCAGAGCAGTCAGATGCGAGGGGGAGAAAGGTTTTGGGGAGCCCTTGGTTGATTCCCCTCCTTTGGAGTCAAAGCACATGCCAGTCATGGGCACACTGTCCCCCAGCTGGGTATGGAGATTAGCTTGGCCACACGCTCTTTACTCATATAATAAAATGCAGCCCGGGGCTTTGGTGGAGTTTCTCCACCCCTGTGTGCCTCACATGTGTTCACCTGGAGGATGGGCTAAAAGTAGTGCCTGCCTCCAAGGGCCGTGTACAGGTTAAAGGAGTTGATTGTGGTTCTTGCTGTTGGTATAGTAAGACCAGACAGCTCTCTCGTGGAGGAAGATTCTGAAGGGTGGGAACTGTTTGTTGTGACTTCCCCCCCTTGTCATAGTGCCAAGTGCAAATCACCTGTGTGTTTGTGACTCCCAGGCGCCAGCATGGGGTAGTTGGACCCCAACATTGAAAGACCCTGGGGAAGATGAACCTAGGGGTTCAGATGCAAGGTTATGCGAGGCCCAGTGTGCCTTTGCCGATGCCATTCAGGTCTGTGTATCTCTCCTCAAACACATTCATTAGTTCTTTACTGTGTGTGTACGTGTGTGCATACACGTGCAAGCCTATGTGTGTGTGTGCATATGTGTGGGTGTAAGTGTATGCGTGTGTGCGTGTGTTCCTGGTGTTGGGAGAGGGAGCTAGAAAGAGAGACAGAAAAGGGGAGAGTGACTCAGGACCACTGATCACAAAGGTAGAACCATCACTTTGAATGACAAATGGTCTTGGCAAAGGCCCCTTTTCTCCTAGGCCTCAGGTGCGCTATCTCTGAAGAGGGGGCCAGTGTCAGTGCCTTGAAATTCCCGAGTGTCTGCGGCTCCTCTCAGCTTCCCTGCTCTTTGTAGACATTTTTTTGGTGTCTGTCCCCTCCAGGGTTCTCTCCCCAGTGGGCCTCCGAGGCCTTGACCTGGGAGGGCAGAGGGAGGGGAGCAGAAGTCACTGACAAACCACACGGGCATCTCCACCTCCTGCTCCGACGGTCCGACCACGCGCGTTGCTCTCGCGACCCAGGGCCCCATAGGTGTGGCCGTGGCCTCCTTCCCCCTCAGCATGCTGGGAGACTGCAGCTGGGGAAGATTTGTTTCTGGTCATGAACCAAATATGAAAGTCACATGATTGTGTGATTTTTTTTCTTCCCCCTTTCTGAGGAAATATGGGAGGCTGAAGCAGGCCAACCTTCCAATTAATCCTGAGAGCAGCTGCCTTCAGGGTGGGTGAGCCTGAATATTATTCACTTTCCTAGTCATTTCTCAGGGGAAGGAAACTGTCGGCCGGCCTCCCCGGGCTTTCATTCATTCATCAGAGGCCACAGGCCGTGTGGCTGGCAGATCCCGGGTCACAGGCGGGACCTGCATCATTGCCTGGACCCACGTTTCCTCTCGAGGGGACAGGGCGTTGACTGTTGGACTGTGCACTGACCCACATGCGCACACACAGTGCGGGGGTCAGTGTCCTGCTTCTCACAGGGCCTTGGGGCGCGCTGACCCCCAGCCCCGCGTGGCCTCGCCCAGGCGCCCTTGTATGTTCTCCTGTTTCTCATTGGTTACATGTGCTCCCTTGTCCAATTCTTCGCCCCACGGAGCAGTGGGCTGTCCTGTTGTCCATGCAACTGGACGGGGTGCCCACCTTACACAGAGGAGAGGAGGGGGCAGACTCACGGCGGGAGGAACCTGCGGAATCAAAAGAAAGTCGGCAATAAAGCCAGATTTATTGAGCTGGGACCTGGGCCAGGTACTGTGCTGAGCACCTTACAGGTATTACTTCCGTCTGCACAGTAACACTGAGGCCGCCTTAGTCACCCCACGTTATCTGTGTGGTCCTGGTGCTATGAATGCTGTGGGCACTGCCTGTGGGCACTTGGTACAGAGTGGGCGCGCGATAGATGTGTGTCGAATAAATGGATGGATGGATGAAAGGCTAAAGGGGGCTTCCTGGCTTATCTCCACACTAACTTTAAAATGTCTCTCTGATGTGAATGGTCCTCCCCTTCACTCTCTCCCCGCGTTGACTGTTGGACTGTGCACTGACCCACATGCGCACACACAGTGCGGGGGTCAGTGTCCTGCTTCTCACAGGGCCTTGGGGCGCGCTGACCCCCAGCCCCGCGTGGCCTCGCCCAGGCGCCCTTGTATGTTCTCCTGTTTCTCATTGGTTACATGTGCTCCCTTGTCCAATTCTTCGCCCCACGGAGCAGTGGGCTGTCCTGTTGTCCATGCAACTGGACGGGGTGCCCACCTTACACAGAGGAGAGGAGGGGGCAGACTCACGGCGGGAGGAACCTGCGGAATCAAAAGAAAGTCGGCAATAAAGCCAGATTTATTGAGCTGGGACCTGGGCCAGGCACTGTGCTGAGCACCTTACAGGTGTTACTTCCGTCTGCACAGTAACACTGAGGCCGCATTAGAAACCCCACGTTATCTGTGTGGTCCTGGTGCTATCAATGCTGTGGGCACTGCCGAGTGGGCACTTGGTACAGAGTGGGCGCGCGATAGATGTCTGTCAAATAAATGGATGGATGAAAGGCTAAAGGGGGCTTCCTGGCTTATCTCCACACTAACTTTAAAATGTCTCTCTGATGTGAATGGTCCTCCCCTTCACTCTCCCCCCATCTAAGGGGCAAGGAGGCCTTTTTTGGCCCAGGTTCCCCAACATTCCACTGGGCCCTGCCTGGGACTTCCCAGGATCGGAATGGACCCCAACAGAGAAGTCCTTTCTTTTCTGACATTTCATTGAGTCCTTAGATATTGGAGATTCATTTCTTGTGTATATTTTTCTCCCCATTTTAGTCTGGTTTTCTGCAATGCACGCTGTTTTCTGCATCATTTTTAGGATTTGAGTTTCTGTTAAATGTTAATAATCCCTCTCTCTCTCTTTATGCCTGGTTATCTGGCCTGGCTGTCACTTGAGAGTGAGTAGGACCCAGAGTTAAACTTAAGGCCTAGACGTGCAGTAGCCAACCGCCACCCGACCCTGCTCCACCAGGGGCGGGACTGGAATAAAAAACGGGGGCGCTGCTCTCTGGGCCTGCAAGGGGCCAGTGTGGGACCCCCCCCGCCCCCCATTCTCCCTGGGAGAAACAACGTGTGGAAACGGCTACTCATCTGCAATTGTTCTCAGCATCACATTCAGAAAGACCGAGCAGAAGTTGCTGGAGGCTATTTTCAGAGAAGTAATAAGGACAGAACCAAAATACAGACATGGTTGTTAACTCCCTGGGGAATGCTGAGCCCATGCTGGATCCCAGCCAGCAGAACACGCACATCCTGGATAGCTTATCGCAGAGCAAATGTGTGTGGTGCAGAAAGTGCGAGATGCAACAATCCGAGAGAACACGAGGGCCCTCTGCTATGCATTGGCCGGCGCCTGAGACTGACATTATCGAGGTGCGTCGGGCACTGTCTAAGTCTTTATGTTCCACCAGCAGGTCCGTTGTCCTGCCCTGGGTTCTTATGCCCACAGCCTCCTCTCTTTAAACTCTGCTTATTCTGCCCGGCCAGTGTGGCTCAGTGGTTGAGCGTCGACCTAGGAACCAGGAGGTCACAGTTCGATTCCCAGTCAGGCCACATGCCCAGGTTGCAGGCTCAAACCCCAGTAAGGAGTGTGTAGGAGGCAGCCGATCCATGATTCTCTCTCATCATTGATGTTTCTATCTCTCTCTCCCTCTCCCTTCCTCTCTGAAATCAATAAAAATATATTTCTAAACTCCACTTATTCTTCCTGGCCCCTGTCCCTCATTCCTGGTGCTCCAGTGATCATCTATCCCTCAAGTAACCCTCCAGTCTAGATTTCTAGCTTTGAATTTTTGTCTAATCTTCACACGATACCCTTTTAAGCTCACAGACACCTAAGCTCTCTCTCCACCTGTTACCCAGCCTTCGAGCTCCAGTTCTCTCCCTCCAAGCTCAGCTCTCCCCTCTGTAAAACAATGCCTTTCTTCCCGTGGTGCTGCCGCTGACTGAGGTTGTCACCCACGCAGAGTGATGTTTGGAAAGAGCAGAACGTCTGTCCGTGGCGTTGATTAGAATTGGCGTTCAGATGACTTGGGCTCAAACCTCAGCTTCGTGCTCTGAGGCCACGTGGCTTGCATCTTCATCTATAAAGAAACGGAAAGAAATTGGCTGTAGAGCGCCCTGGGCCCTGCTGGAGGAGAGATATGCCAGTGCAAACTGGCATCACCCCGATTGGCCCGCAGGGGGCAGGTGGCCTGTGGGTGGTGCCATGGGAACAGTGGGGCCATGGCCTTGCTCATTGGCTTTGTCCTCCCTGGTACTTACCAGCTAGCTAAAGGTAATGGGCTCCAAACACAAGGAAGATTACAGAATAAAACTTAATGCTGAGGAATCTCTATTCACTGACTTGGTCTTCTCCCTGCACTTTGGGAAAAGACAAGCCTTCCTTGATGTTAGCCTGAGAACCCCGGGGTTCTCTGGAGTAGAGTCTGAGCACCATGGACTTACATGAACTACCTACTTCCAGGGACAGCAAAGCACACGGAGGGCAACACACTGTCCCCCGAGAACTTGCTTTATGCGCAGCCGTGGCTGTGAGGAGGGGCAGCGGAGGCAATAATAACAATAATCCCCGACCTGGCGATGGTGGATGGCACTGCACGCTTCAAAGCCCCGGCACGTCATGGAGGCGGCGGCCCCTGCTGGGGAGAGGTTCTCCCGTAGCTTTTTTCTAATCTATAATTACTCACGTGCTTCATGCACCTGGTGGAAAGCAGATGGAACCATGCAGGCAAATGCTTCCTGACTGCCTACGTGGATTACATTTTTCTAGTCACTTTTTGTAGTTTCCTTAATTTGGGTTTTAAGAGCTACTTTTTATACATTTTAATCATATTATCTTCTTGGGTATTCAAAGGCTCACTTACAGTTATCCCAGAGGTAGGACATAAAGGACAGATGTGTTTGTAAATATGATCAGATTCTTGAAAACTCAGTTATTCAAACAAAACAAGGCAAAACAAAGGATTTTACAGTCAGAGTAGTAGATGCCTAAGCTAGTATTGTGGAGTCATTGGTTAATAGGCATACATAAGTAATTGGTGCATTTAAAAATCTGGTAAGCAGAAACCTTAGTGTTTTTTTTTTTTCTTTTCTTCACAATTATAAGCACCCTTCCTGGTGCTCTGGCTCATGGGTCCAGGAGTGGCTCTTATATTCATGTTCTCATTCTTTCCATTTAATAACATCCAGAACTTCTGGTCTTTGTTATGCAGTGGCAAAGACTGCCCTGGGTTTTTGGAGGGGAAGGGAGTGGGCAATAGCAAAAGGGAGAAGGACTTTTCTCTCGCCCCGTCAGGGCGGGTCCCCAGCACGGTGGAAGCTTTGGCCAATCTGACTGGTTTCCGCAGGCTGGGGAGGAAGACAGAGCAGCAGAACTCAGGGACCTAACACGTCCAGAGAGGCGCTGACTGGGGTTCTTAGGCCACTGGGTTACATCAGAAATCCCGGAAAAGTCCATTCGAGAAATATCAGTTTATTATCCCTGTTACAGGATGAATTGTGTTCCCTTAAGACAGTGGTCAGCAAACTGCGGCTCGCGAGCCACATGGGGCTCTTTGCCCCCTTGAGTGTGGCTCTTCCACAAAATACCGACTTCTGCGCATGGGCCACGAAGTTTCAATTGCACTGTACATGCGCGTCCGCACGTGGTATTTTGTGGAAGAGCCACACTCAAGGGGCCAAAGAGCCGCATGTGGCTCGCGAGCCGCAGTTTGCCAACCACTTCCCTAAGACATATGTTAAAGCCCTAACCCCAGTACCTGTGAAGATGGCCTTATTGGGAAGTAGGTTCTTATGGATGTAATTCAATGAAGATGAGCTCATACTGTATTAGGGCGGGTCCTAACTCAATATGACTGCCGTCCTTACAGGAAGAGGAGAGGAGACTCAGCCTTGGACAGGAAGGAAAGGCCACCTGAAGGTGGAGGCAGAGATTGTGTGACGTGTCTGCAAGCAAAGGAAAACCCAGGGTTTCTGGTAAACCACAGAAGCTAGGGGAGAGGCATGGAACAGATTCTACCTCAGAAGTCCAGTAGCAACAACTCTGAAGACACCTAAATTTGGGACTTCAGGTTTAAAGAATTGTGAAAAAATAAATGTCTAATGTTTCAAGCCATCCAGTTGGTGGTACTTCATCTGATAACTATAGAAACGTTAAACAATATACCAAATGCCTCCTGGCAGCGGAGGAGTCCAACGTAAGTGGAACAGCATCACTGCCCTTCATACTAGTGAGAAACAGGCATTTGTAATGGGGGCAGTGGGTCCTGCAGAAGATGGTGGGCCCCTAACTCTAACCCTAACCCTAACCAACCCTAACCTTAACTCTAACCCTAACCCTAACCCTAGCCCTAACCCTAAC
>NW_005371287.1:50930-65161 GCF_000412655.1 Myotis brandtii
AACCCTAACCTTAACCCTAACCCTAACCCTAACCCTAACCCTAACCCTAACCCTAACCCTAACCCTAACCCTAACCCTAACCAACCCTAACCTTAACACTTACTCTAACTCTAACCCTAACCCTAACCCTAACCCTAACCCTAACCCTTTAGAATTAGACTTGACTTCCAATCCTGAGCTGGTTTCTTATTCTGGAGCTTCAGTTTCCTCATCTTTACAGGGCAGGATATGAACATCTTTCTCATAGGATTTCTGGTGGAAGACTCAATATATTGATGGATTTGAATGAACTTGACCAGTACCTGGCCCACTGAATGTCCTCAGCTAACACTTGTTACTTAAGGACTGGACATGCTTTCTTGCCTCAGTCAGGTCATCTGTTTAGAGCGAGTCTCTGTTCTTTCAATTTCATCTTGGTAATTTTTGTCCTTGCATTGAGTTTATTTAAGGAACCGTTCGGTTGAGTGAAACCTCACAGCATTTAGGTTTTGGCTCAATGCATTGGAACAATCAAAAGGGTATTTATAGCTAGAAACGTTTGTGCACCCAAACCACATTATTTTCATCTCCTGACGCTTGAGCGAGCTCTGGTTTGGGCTGGATCTTTCAGCCTTCCTGTGGTGTGGAGGGGAGCGCATTTTCCAACACTCCACTCAGCTCTGTAAATATCTTGGCCCCACCCCATCTGGTCGGTGCAAACTGTGGTCTTTCTCAGGTGATGCACATGGCGGCCCCCCGTGATAACGACGCGGGCAGATGCTGGTGAGGAACCTCGCTGGCCCTTCTTGACGGATATTGGGCAACGATATTTTCATAGCTGATGGTTTGCGTCTCTCTGGACTCACTTCAAGTGTCTTAATAGACACCTTCTGTGGAAAAAAAATCATATTTGGGTCTTGGCAAGGCCTAAACACAGAAAAATGTCTTCTGTTTCTTCCCCACACCTGTGTAGGAATGAGCCAGGATTTATGGAGTTTGTCCAGCCAAGACCATGACCTTGGTGTGCATTCCAGCCATATCTCCAAAGGCAGCTGAAAGCGCACACACAAACATCAGGGCCTCCTAATGGAGCACTGAAGTTAGACCAGGCCATGGAGAAGGAAATACTTGGGGGAAATAGGAGCTGAGTTTTTATTCTTTCGTTGCCAGAAAGCCAAATCCCAAGCTGGAATTTTGTGGTTCTGGCGATTTTTGTGCCTCCCAGTCATTTGCCACAGATGGTTCTCGTTTAAGGATAAGACACTTCATCCACCAGCAGGAATGAGGCCCAGGGAATGAGCCCGAGCTGCCCATTCTCATGCCAAAGTATATTTTTCAGCCGGAGAAAATGAGAATGAGAAGATGGTTCGAAAGCCACCAATTAGCATGCAGAAATTGAACGATAAAAATACTCGGCCACTCTGAAACCTGAACTTTCCTTTAGATCATGTCACCTTGGCAACACTAACCAAGGCCTCTGGACTGCAAGGCCAATCATGAATCTGCCGGAGACCTACCGCCCGTAATGGTAATGGTAATCACATTTCAATAGTTCTTGACAGTTGGCTTCTCCTTTGTCATGTGAGAACACGGACTCTGTTGAGTGAGTTGCCATTTGTCAAGGAATTGAGCGAAAGGGGGGAAATATCAAAGTGGAAGGTGGTGCCAACTCTTTCCTTCCCTCCTGAATGGGTGAAACCTTTCCTGCCCATGTCTTTCTTTATCAACACCTCTCACCCCCAACCTTTCCCCCTTACCGCCGCCTATCCCCTCTCCTCTACATCTCTCCTCTCCTCTGTACCCACCAAGTGTGAGGTGGTTGGATTCCCAGGGTACGCCGTCCTTCCTCTCCCACCAACTCAGCAAGGAAGTCCGCGTCTACTAGAACCCCCTCCTCTGAAAGGCCTGGGCTGTCTCTTTCTGGGTGTTTTACACAGTAACATGTCGCTCTGTAAGCACATTTCTCCTTATCTGTCAGCATCCAGCTCATTGCCCTCCTTTGAGAAGCACTCACCATTTCTCCCAGCCCATGAGCCATTCCTCCACGGCAGCTTTGCACATTTCATCCCAGTTAGTCACAAAGTCTGGACTGTGAGTTTCTGCACAGAGACTGTATACTCAGTGCCTAGAAGTATCTGGGACATAGAAGGGGGTCAATAATTGCAGAGACTGTATACTCAGTGCCTCCTAGAAGTATCTGGGACATAGAAGGGGGTCAATAATTTAGGTTCTTACAGCCTTGGTAGGTTGGCTGTCTGGTGAGAGACGTTTCTGTGACACCCAATTTACCCACATGTCACCTGACCTAGTGTATATATCATGTTGGGTTCAAATTCGAGAAAAATGGTATATGTTACATTCATAGAATGAGTAGCAGTTTTCATTGTTTGTTCATGAATGTTTTGACGTTTAGCCCTATAGCATATAGGAGAGGCAGGGAGGGCATGCATTTAACCCATGGTGATGAGTGTCAGCCCATTGTACAGACGAGAAAACAGACTCAGAGAGGTTTCCTGATTTCCTCCTGGTTATAAAGCTAGTAAATGCCAGAGCTGGGTCTTGTTCCCAGACCTTCTGAACTCAGCTCAAAAATTTCTAATTGTTGTTATTGCTGGTATTGTTGTGTGAAAAGCGTAACAATAATTTTGTGGGCTTTATAAAACAATAAACACAACCCGCCGTGATAACAACCATAACGAAGCTCTTGAACCTGCCAAAGTGCATGCTATCCACGTTTACTGGTGTGTCACGTGTCGAAATGCCACTGGTGTGTGAGCAGTGCCCAAACCCCAAGCACACAGGATGGGCTGCCATGGACAAACATCGTCACAGCTCATCAAGTTCAAAGATCTGCAAACATAAAACATTGACCGAGACTCGGCTCCACGGATGAGTGAGCCAAGCTCCCGGGGTGTGGCCGGGTTACTCCCTCCATAAAAAACCCAAAACAGACCTTGGCAGGGCTTCAGGGTTCACATCTGGGAAGAAAGGTATGAATCATCATGGTTTTGTCCTTGTTTGCAAGGAGCCCTGCTGGACCGCCGGCCCTGGCGATGGCACTTCCAGGTTCCCCGCAGGCAAAGATGTGGGGGAAGCTGTAACTATAATGTTTTTAAGTCAAATTTTCCATTCAGGTCTCTGGCCAACTAAGTGGGTGTAGATGATTGTCTCAATATTTGGGAGTGAAGTCTGTTGGATCCTGAAGCTGCCCCAGGTATCGGGGGCAAAGGAGATCTTGAGACCTCATGGGTCCTTTAGGATGAGGCTCCGGGAGGGTAAGCCTATGTCTGATGGAGCCATGAAACCAAGAACAACATGTTAGCACTGGAGGAAACTCAACAGGGGCACGCTGTCCTGGTCCATGCTCATGCCTGGGTACCCGGCTCTCCTCTCTCCCTCCCGCCCTCCTCCCTGAGCCTTCTGGTTTCTCCCAGACAAGCCCCATGGCTGGCCTACTGGACTTTGCCCTGCTGAGAGATCTGAGCAGAACCCCAGACTCAGTTTATCCTTGTCACGCCCGGAAGCCATCACCTTGCCTGAGACCCTCTCTGCAGAGAGACAGCAGGGCGAGCAGGGTGAAGCATCATTCCGGGTTGGATAGCCTGGGAGCTGAGCTTGGGGCCAGTGTGGGGTTTGATGAAGGCACGGCAGACCTTCATCTCCATTTCTGTAAAGTCCCTGAGGCGCATAAGGAGTTGCTTTCTGCCCTGAGCTGCCTGTCCCTAAGCCATATTCCCGAACTTCCCTGTGCCTCAGTTTCTGTATCAGTACAATGAGGATTAGAGTACTCAACCCAGGGCCCCAAATAGGCAGCATTTACAATACCAGAGGGACCGTGGGGTTGATTGAGTTGGCAGACAGGAAGCTCTTTCTCTAGTACTTGTCTCATAGCAGGAACTCACTTGATACAGTTATTTTTATTCCCATGATGAAGGAGGGTCCTTTGGGAGTACCAGAGTGGGTGGTTGGCTTAGTGATGGCGGAGATACCGGAGCCACAGGGTTGCCAGGGAGAGGGTGGGCCCCAACCAGGGGATGCTGCCCAGGGGAAGCGGGGCGAGGGCTCCTCTGCATGGCTGGTTGCACCAGAGGCAGCAGGCCTCTCAGCCTTGTGGTGAGCACCGAGCCAGGCCCAGGTCTGGGCAGGGGGTGGCGTTCTGGGAGCAGGGCAGCGGGGGTGGAGGCTCAGGGCCGAGGTGCAGGCCTGGAGAGCTGGGCTCAGCCAATGTTTAGGGCAGCTTCAGAGGAGCAGGCACCGTACGGGGTGGGCCCAGAGAAAAACAAGACTCAGTCTCCACCCGGGACGCTCCAGCTCAGGGTGTTGGCAAGGGTCGTCCTTGTCCTGAACTGAGGACATACAGGCCCCTCGCCATGCTTTTGGTTAAACAATGACTTTCTGTTTGTCTTTTTACAAAGAGTCAGCACGAAGAGGTTTATAATCCCCCGGAGGAGGGCTGCCTGCACAGAGGTAAGGCGTTTGGATGAAAAGGGCCAGGCTTCATGATGTTCCTGACCGTGTACGCGCGGGTCTTGGCTTCTTTAAGTGAATAAGGAGGCCACTACTTCAGCCGGTCCTGATGGACGTTATCCGAGGTGGGGAAAGTGACGTCGCACGCTGTGCCACCACCCAATGTCAGCTGTCATACATTTTAAAATGACTTTCCCTTCAGAGAAATAAATAATGCATGTTTTTAACCTCTACCCGCTGCTTTTCCCTTTAAAGTTCTGGGTAGATCCTGCCATCTGCTTCTCTCTCATTTCAATGATTATAAGATATCGTGAGAAGCTGAAAGGCCTGTAATTTCCTGAAATCAGAATTTTCTAGGCTGCCCCTTGCCCTGTGAGCGGGGCGCTTGAGGTTGTCTTCCAGAAACGGCTTTGGTTTTCTGCAGTTGCCACTTCCGTGTGAGCCCAGGCCGGGCCCTACCTGTCCTTCCTGCTCAGAGGCTCAGGGGAAGAGAGCCCAAGCAGGGGTGGGTACCAGGCTACCTGGCATCTCGCAGGCATTGGCCGAGCTGACCAGAAGCTGGCAGGGAAAGGACGGGACACAGGGCACAGGAGCAAGGCCCCCCAGGATGGGAAGGGGTCAGACCGAGACTCAGCCCTTTGCTTCAGGAGTTCCTCTCCCATCCCTTCGTGAATCTCTTGCTTGGACCCACAATTCCTTCACCACCACTCTCTCCAGGCCCGTTCTGATGGGGCACTGATGCCACCCAAGTGTTAGCCAGTCCGTCGCGGGTGTACAGTGTGGCCAGGGCGGGAGCGGATGCTTTGAGTTGGGGTGACCATTTAAAAAGAAGGTACATTCGTCTGCTAGGGCTGCCAAACAATACACCACGGACTGGGTGTCTTAAACAGTAGACACTCACTTCCCTAGTGTGCTGGAGGCTGGAGGTCACAGGTCACAGTGTCAGCAGGGCTGCTTTCTCCTGAGGCCTCTCTCCTTGTCTTCACATGGTCTTGTGTGTGGGTGTGTATGTGCCCTATTCTCTTCTTATAAGGGCCCCAGTCAGACTGGACAGGTGCCCACCCCAATGGCCTGGTTTTAACGCAGTTGCCTCGTTAAAGACCTGATCTCTGAATACGCTCACATTCTGAGGTCTGGGGTTAGAGCTTCCACGTGACTTGGGAGGACACAGTGCAGCCCATAAGAGAAAGCGAAGTTATGAATACAGGTTCAAGGCGTAGGAAAGGCCCCGCACCAGGGAGGGGCCCTAAAACTTTAGTTTCATTGACTTCATGGTAAATTTGTTTCTGAGTTTGCTCCTACCCTGTCACTCCCAATGTACAGCCGGCCCTGCTCTGAGGGAGCAGGAAGGAGTGAAGTAGCACCCAGCGAGTCCATAGCGGGAGTGAGGTAAGCATGCGATGAGGAAGGAATGAGTAGACTTGTTACGGCCTAAAGGGCATGATGGCAGGTGATTGAGAAGACAGGTTGACTTCTGGATCAAATAAACCCATCGAAACCAACACAGCACGACAGGAGCACCTCAATGCCCATGAACTTGACATTGGAGTGTCCACCACGGGATGAGTTTCTTTCACGATGTTCTCTAGCACTTCTTTCTCTATTCGAAATACAGTCAGAGCCGGACAGAGTACACATATTCAACTTCAACAAGGGAGCACCCACCCTCAGGTCCACATCCTACTCATCCCCTGGGATGGGCGTTAGCCTTCACCTCCACCTGAGGAAGCCCGGGGTCGGCAGGGGGAAGGGCCTTGCCCACGCCCCACAGCGAGCGAGCGGCAGCGGGAGAACGTGTCTTCCAGCTGCGATCTTTTCACTATACCGAAGCCATTTCTCTTTGTGTGCCAGGGGCAACGTCTTTACAAAAATAAATGTTCACACGAATGGGATTCTCATGACAAGGCAACAGATACTGAAGCTTCGGGCCTGGGATACAGCCCATAACCTGGACCTAGTCAAGAAGACAGCACAGTTGGTTGCAGGGGGAAGGGGGACTGGAATTGATCAGAGATTGGCCCGGCCAGCCTGGATCTATGGGAATACTCATTCACTTTCAAAATTTACCTGGCCCAACATCAGAGAGGTTAGGAGGGCGTGGCCTAGTCAGATAATTCAAATGTTTTAGCAAATTGGGGGATCTCTCCAGGGAAACCAACCAGGAGAAGATGAAGGCATTTAGAGGGAAGCCAAAGTAGGGAACTAGGGTATGATTTGCTTCCTGCCAGCTTGATTCACGCTAACTATACTTTGCAGTAATTACTCTAATTAGTGGTTTTGGGCATGATGAAAGAAAATAATTACAAGTATTTATAGCTGGTCAGTGGGTTACAGATTGGACAGCCGAGGAAAGTAGACAATGAAGCTTAGTTTAGCTGTTTCATTGACTTCATGGTAAATTTGTTTCTGAGTTTGCTCCTACCCTGTCACTCCCAATGTACAGCCGGCCCTGCTCTGAGGGAGCAGGAAGGGGCGGAGTAGCACCCAGCGAGTCATAGGGGGAGTGAGGTAAGCATGCAGTGAGGAAGGAATGAGTAGACCTATTACAGCCTAAAGGGCATGATGGCAGGTGATTGAGAAGACAGGAGTGAAGTAGCACCCAGCGAGTCCATAGCGGGAGTGAGGTAAGCATGCGATGAGGAAGGAATGAGTAGACTTGTTACGGCCTAAAGGGCATGATGGCAGGTGATTGAGAAGACAGGTTGACTTCTGGATCAAATAAACCCATCGAAACCAACACAGCATGACAGGAGCACCTCAATGCCCATGAACTTGACATTGGAGTGTCCACCACGGGATGAGTTTCTTTCACGATGTTCTCTACCACTTCTTTCTCTATTCGAAATACAGTCAGAGCCGGACAGAGTACACATATTCAACTTCAACAAGGGAGCACCCACCCTCAGGTCCACATCCTACTCATCCCCTGGGATGGGCGTTAGCCTTCACCTCCACCTGAGGAAGCCCGGGGTCGGCAGGGGGAAGGGCCTTGCCCACGCCCCACAGCGAGCGAGCGGCAGCGGGAGAACGTGTCTTCCAGCTGCGATCTTTTCACTATACCGAAGCCATTTCTCTTTGTGTGCCAGGGACAACGTCTTTACAAAAATAAATGTTCACACGAATGGGATTCTCATGACAAGGCAACAGATACTGAAGCTTCGGGCCTGGGATACAGCCCATAACCTGGACCTAGTCAAGAAGACAGCACAGTTGGTTGCAGGGGGAAGGGGGACTGGAATTGATCAGAGATTGGCCCGGCCAGCCTGGATCTATGGGAATACTCATTCACTTTCAAAATTTACCTGGCCCAACATCAGAGAGGTTAGGAGGGCGTGGCCTAGTCAGATAATTCAAATGTTTTAGCAAATTGGGGGATCTCTCCAGGGAAACCAACCAGGAGAAGATGAAGGCATTTAGAGGGAAGCCAAAGTAGGGAACTAGGGTATGATTTGCTTCCTGCCAGCTTGATTCACGCTAACTATACTTTGCAGTAATTACTCTAATTAGTGGTTTTGGGCATGATGAAAGAAAATAATTACAAGTATTTATAGCTGGTCAGTGGGTTACAGATTGGACAGCCGAGGAAAGTAGACAATGAAGCTTAGTTTAGCTGAATTTGCTCCGTGTTACAATTGAGATTCACTGCCCTCTTCCTTACGTTTGCTTGGCAATAGTGAGTTCAGGAGCCGCATGAGAACAGCTTGGAGGGCAGGGCCTCTGGGGTTATTGCTCTTTGTGTCCCAGAATCAGGACAAGAGCCACACAATAGGAGCTCTATGAAGGTGGGTTGATGGAGGGAATGATGAAGTCACATGGAGACCCACCATATTGCATCAGGGATGAATGAGCACTTTGTTCTGTACGTGCAGCTCACCTCCCAGGCTACACAGACAAATGAGAACAAATTGAAATTCAGAGGGAAACAGTATTGTGCTTTTGGGGTAAGGGTGGCCTGGTTGTTTCTCCTTCGGGAGTCCTCAGTACAGATGGACTTCCAGGTCATGTACTGAAGTAGACCCACTTCCTGGATATGCCCCGCCCCTTACCATTGGTTTCCACTGTCAGTCATTTGTGTGACCACACCTCCTTCCTGTAAGATGGGATGAATGGATGTATGTCCAGCCCTGGGCTGGAGCATGGTAGAAGCTCAGTCAATATCTGGTGTCACTACCAGCATTCCCGCCCATCCCTGTCCCCTCCTGTCCACGCTCCTGACAGCCCCCCTTCATTCTCCACTCCTTCAAGCGTAGCCCACACCTGCTCTGACCCAGGTTTCAGCTCTTTCTTAGTTTTTTAACATCTAGAACTGCAGCAACGGCTCTTGCTTGAGGCTCCAATGGCTCCCGTGGGAGGGCAGGGATCACACCGCCTGCTTAGCTTTACTCTAGTTCTCGTTCACCTAAGTCTTAGAAGAGGATTGGAGTTGGTTAGATCCAATTAGTCCTGATTTGGCTGCTAGCTGCATGGCCCTGAATCACCTACTCTGCCTCTTGAGCCACAGTGTTCCTGTCTGCAGAAAAGGGGTAATTATGTCCCCCTTGTAGGGTTGCAGTGATTAGAAATAGCTTTTTTTTTTTTTTAAGTGCCTGGTACAAGTTTTAGCACATCTGAGAGCTCCACAAATGGCAGATGAGGAGGACTGTGATGTAACGATGATGATAGTAGCAATGATTGATGTCTATTGACTCCCAGTATGTGCCAGACGCATTTAAATACAATTTGCTATCTAATGTATCTGAATTTGGATGAATTCAGCTATAAAGAATTTTGGACCCTGCACAATGATCTTATTAGAAAAAAATAAGAAAAAACAAGTCACATTTGAGTACTTACTATGGTACCAGCTGTTTTACAAATGTATGAAAGTCTATCATTAAAGCCATAAGACCAGTGATAAGGAATAATCTACCCAAACCCCATAGCTAGAGAGGAGCACAGAGCCAGACTTAAGTCCGGGTGGTTTTGATCTCCAAGTTCACGCTCTTTCATTTTCTGCCATGAGAGAGCAGAAAAGGACAAGGAGAGGTGATAAGAGGATGTCCCTAAGGTATAGGGTCACCAGCTGACTCGGAGTGTCTGAGGGGTGTGGAAGAGCTGGGCTGGATCCAGGCTGCCACCAGCCTTCTGTGCCCGGGCTCTGAGGGCAGTCCTAGCAGGCAGAATTCACGCATGTGAAAAGCTTGGGTGCCAGTGGCTTAGGACCGTGGAGAAGCTCAGTCCTTGTCAGCACCCTGAACTTAACCAGGCTCTGGAGTAAACTGTTCAGAAGAATGGGGTGCACTGGAAAGTGTTTGGGGGAGTGGTGTGGTCTGTGGTTTGAGTGAAGAGACAAGTGTCAAAGTGTTACAGGATTTACCAGGTGACCAAAAAATACGCAGGAGTACCGGAGGCACAGGAAAAACCCATTTATTTCAGATGTTTTGCATGTACTAGTACAGGACTCAGGGGAGGCTGTTTCTCTCCAAATCCTGAGCAAGTAAATATGGAGGAAGCTTTCCCTTTATACCCTTTTGATTTCTTTGTCTCCCAAATATGGGATGGGACTTCTGGACCTTTTGCAGGCTTTGCAAAAAGCCTCATGTGCTGGGATGGGGCAGTCAGACCACATCTCAAGGCCTGGCCTGGTGCTAGCACTGATAACTCCCTCTGGGGGTGTGTATTGTTCATGGTTTATGGCCCCTCTGAAATGGGGGTAGTACTTAGGTAAATGGGTCTTGCAGGACCAGATAATTAAAGAAGGGGCAGTGACTAGACTAGAGGCTAACAAGAATGTGCATTAGGTTACTGGCAGAGAGATTTAGATTGCTAGCCCCCGGGGAAAATGTCTCATTTTCCCCATCAAAAGCTCCATCTCACCCTAGCTGGTTTGGCTCAGTGGATAGAGCATCGGCCTGCGGACTGGAGGGTCCTAGGTTCGATTCTGGTCAAGGGCATGTACCTTGGTTGTGGGCACATCCCCAGTGGGGGGTGTGCAGGAGGCAGCTGATCGATGTTTATCTCTCATCGATGTTTCTAACTCTCTATCCCTCTCCCTTCCTTATTTTTCTCTTTCTTTTTTTCTTTTAAATATGTTTTTTTAAAAAATTGATTTTAGAGAGTGAGGAACAGAGAGGGAGATAGAAACATCAACACATCAACATTTAGGCTGCCTCCTACACGCCCCCTCCTGGGGACCGAGCCCATAACCCGGGCATGTGCCCTGACTAGGAATCGAACCTGGACTTCCTGGTGCATGGGTTGTTGCTCAACCACTGAGCTACACTGGCTGGGCTCTTGCTTTTTTGTTTGAGTTACCTGCCCAATTCCAGAGATTGAAGGAACTGCAGGACCGGGATGTGAGAAAGCCCAGGACAAGTAAGGGGGCGGTGGTAGAAATGTCCGTTTGACAGAATCAGGTGAGTGAATTGTTGGATGGAAAGATGATAAGATGGAAAGAGAGGTAACAGCCAGTGTTGCCATTCCTCATGCACTTCTCCATGTGCCTTCTTACCAGAGACCTGTCCAGTTCCTCCTGGTGAAGTACGGGATCTGGCTCTCATCTCTCCCAGGGAAGTCACGAAGCTCAGGGAGAATTGGTCTCTGAAGCCAGATACTAGTAAACTTGGTTTCAAACTTGAGTTCCACTCTAATAACCTCTCTAGCCTCAGTTGTTCTCATTTAAAATGGGGAGAGTCAAGTCTCCCTTGTATCTAGCATCCTTGTGTGGATTGGGGTCCATGTAAGGGACCCCCCCTCACCCTTCTTGGTGCCCTGGCAATGGAAACGGCCATTCCTCCTGTCATGCCCCTCTCAGGGCTCTGTCATCTAGAGGGAACCCTCATGGAGGACTTCACAGGGGAGGGAGAGATGGAGAAGGGATGGGGGAGAGGAGAGATGCAGGACAGGAGGAGATGGGCGGGATTATTTTCTATTCTTGTTTGCATGCCTGAGAAGATGAGCATCCAGAGGCTCCCCGATGCTGTGTGTGTGTGCTCGACGAGGACCAGTACATTTTCCACCGAGAACTCCATCAGCATCTCCTACATACTGAGAAGAGCCCCCTGCCTCCTGCCAAGTGGCCCAGTCCTGGTGGGGAGCGAACGCAAGGGCCTGCGGGACTGGTTGGAAAATGTTACTCCGTGGCTCTGGACTCCAGCGTTGGTGGGCCCACTTCCTCCAGGGACAGCGCCCCCTGCAGGCCCATCATCTGCATACTTTGCAGTTGAGTTGAAAGAAAGATGATGGGCATCAGAATCTGTGCCGAGTTAGCGGCCAAATGCCTCCTCCCCCTGGTGTTGATTCATTCACGTCCCAGGTGGTTGCTGGGCACGGAGTCCGACATGTATGAAGCGCCCCGGTGTCCCAGGTCCTGAGCGAAGTCCTGAAGCGACAGGGACAGTACTGATGGAAGCGGTGGTATCGTTGCCATTTCCTGAGTCCCCGGGCGGTGCCAGCCCTGTGTCAGGCAACAGGAGCACACAGCGAGGACCCACAGTAATAATAGTTTGCATCTTGCTTCCAGTTCTGTTGTAGGCTGGGCACTCACACTTCTGCTCTTGAGTTTGCACCTCATATAACCAAGAGAGGAGGCCTCCCAGGCAGAGAACGCACGCATCTGCTATCTCGCAAGGCCTTTGATTGCTTGTCCCTTTTCCAAGAGAGAAATCATTAGAAATAAATATTTATTTCAAACGATAAGTATTTGTCAACTGCCGCCAGCCCACCGTTTCCCTCCTGGGACGTCCGCTAGCCCAGACCTTTGAGCGGCAGCCGGGTCTCCCACGCCAGGCTGGGCAGCGGCCGTGTGTCCGCGAGGCCCGGCAGATGGCTTTCCGGTCAGGTGTGACGGCGATGTGTCTTCTTCACAGTCTGGCAGACACTCCCGCCACCACACATGCATAGCGCGCCTCGTACAGAAACCATGCATATTGCATGAGCCTCCAAATGTAGAGACAGATACTCACAAAACACAAGCCTCAAAATAAAACCGAAACATTTCAAAACAACAGCAGTTGCAATGCCACCAGTTTACTTACTTAATTCTCTTTCCCCCATCAAGAGCATGAAATTAAAAAAGGAAATTCCCACGGTCTCCAAGCAGAACCGGGGGAGCCCAGCGGCCGTGGAGACGGTTGGAGATGGGTCCTCATTGCAGCCGCGGGAAAGCAATGGACACAGACTCGGAGAGCCGCTGAGCCGGCACCCGGTCTTGTCCTGACCTGGAAGTCGGCGAAGATAAAAGCCAGAACGGCAGTGGCTCAGCATACAGCGAGCTGATCTCCTCTCTGGGTGATGTGAGGTCGGGGTACCTGGGACCCCCACCTGGTCCGGCCGTTTCCACTCTTGCCCCCGTGGTGGCCTGGGCAGGTGCCGTGCAGGTCTCTCGAGTTGTTCCGTCCCAGGTGCCTGGCGCAGTGCCCAGGGCTTCGGGCTCCACGGGTGTTGGTTGGGTGCCTTTGGTGTTGGTTGGGTGTTGGTTGGTTGGTTCGGCCATTTGCTCGAATTCTTCTCCTCCTCTTCCGTTAGGACACATTGCAGTACACAAACGACAGTGCCAGTATGTGAGGGGCAACCTTGAACAGGCTGTGATTCATGAGAGAAGTAACATCTTACAGCGTGGTACCTTTCACCGCAATGAGTGCCGTGGACGGCTGCTGATTCGCGACCTCTGGCATCCCCCTCCCTCTCCTCACGGGCACACCCCCTCTTTTCTTTTGGGAAATTGGCCTTCATTCTTTCTTCTTTCCTCCGGTTCGGGACTTCCAGTCGGGATGGCGGAAGGTCGTGGGGATGAAAAGCAAAGAGTGATTTGAGAACACGTCAAATCCTCACCAGGACTTGGTAGCTGTTGGGAAGTGAGGAGTGAGGACCGGACAGGGTCCAGAATGACTCCCAGGTTTCTGACGTGGGTGGCTGTTGGGGGTGGTGTCACTGGTTGTGGAGCCAGGGGAGACAGGGTGGGAAGCAGTGGCTGCTGGGACGCGGAGTCTGAGGCGTCGAGGACTGGCAGGGTGGCAGCCAGGCCCCTGAGCCGTCCCCAGGCCCATGCACTTCTCCCGGTGCCTCTGCCCCGGCTGCTCTCTCACCGGCTGCACCTTCTCTGTGAAATCTCCCCCCACCCCCGGGAGCGCCGACCACTTCTCTGCAGGCTCTCTGCCTCCCACACAGCCCCAGGCAGAGTTTCTGGAACAACACAGCTCATTCGTTGTTTTGCTTTCTTCCCCTCTAGACTCCGTGCTCACGGAGAGTGAGAAGGCCTGTGACTTGTCGCTGAATCCCCAGCTGGGACAGGATGCTCTGCTACAGTGTGAGGTTCGGGGAGCAGTGCCTGCTAACGCAGCGCCTGCACATTCTTCCTGATGCAACTCCCCTTCCTGGGATGAGACCCCACGTGGAGAAGTTCCCTGAAGTGGGCGGGGTTTGCAGGGAGGCCTTCCCACATCTAACCCGTGTGAGGCCTGGCAGCCGAGTCTGCAGCCTGTGGTTGCACACAGACCTGAGCAAAGCCACCTGGCTGCTGTTCTAGAAGGTCCCGAAGCTGTGGCTTTATGGTCACAGGGCTGTGGCCAGTGACGTGGGCACCCACAGGAACACAGGCGGGGCCTGTCCCCACCGCGGCCCCCTGGCCTGCTGGTGTCAGCCATGGCAGCTAGCACTGCCTAGGCACAGAGGCCGCGTATCTATGACGTGGGCAGAAGGGCAATAATGATCTGTTTTTGGAGGGTTTCCCGTGTACCAGGTAATCCATATTCATTATCCAGAATTACAAACGTCGTGTCGGGCAAGTACCAGATTCTCATGTTACA
>NW_005371287.1:65736-73883 GCF_000412655.1 Myotis brandtii
TGCTGGCACAGATGTGAACTCTTTGCAAACAAGTGGGAGATTACTGCCAGAGTCATCTAATGAGTAGTGAATATGGGCTGATTGCGGTCTTTGCAGAGAACCTAATTTTTCTTCCCAACATTGTACCAAAGACACAGCCTAGGGTTCCCTCCCCGGCTCCTAACCGTCAGTAATCAATGTGTCTGGTAAACATTTGACGATGTCCACATTTGTGCTTATGAATCAATGGGCCGTCGTAATTGCTGTTGGGCGATCTGACAGACACAAACATAAACAGGGCCCGCAGCACCACAGAGGGCTTCCCCGTGGAACTGAGAAAAGTGTGGTGATGGAGGCACCAATGGCTCCAGAACCTCTCGTAGGAAGACTTATGATGGAAGAATTCATGCTCGGATACATTCAGTTGTATATTTTTCTTAATTTGTAGCATTTTCTCTGGGATTTAGTTTGTTTGCTTGTTTGCTTTTTTTGTTAATCCTCACCTGAGGATATTTTTCCATTGATTTTTTTTTTTTAGAGAGAGTGGAAGGAAAGAGGAAAGACAGAGAGAGAAACACATCAATGTAAGAGGAACACATTGATGGGTTGCCTCCTGCACGTGCCCAGACCGGGGCCAGGAATTGAGCCTACAACCGAGGTATGTGCCCTTGACCAGAATCGAACCCACGGCCCTTCAGTCCAAGGCCAATGCTCTAACCACTAAGCAACCAGCTAGGGCTACTTTGTTTTATTGTGGTAAGAACACTTAGCATGAGACCTACCCTTCGAGCAAATGTGTGCAGTCACATGCTGGGCCTCTCGAATGTTCTCATCTCGCACAGCTGAAACTTTATACCTACTGAACAGCAACTCCCTGTCCTCCCCCCACACCCCAGGGATTTTGTTCTTGGATCTACTCTAGATCTCCCTGACCTGCCGGTTCTCCGCGAGGCACTCAGTTCTTTGCTCACAACCTCACAGTCATTCGCAGAACAGACGCTTCTTCATCGCTGGCTGTGTAACATGGTTCAAGTGCGGAGTCACAGCAAGGGAGCATGGGGCCTGGCTTTGGCTCCCGACCATCCTGGGTTGTGAGTTGTTGGACTTTGGGCAAGTGGACGAGTCTGAGTTTCAGTTTCTCATCTACAAAAAGGGGAATGGGCGTGACCAGCAGGGCTGTTATGAGGATTAAGTGATACAACATTTGCAGAGAACCTGACAGTTTCTGGCATAGAGTAGTAGGTGCTCAGCAAACAGTCATTTCTTTCCATTCCCTGGAAGCCTGTTCCGGCTCAGGTGTGAATGAGGCCAGGAGAGCATTCTCGGAGATGTTTCTGGCTGGCTGCAGTTTGGGAAAGCCGAGTCATCTGTGGGAATGTGGGAGGTGGGATGCCGTGACTGTGTGTCTGTCATATGCCCAGTGTTTTCTAACACTCGGCTCCATCTTATTCCTTCAACCTGGCATGCTTTTGCTTTCTGATCCTCTAAATAGTCCATGCCCCCCACCACGCCTTCCTTGTATGACTTCCCCACCAGCGTTACACAGGAGGCTGTGCTCCTGTGAACTTCATGCGTGTCTCTCAAAGCATCATGTGTGTCCTTGTCTCCTTCCTTAGCCTTCGGAGTCCTGGGCCCCAGTCTTGGCTGCAGGGGAAGTGCAGGGAGAGAGAAGCCCTGTCGGCATCCTCAATGTCCACCCGGCGTCTAGGCAGCTGGCAAAGGAGCATGGATGGCAAAGCGCGCAGTCGCTGGGAAAGTGTGGGTTTGGGGTGGAAGCCCTGGGTTTTGATTCTACCTTTTCTGCTTATTGTGTGGCGTCCATTAAGTCCCATGGACATTCTTAGACTGTGTTTCCTCATGTATGAGCTGGTCATAATAATCCTATTGGTCCTAGTATGTTATAAATATCCTCAGTTCTCATTCAGAAGGGCTGCAATGTAAAGAATGATGAGACGGCTCCTACTCTGCCTTCATCACCGGCCTGCTGGACGGCCCTGGGTGGTCAGGGCTGTGGAAGTATCGGATAAACAATAAAAGCAGTAGACAGGCCAGTTAGGGTTATTAGAAGCTCATTAAATATTTCCTCAGTCAATGCTGATGGGAGTCAGGTGTCTTCCCCCTTCCTCTTATCAGCCTGGAGGGAGGGTGAGCGCCTGGTAATACTCTTGGGGGCTGGGGAGAAGCAACTCTCATGGGAGGAGACAGTCCAGGGAAGGTGGTTGTGTCCGACACATACGTGCTAAAGAAATATGGGCTGGCCCAGCCGTGGTGGCTCAGTGGTTGAGCGTTGACCTATGAACCAGGAGGTCATAGTTCGATTCCCGGTCAGGGCACATGCTCGGGTTACGGGCGATCCCCAATAGGGAGATCCGATCAATGATTCTCTCTTATCATGGATGTTTCTCTCTCTCTCTCTCTCTCTCTCTCTCTCCCCCTCTCCCTCTCCCTCTCCTTTTCTCTCTGAAATCAATTAAAAATATATTAAGTTTTGAAAAGAAATAAGGGCTGGAGTGGTTGGCTGAGTAAGCAGTACAGTGACTGAGAAAGCATCTCACGCTACAGAAGCGTGGTGAGAGCTCTGGAAGCCGAGGCCGGCGTGGACAGCCCGGTGCTCTCCCCACCCTGACACTCCCCAGACCCTTTCCCTGCGTGATTTTCTTCTCGAGTGAGCGCTCCACAGGCTCCTCGGCGTACAGGGAGCTCTCAGCGCTTCCAAAGTCCTTCAGCCGGAGAGGAACTGGAGTGGTGAGCTCCGCAGACACGGGTCCTGCAGGGAAGCTCACCAGAGGGCCAGGCCCCATGTCTGCTCACATGGCTGACTCCTCACCAGAGGGCCAGGCCCAATGTCTGCTCCCATCGCTGACTCCTCACCAGAGGCCCCAAGAGGCACGAGGACCGGCAGGCACCTGCCATGCCGGCTGGTTTTGTCAGCCAGGCCGCAGGGGGAACCACTGGGCCCCAGGCCAGCCTCGCTGACCACAGGGCCAGCTCTCAGGAGGGACGGTGGGGACAGCAGGATCTGGGTTTCCGCTTTCTCACAGGAAGATTTGGTTCATCGCCTCGGGGCCACCGGGGCTTGCTGAGCCGGGTGACTCAGCTTCCTCTGCGAGCCACACGGCCTCGCTAAGGGACGAGGGCCCCCACAGGCAGGCTCCCGACCCTGTGTGCTCGGCTCGGCTTCCTGATCTGGGGCACCTCCGGTAACTGGTCAGGCCTCTGCTAACCCGCAGGCTCGCTGAGAAATGATGGGTGCCCTTCGCATCTTGTAGATATTGTATTTACACAGAGGGTCATACCTTTGCTTAGTCATCTTACAAAACTAGGGACACAATTATGCAAAGTGAATCAAGTAGGGTCCTGGCTCATTTAGTCACTATCATCAAGACATGAGCTACTCCTTGCGCGTGAGCGCCCCGGGCAGCACAGCCAGTTCTGGGGACCAAGAGTTCCATCAGTTCTTTCCTTCTGTTTTCAGATGGATGCCATTTCTAGTCTTGGTAACACGCTTTGCATCCAGGATTTCTCGTCTGTGTTTTTCACTCCCCCCTGGACCATCTGACTTTCATTGTCCCTTGCTCCCACCCACCTGCAAGGGGCCACGGAGACCCTCCTCAAGGTGAGGAAGTGGCCGCAGGGGAGTCGTTTCAGACTCAGAAACAACACCTTGCATTTCGAGAAGATGCATTTGCAGTCACGATGTCGTCCTTAAAGCCTGTCCTTTCTGTGTTCCACCGGCTGGGTGTTTCCTGTGAGCGAACAAGCTTCCTTCGAAGCTGAATCAAGGTCAAGGAGAGGTTGAGCCCATTGGTGTCGACATCTTAGATTGGAGTTCCCGACAGTCCGCAGCTGTGTAATAGTCATTACCATGGACCCAGGGTTAGGTTCACACTAGATTCTCAACGAATGGTTCTTGAATGAGAAAGCGTCATGCACTCATTCATTTACCAAAAATAAACAGTGAACAAAACAGAGGCCTTATCCTGATGGAGAAGACAGTAACTGCGTTAAAGGGCTTTAAGGCATGTTGTTTAAGCGGAAGCACCTGGGAGGTGGGCATGACTCACCATGGGAGGAAGACGGAGTCAGGAGACCAGGAGGTCAGGGGGAGGGGAGCAGGTGGGGTGCACAGCGGCTCCAGGCAAACTGTTCAGGGGATGGCTGTGAAGGAATCAAGTGAGTCCCACTGGCTGCTGACCATGAGATAGTAGAGATGGACCCACAGCCTTTCACAGCCCAAAGGTGAATGAAGTAGGGGAGTTGCCACCATGGGGAGCTGGCAAAGTGGAGGCTGGTGGAGGAGGGCGGTTCTGGGCAATGAAGACAAATCACCCTGGACACATGCAACCCCACATTCACATCAAGGAAAGGGGTGGACGTGCTTGATATCTGGGGAGAACCAGGGAATACTGGGACCCTCCCTGCTACCAGGGCCTTTCCCTGTCACGCAGCCCCCATGAACTGGGCCGGAGGCTGCAAGCACTTCCGGGAGGAGATGTTGCCTTTGTGGCTCAGTGACCTCTTCCAGGGCCTCCTTCTCTGTTGTTTCTTGATAATGAGAATGTCAACGATTCAAAATGATTGCACTTTATGTCCCTTTCAGAGTTTATTGTGATGGGAAGTTGGAGACTGTGTTTGAAGTCCTTCCCCGTGACTTATGTAGCCGTTCACTCTTCACTCATTTGGGATATTTTATTATTTTATTGAGCATCTGTGCTGGTTTTGAGCTGGGCTTGGGGGTTCAAAGGTGGGCAAAGTCTACACTCTAAGGATCTCCCAGTTCAGTGGCAGAAAGTGACTCATAAGGGATGACAACATGCTGGGGTGAGGACAGAAGGAGAGGTAAGCAAAAATGGCGGAGGAGAAAGACAGTGATTAATGGTGCTATTGGCTGTCAGGGAAGCGTCACAGAAGGTGTCCTGGGTTTTAAGAAACAAATAGGAGTTTTCTGGTTGAGAAGGGGGAAGTAGTGTTTTAGGTAGTGAAACTGGCATGAATAGGTGCACAAGGGCAGCCAATGCATGGATTGGGGAACAATGCTTAGCGTAGTGTCGCGAGAGCAGTGTTGCCGGATAAAATTTAGGCGGCCCAATCAGAGGTGACTTTCAGACAGACGAAGGCATTGTTTTTTAGCATGAGCATGTCCCAAATATTGCACGCTTATACTGAAAACATTACTTTTTGTTTATCTGAGATTTAAATTGAACTGCACATCCTGCATTTTTATTTGCTAAATCTGGGGACCCTAGACTAGGGTGCAGAGCAGACATGACCATGCTTTGTAGGTCTGGGAAAGTCAGGCTTGAAAGTTTCAACTGCAATCTTGTGGGGTGGTCTTGGAAGGTTTTTAAAACGGAGACGTGATAGAATCAGAATCAAGTATTCCTGCTCCAGGGAGGGTGGCTTAGAAAGGGGGACACGAGAAGGAAGGACATTAATGGAAACCAAGAGGAAAGGATTTTTTTTTTTTTGAGGGATTCTCAGGCAACAGACTCCAGAGATACGTCGGGGACAGGAGCCGCAGGCTTGTGCGGAATGAATGAGTGTGTGTGCTGGCGCCGTATATTTGTCCTTGAAAGTGTATGACCTTCAGGACAATCGCTCCCAATAGATGTTGGATAGGAATGCTTTGGAGACTACAAGTCTTTGCCATTAGCCACACGCCTCAGCTCCTCATTTCTTTAAGACATCTTCTCTGGCAAGACTCTGAGCCAGAGAACTACGGCTTGGTTAGGCGCCCGGGTCCACGCGGAGCACAGATGGAAACGTTAGTGCCTCAGGGTCGAGGGTCTATAAAGGAGAACGCCTCCCACATTTCTTAGGAGACATTTCATTTTCAAAAGAAAGTGTGTATCTGGGAAGGGTGGGGACATTATTTCTGGGATTAAACACACCCCGAGGCTGAGAAGACACTTGAGCCTGTAGACTTGCTGCAGCCATTGGAGAGGCTGCAGCCCAGAGAAGAGATGTCACCTGCTCAGGGGGCAGAATTGGACGAGGGTAAGGACTCAGGACTCCCAGTTGAAGTGGAATGTGATTTGCCCAATTCTTGGCTTTCTCCAAACATTTAGAGTTTGGAAACACGGTGCCATTCTTTTTCTCTATGGCCACCAGATTGCAAAGAGTTGCCCCTTGAGATGTTTCTATTTGACCGTGAATATTAACACACGCTTTTAAAAGGGATTTCATGACATCGTGTCATTGAAAAGTAGCCACATCTTATTCCTATTGACAGCCTTTCGAAATAGATGGACACAGCCTAAATTCCTGGAGGCTTTCAAAGTGTTTGGAACTTGACCAAGAAAAGTTGATGTAAACAGGAAGTCATGGTGATTCGTCCAATGCATTTGCAGTTGCATGACTCTGGCGAAGGCAGGCTTTCCTTTCAATAGATCAGCTTCTCGAGTCCAGCTGAGTCTAAGAAAAATGAGAGCAGAGAGTCCCGTATTTACAGTTCAAGGTTAAAATCCTAGGAATGCTGCCTGGGACCCCCGCCTGGCTCGCCTTTGCTCCATAAAGTCAGAGACCTTCACTGAGGGGACACACAAAAGTCACTGCTCATTCAGGGCGACGGGGTTTGTTCCCTGTAAAGATGTAGGGAACCCTCCCTTCTCCCCTCAGCACTGAGACACTGTGGCCGAGGGGTCCTGAGCTCTGAGTTATCATTCCAGCCCCTCCCGGGACAGACAGGTGGGCAGAAGTGGGGAGCAGAGATTCTGGAGAGAAGAGGACTAAAATGTTTCTTTCTATTTTCCTAACTCTTGCAGAAATAA
Source organism: Myotis brandtii (assembly GCF_000412655.1). NCBI lineage: Eukaryota > Metazoa > Chordata > Mammalia > Chiroptera > Vespertilionidae > Myotis > Myotis brandtii. The sequence continues at coordinate 72,486 of NW_005371287.1, forward strand.
AAGAACATTGACACGACTGTCATTTGTGAAAATAGAAGTCAATGGAATGGAATTTACAAATGTTAGGTGAAGCAAATTTTTGGGTTATCATGATTCAATTAAGATGCTGTGCCTTTCGTGTTGGAAGAATAAAGGGACTCTGTTCTGTGCTCTGAGACTAAGGTTTGAAGAGATGGAAGGAATGGGGAGGGAGGAGTGGATGCAGGAGAACAAGTGCTGGTTTGGAGTCAGAGAGGCCTGGATTCAAATCCTGGTCTGTGCTCGCTACCTGTGTGGGTTTGGGTAACTTATTTAACCTCTCTAAGCCTTGCTTTCCTTATCAATGGAATGAATATAGTTCTCCCTATTTTGCATGGTTTTGCCTGGTGCAGAGAAAGCCCCCAGTAAACCTTTATGGAATAAATGAAGGATAACCTTTGCAAATATTGTCAATGTACCATTGAGACTCTCTAGTTACCTAAGGCAGCTCATTCCCTGTGGCCTCCTAGACCAGTGATGGTGAACCTATGACACGCGTGTCAGAGGTGACACTCGAACTCATTTTTTTGGTTGATTTTTCTTTGTTAAATGGCATTTAAACATATAAAATAAATATCAAAATATAAGTCTTTGTTTTACTATGGTTGCAAATATAAAAAAATGTCTATATGTGACACGGCACCAGAGTTAAGTTAGGGTTTTTCAAAATGCTGACACGCCGAGCTCAAAAGGTTCGCCATCACTGTCCTAGACCGAATTTTTCAAGCAATTGATGTCAACTTCTTGAGTCATGCTGGCCCCTCTCACAGGAGTTGAGGGTGGCCCTCCTCCCTCCCATTCATTAGCTTCCAGACACTGGCTTAGATGAGGGTGGTGAGGCCTGGAAGACTTGGGCTGGGCCCCCGAGATGCTCTCAGTTTTGTGGGAGAGGCCAAGGGGAGGACCTGAGGGATGGGCAGGCTTTCCCAGGAGGGAGGCCATTTCCCTGGAGCCAGGGAGTTATGCAGAGGGTCCCGGTGGTGGCGCCCGCGAGGGGCAGCGGTGAGTGCTGACGGACAGGGCCTGCGAGCCTGCCTGCACGCTCAGGGGGCAGCAGAGGTGGGATGTTCACAGCATGGACGCGGAGGGGACTCAGGAGAGGTGACCACTCAGGGGTCAGTAGGGACCAGACAGCACAGACCACCTGTGCCCTGACCAGGTGTTTGGACTTCGCCCTTCTGGCCAGGGGGAGGGAGAGCAGGGTGCGAAATGGGCAAAAGGCCTGTGCTAGCCACCACAGGGGGATCGATTTGAGGGGAGGCGGTATCAGGGAGATGGGTCAGGAGCCGACTTTAAAACCCAGCTGAGCGGTGAGGAGGGTCAGCACCTGAGACAGGCAGGTGGACTCAGGCTGGGAAGCCTCATGGGAAGCGCTGGGGT
>NW_005371287.1:76610-137163 GCF_000412655.1 Myotis brandtii
GAGGGGCTGGGGGTGTCTTTCCTCCCTTCCTCTAGGCCGAGGCTTCTCTCTGGGGGGAAGGGATTGTCTTACCCCAGAGTGACCCAAAACCGCCTGACTTCACCACTGGGCACCGAGGCCTCTATAAACATGCGCTGAATGAGCGGATGCTGGCAATGACAGGCCTGCAGGAAGCAGAGTGAGTGCTGGCAGCTATTTGAGTGGGTCTTGTTGCTCATCAGCCTCCCAGCTGTGTCCTTTGCAGCCAGAGCATCCTTTGTCCTCCCCTCCTCTCCGCTCCCCCCCCACCCCAGGGGTCCTCAGCATGTCCTCCTGCAGCTTCCGTGTCCTGGCCCCACGCTAGGAGGAGGTGAATGTGGGGACAGCTCTGATCCCTCCCGCTGTGTCTGTCTGCCCAGCAGACCTTAGTCTGCGTTCCTGTACTTTCCGCGTGGGATTCTCTCTGCCTGAGACAGAGGCCACAGTCTAGAACAGTGGTTCTCAACCTTCCTAATGCCGCGACCCTTTAACACAGTTCCTCATGTTGTGGTGACCCCCAATTTCATTGTTACAAATTGAACATAAGTAAAGCATAGTGATTACGCACAAAAATAATATGTAATTATATATGTGTTTTCTGATGGTCTTAGGCGACCCCTGTGAAAGGGTCGTTCAACCCCCAAAGGGGTCGCGACCCACAGGTTGAGAACCTCTGGTCTAGAGGCTAAGCCTGGAGCCCCTGGAAAAGATGCTGCAGTTCAGTTCCTGCTTTGCAAGGAGGACAGCTCGCAGTTTCCATCCCACCTGCCCTGGGGCCCAGCCAGCCTGCTGATGACAGTCTCACCCACCAGCTGAAGAACTCCTTCCCAGCAATGTCCCTCCACCAACCCCTCCCCCCAAAGAGGCCCTCCAGGCATTTCTTTATTCACGAATTCAGTATTTAAGGAGCGTGTGCATGGATTTTGCCTCGAGAAAATCATCATCTAGGAGGGAAAATTGGGCTATGAATCTGAATAACTGTACAACCAGGCACAAATGTGATGAGTAATTTAAATATAAGATGCTTAAGGGGTTCAGAGTTGGGAGACCTTGCATCTCAGTAGAGACAGGGAAGGCTTAGTTTAGTAGTTTTGTGACTTTTAAAAATTAATGCCTTTAGCACCAGTTATTAAATCCTCTTGGGGATTAGGTGGGGCTGTGAGAACTGCTGTTGCTGATACGGGAGGAGCTTCAGGGAACCGGGTCTGAGGGTGGAGAGAGGGCCCTCCTGCTGGGGAGGGTGGGATTGAGGCCATAATCCCGGAAGGACGAGCATTGATGTCTCAGGAAGAACCCCTAGGGATGAGGACTAAGGAGACTGATTTGGAGAGAAATGAAGGCCAATCCTATCCATCTGAAGGACCCGGCGTTTTTAGAGGTTCCAGAAATTGGAGGATGGAGGGGTTGATGGCTCCGGGGCATCACGGTTGGAGTGCGGAGAACTGCCTGCTTTTCTGGGGTCGCCGGGCAACCCGAGTGATTCAGGGGCCCCCCTAACCGCAAGTCTCCACTCTCCCTCTGTTCCCCAGCCTGTCACCAACAATGAAGGCAACATGTTGATGACCTCAGAGAAGCCCAAGGGACCCTGAACTCCCGGACCCACAGGGCTGGGGCCCGATGTCGGACCCCGTGGCTGGCATTGTTATTTTTTACAGCGAAACCTCTAAACCAGACAAATGCAGAAGTGAAAGCAGGGCCTCGCCGTGGAGCAAAGAGGGCCCAGAACACTGGTGGAACCGAAATCGTTCTCACGACGAAGCCGTTGATCCCCGGTGGCTGTTGTCTTGTGGAATGTTTTGCCAGTGGCCCCTAAGGAGACTGTCAGCGGCTGGCCAGCCGGGTTTCAGAGCGGGGACACTTGTGAGCACGTCATCATAGCGACGTGCAGTTCTCACAGCCCCACCTAATCCCTCTCCGCACCATCATAGCGACCAGCGTGCCTCTCCCGGGGGCCCGTTATCTTTTGCACTTTGTGATCACACTTCCCTGTTGGCGTTGGCTGCTGGAAGTTGAATTGAATTTGTGACCCAGGTCTTGTAAATGTGCCACACTTCATGACATAAATTCAGTGGGCAGTGACTGCTTCAAATCTGGCCTTTGTTTTCTTGCCTTGATTTACTTCCTTTCTTCTTTTTTTTAACCTGTTATATGATGTTTTTCTAAAGACCGTTGACATTTGTGTGTGTGTAATAAATATAGGTGTAAAAAAATAAGAAAATAATTACTGGGCTTGACTGACACTTGACTGATTCCCGTTTGACCTTCACTCCCGAAGAAGGTAGATCCCGTGGAAATCATAATGAGAGCGTGGTTATCCCTAACAACAGAGAGCTAACTGAATTGCAGACTTTTTGCTAAACTTTACAAATTTTAACTCACTGCACTCTCATTCCAACCCTATGTGGTAGATGGCATTGTTATCCCAAATTTCCAGGCACAGAGAGGTGAAGTAACTTTCCCAAAGTCCCACAGCTAGTAAGAGATAGAGCCAGGATTTGAACCTAGGAAGACTAGTCTTTTTTGAAGAAACTTGCATTATCACCTAAACGCTGTTATAATGAAGTCTCACAAAAAGCACAGAAATATAACACAGATTGGGGCTCAGTTATCTCAAATTTGTCACTTAACACTATGTGACCTTATGTAAACTCCTTCCCATCATTTGAAAATGGCGCTGTTGGCATCTATCTCCCGGGTGATCTAAGGATGAAGTCAGATAATCGGGGTGGAATCTGGTGTGTTCGATAGTGACGTGCCACTGGCACTAAGTAGGTAAAGGCTCAGAGAACCAGAGGGACCCTGGGTCGGGTTCCTACTCTAGTTCCTGTCAATAAAACATGGTCTGACCTTCTCACAAACTCAAGGGAGGTCAGATGTGAAAATGCTTTGTAAATGACACTGGCTGACAATGTCAAAGGTCATCAGTCAAATGAGGAAGTGGGGCCTGCAGACCTCCAAGGTGCCTCCTCAGCAGGTGAGGGGACAAGTACTTCCACTGATTTTCAAACACACATGTGCACGTGCACACACACACACACACACACACACACATTTTATTTAACTAAGAAATAATAGCACTTACTATGTGCCAAATATTATTTAAATACATTACATATATGAATCCATTCAATCCTTACACTAACCTAATGAGTAGGTAGTAGTACCTCCATTTTACAGATGAGAAAACAGACAGAGAGGTTAAGCAACTTGCCTAAGGTAACACAGAAACTGGCAGATATCAGATTTGAACCTGAGAAGCCTGGCTTCAGAGTCTGTGCTCTAGTACATAGACATAACAATATCTCCTTCTCTAAGCAGGCGCCTTACCTGACTTTATAGTAAATACAGCAACTCTGAGAGGCAAGGATCACCCACATTTTACAGATGAGGATCTCAAGCAGGAGTGAGAGCAGAGGCCAACGCCAGCTGTGTCCAGTGGTGTGAGGACGGCGGGGGCCAGGTGTGTTCCCTCTGTTACCAGGTGTGACCCCAGTATATTTTATTCCCAAAGTCAAAACCAAAGACAAGCTCATAGAATTCTAGAATTAACTGAATCATGGAATTCAGAGATGGGAGGGGCCCATGGGGCCTCTTGTTGAGGATTTTCTTGTAATACCCTAGATCAGGGGTCCTCAAACTTTTTAAACAGGGAGCCAGTTCACTGTCCCTCAGACCGTTGGAGGGCCGGACCAGGGGTCCCCAAACTACGGCCCGGGGGCCACATGCAAATACAAATATTGTATTTGTTCCCGTTTTGTTTTTTTTTTACTTCAAAATAAGATATGTGTAGTGTGCATAGGAATTTGTTCATAGTTTTTTTTAAAACTATAGTCCGGCCCTCCAACGGTCTGAGGGACAGTGAACTGGCCCCCTGTTTAAAAAGTTTGAGGACCCCTGGGCCGGACTATAGTTTAAAAAAAAACTATGAACAAATTCCTATGCACACTGCACATATCTTATTTTGAAGTAAAAAAACAAAACGGAAACAAACACAATATTTGTATTTGCATGTGGCCCGTGGGCCGTAGTTTGAGGACCCCTGCCCTAGATCCTCGGAGTTTGAGTCACCCAGAGTCCCATCCATGTTCAGGGAATATTAGGGTCAGTCCTGATCCCCACTTCCAAAGTTCAACCCCAAAGCCATCACGGGTTATTTTTATCTTTTCATGGCAAAACCCAAAGACATGAAAGAGCGAAGAAATATATGTAATTGCTGTAATCAGCAATCATTCTCTCTCCCCTCTCTCCTCTTCATCTGTTTAGTTTAAAAATTCCTACAATCAGTTACTAATTCTCCCATCACCTCCGCATTCTTATCAGGTTTTTGCAGTTGGGAGATAAAGACCCACAATATGTTCAAGTCAAGCAGGCAGTTTCCTTCCTAATTGAACCTGAAACCACAAGGTGGGCCCCACGTTACAACAAGTGATGGGAAAGGGGAAACCCAGGGGGAAAGGGCAGTGTGGCTGACATGGCGTGACCGTGCCCGTGGGCCTCAACCTGGCCCCTGTGGCTCACCCAGGCCCCGCCTTCTGACCTACTTTCTCTGGCCACCAAAAAAGAAGAGAGATGTTACTCAGAGATGTTCTGAAGGGGACCTGATAGCATCTAGTCTGTTCCCACCAGATAAGCATTCATTCCAAGGCCGCCTGTCAGTCACCGCTGAGGAGGCCAAGGTGCTGTGTAATCACTAGAAACAATAGCCTACTATTAGCCGCGAGGTCCTGGGCTCGCCTCCCTCAGAGTTTCCAAGTCCAGGTTGAAAGGCTGACATTCATGGTCGTGAATAGGACATTTTCCATCACTGTCTGCATCCCACAGGCATCGTGCCAGGGACAAGTGAGCAGGGCAAGAAGGGTGATGATAAGAGAACCCGAGACTTGGTTCTTACCAACAAGAACGCTGCTGGTGGTTCCAGAGAAAACAATCCGTCGTGTGTTGTTATTAATCCTCTGCCCGGGCATCCGGGACGAGGAGAGAGATGCTAAATTTTAAGCCAGACGGCTCTCGCTTCCTTTGGAAACTTCTGGATCCCCTCTTCAGAAACAATAGGGCACCCGTTTCTTTTGTTTTCCAGAGTAAAATACTAAATTGTGTGACTGACTCATGGCCCTAGGCCTCTTAGACATCTCATGCTCTCCAGGATTCCCGTTTTCTGGGAACCCAAGGGCATGTTTCTGAAGGTGTTGACCATCCAGGATTTTCCACATGTAATGGATGCCGGATCCATACTGCTGGGGGTTGTCCTAATGATTCTTAGTCTCTCTTGCTTCTCTCTGAAACATGATTTCCTTCTTCACCTGATCAACTCTAACCCATCTGTTAAGACGCACTACACATTGAAAAAAATCTTGCAACTTCAATGTTATTTTTTGAAATGGGAAATTTTATTTTCTCAGGAAAATTGGCAAGGTTTCCATTCTTGGGTGAACTTCGTTTTTTAAATTGACGTACAACCCACATTCAGTAAACTATATAGAGAGCAGGTATCTTAGGTGGAGCTTGATAAATTCTCTATAATTTTTGTAACCACCACCTGAGAGAGTATTTCTAGGACCCATCTCTTCTGTCCCTTCATCGTCAAGCTCCATCCCTGACACCATCATGTTGACTCCTCTCACCACCAGTTAGATATTCCGACTCTGGAACTTCGTGTAACTGCAGGGTGCACGTCTTCGTGTCTTGTTTGTTTTGCTCTAAGTAATGTGTGTGTGTGTGTGTGTGTGTGTGTGTGTGTGTGTGTGTGTGTGTTTAGAGTCATCCATGTTATGTGTGCGTTAGTGGTTGGTTATTGTTTTCATTGCTGCGTAATAGTCCATTATTTTACTATACCACAACGTATGCATCCATTTTTCTGTTGATAATTGAGTTGTTTCTAGCTTTAGGCAATTGTAAATAAACGTGCTATGAAAAATTTTGCTCATATGTTCGGGTGGACAATTGTACTCATTTCTTTGGGGGAGAAATCCGTAAGTGGCTTGGGGTAGGTCTATGTTTAGGTTTAGTAGATACAACCAAACAGTTATCCAATGTGTTTGCACCAATTTTTAGTCCTAATATTTGAGATTTCCAGGACTGACATTCTCACCAAAACGTAGCATTCCTATATTTTAGTGTGAATTATAGTCTATTTTCTTAGATGAGTATTGGTATCTTTTCATTTGCCTATTAGAAACTCGAGCATCCAATTTTGCAAAGTGCCTGTTCAAATCGCTTGCCCTTTTCTTATTGGGCAAAACATTCGAACAGTCACTTCACAAAGGAAGTTATGCAAGGAGAGCCTAAGCCCAGGAAACGGCCATCTTATCGTTATTCCTCCCAGAAAACTAAAGAAGATGTATCTTGAGTAAGTCTTTCCCCCATTGCCTCTGTCCTTGTTCTCTGGTCGCCAGCACTCCTACTGGAATCTTGTTCTGAGCTGGAGCTACAGCTGGGGAGGACGTGGTCCTGAGCAGGTGTCAGCCGAAGCCCCGGAGTCTGGGAAACACGATGTGCTCCTCTGCTCTGCCAAGTGGGCGGCTTCTTCTATGTTGACCATGGTTTTCCTGGCGTTGGAAAGGGTACAAATGAAGATGAGAGATGGCCATTTTCAGGAGGCAGGTTCTGCCTCTCTTCACTTTCTTAGAGGGGTTTCTCATAAAATCATGATTATTTTAACAGTTGGCACCAACATTCCTCTGTTTCAAAGAAACACTTTGACAAGTGGTTGGTTAGAAGGTTGTATGTTAAAAAGAGGTACAAGTTTGGGGGGATCTCATGAGGCCAAGGACGTTGTCTGGCTCTGGAGGGGACGAGGAGCGGAAGAGAGGTGAGAACGCTCTTTGGGGATGTTGCCAAAGCACTTTAAGGCGACCATATCCACTCTGGCACTTACAGATGCTGATAAGGCGGATTGTATTATTGTGCAGCTATATTTGGTGCCGCTTCCTGTGGGAGCATTCCACATCCCCAAACTCAGAACTCAGGCTGGGCCATGTGACTCGCTGTGGTCAATAAACCGGGAGTGAAATGGATGTGCGTCATTTTCCAAGCAAAAGCTTTCAGAGTCGGTGAGTGATTCCCTCTTCCATGGGGCCTGGCCGTGTTCCAGGGAGCAAATGCTCTGTCGGCCTCTGCCCACAGAGAAGAAACGGGCCTGTGGCCAGGGCCGCCGTGATGGACATGGAGGGGGAGAGACAGTAAAGCTATTATTGGAAGCCCTGAGCTTTGGGGGTCACTTGTGAATTGAGTCTTACCGGATTGATTCAGCTGGGTTCTGTTTTATACATTCTCCTTCCTTTCCTGCACCTCCATCCAAACAAACCTCTTGCAAATGCTGCTCTGCGCACAAGCACTTAGAGTAATTCTTGTTGTTGACTCAAGGAGGAGAATGCAGTCCGCATCCTGGTTGATGCTGAGATAACACATGCTGAGCCGGAAGAAAAGGGATGATCTAGGGGACGCTGGCATCGGACTCCTTTTCCGGCACAGAGGAAATTGTGGTGTTAAATCATGAATTGATGTCTGCAATTTATCATGGTGAGCCCAGAGCAATCTGGCCCTGAGAAACATAGATCAAAGTTTGGGGACTCCCTCAAGCATCAGCGAATTGCTTGTCTGACCTTGGGGTGACGGCTAATGTCCTGGGGCAATGCTGGGGTGGCACTCTCCATAGACAGGGAAGAGGGAGAGCTGACACTACCCAGGATCACGGCTGGTTGGGGACATGCAAATTCCCAGTGATGTTTTTTAGTGGTTCATTTTTTTAATTCTTTTATTTTTCTGGTTCATTTTTAAAATTCTTTTATTCCCCCCCTTACTCACTGCTGTTCTGAGTTGCACTGTCCATTCTTTGTTTCCTTTGTGCAGCAGGGTTTTAGGCAGCTTTCCGCTCCGGCCCTGCCCGTCCAGGTGAGCTCACTGAAGATGCAGACCGGCTCTTCGGTCTGGTCTGCAGTGACTGTTCTGTGCCGCGGTGTCACATCCTGAGAGGAAGTCCTCTCTTCTGCTCTCTAATCAGCTCTGGCATCTCTGGGTGCCAGGACCCTGGTACTTAGTAACTCCCCGAAGGCAAGTGGCATTCACACCCGCTCACCTTCAGAAACTGGCATCTGGGGTCTCCTGCAGAGAAATCTAGGTTGGGACTCAGTCAGCACCTGCCTCATCCCCCCAGGATCCCTGATCAGGAACCGGCTGTTCCCCCAAGACCGTTCCCAGTTCCAGGGCAGGCTTTCCATGGAGCTGACACATTTTAGAAATGCAAATGGTTTAATTTGAGCGAAATGAGTGACGGGCTAAGCTAGTTTCTTCCATTTTCACCAGTTGCTTCCTGCCATAATCTTGCAGACCGATGTTCCGGACAAAAGGCTAATGCCAAGCTCACACCATGATGATCAGGGTCACCATGCTGGCTTTGTCACTGCTAAAGCTCCATCACAGACCTCTCCCCAGTGCAGTGTGGCACGGGCACAGTGCTTGCCGTCCAAAGTGTTTGCACAGAGCTTACCCTGTGGCTGCAGGGGCTCAGTGGCTCCCAGGTTAGTTTTTTTTTGCATAAAGGATGATAATCAAAACTTTGAAGAAAGCCAATATTAGTATAAGCTCTTTATACACTATCAAGTGTTTCCATATACATCATTTTTTTAATTAGACTCCTTGTCTGTCCAAAAGAAACAAAGAAAGGAAGGAAGGAAGGAAAGAAGAAAGAAAGAAAGAAAGAAAGAAAGGAAGAAAGAAAGAAGAAAGAAGCAAGGCCTGGCGGTGACCACGCAGGCAGTGCTGACCCTGCCTGCCCTCAGCAGAGACCTGTTGGTCACTCCAGCAACAACCAGGAACAACCCCACCCCTTGACGCCCCCTCTTAGAACATTTCCATCCACCACCGCCCGCAACCTGCTCCTTGGCCATCAATCCCCACTGTTCCTTCTTGTATTTGGAATTGAGCCCAGTTCTGTACTGAGATCTCTTGTACCTTCTTGCAGTAGTTCCAGAATTAAATATGTGTTTTCCACTTTAACTACTGTCAGCTCTGGCTTCCTTTAAGAACTGTCCATGCTGGTGTTAATGACAGGTGACACCCGCAGGGCACAGAACAGTGGATGAAGTAGGGGTAGATTCAGTCTCCATGGCCACATCTAATCGGAGCTACAGGCCACACTGGGCAGCAGGGATTAGAGATCCTGTCTCCAGGAGAGGACACGGGCCCGTACATCCATGCTGGCTTGTCTGTGGGCATTTGTCATCGACTAAGGTGTGTAAGGAAGATGTAAACCCCGTCTCTCTCTATATCCTCTATCCCAGTGGTTCTCAACCTTCTGGCCCTTTAAATACAGTTCCTCATGTTGTGACCCAACCATAAAATTATTTTCGTTGCTACTTCATAACTGTAATGTTGCTACTGTTATGAATCGTAATGTAAATATCTGATATGCAGGATGGTCTTAGGCGACCCCTGTGAAAGGGTCGTTCGACCGCCAAAGGGGTCGTGACCCACAGGTTGAGAACCGCTGCTCTATCCTTTCAACTTGGACTCAAACAATGAGACTTTGTTTAATCTCCTAAGAACCAGGGTCCAGGGTGGCCTCTGGGAGAAAGATGATGACAAAAATAAAAAAGGTGAATGTCTTTGCAACTTAGGACAGCCTTCTACATACACACCCTACATGGAATTCTGTGACGGTCCCGTGTTCCATTGCAAATAAAGACGTGAGTCTCAGGAATGAAGTCACATGGCTGCGATCCTCAAGTTGACAGTAGCTCAGCCCTTCGGTTAGAATGGAAGGACAAAATGAGTTTTAACAGATGTTACTTTATTTCAGATTCTGACACATATTGCCAAATTGCCCTCCAGCAGCAGAGTACGTGGGTTCTCTCCTCTGCACCCCCGTGACGGTGCTCAGTATCATCAATCTTTGAAATCTTTTGCTGCAGATTTTAAACTTAATATAATTCTACTCAAGCTCTAATATTTTCCACTTCAGAAGACAATATAATTAGAAGTGTAAAAAAAATAAAGACAGCCATGGCAATAAATATCAATATAACGTCAATGAGAGCTAGACGGAGTGAGCTTGAGATGGGCATCGATGAGTCATCACAGGCTGTGTGAAGCATGCTCAGAGGAGACGTTTTGAAAAATCTTTGCTCTTCCATTTTCACTGGTTGGTTAAACAAGGGTAGCAGCAGTAAAACCACAGGCTCCTGGGGAAAGGGCGTGGCTTCATACGGCAGCCGGGAAGGTGCTGAGCTGCGGAGAATAGCATCCAACATAAAGAAAGAAAGAGGAACTTGATGCTCCATGCCTTTCTGATTCCTTCCTCTGCTCCTAATTATGGAGCAGGTGGCCACCTCTGATCTGTCTGCCTGTCCATCCATCATTAATTTCTCTTTGTTCACATATCTAACCAACCATCTTTTTTATTATTCATTAAACATGTTTGTTTTCATGGAATCAGCACTGAATGCCAATCTCTGTGCTGATGTCCTCAGGGCCGCGTGTCTCTCCATCGCTCAGCTCTGCACGTCTCTGTGTGGCTTCATCCTGTAAACAGAGAGGCCAGGTGCCCAACGTGGCTGACCCACATCCGGGTATCTTAGCATAACAGTCAAACAAAACGATGCTCGCTTCCCCACCCTCATATATCCATCCCGGGGAAAGCACTGACTAGCCTCGCTTGGAACACGGCTCTCCATGGAATAATTCCCTGTGGTCGAGGATGGAGTACTTTCCTTGGCTCAGCCTTGAGCCCAGCCCTGGCCTGAGAAGGATATGCACTGAGTGACATGATTACCAGAAACCCAGGAATCGGTGATCATATCAGACAAAACCAGAGCCGCCACTGTTTTCTACAAGACGGAGGTGGTGCCTCCCATGCGTGGTACCGGGAGATCACAGGGAAGTGCTGAGCAGGACGTGTATCACGTGCAGAAAGGTAGGGGTCGGATCAGAGGCAGAAGAAAAACTGTGTGTGTTTGGGAAATAATGAGTAATTCTCTCTGGCTGGAGGATATAATTTGTGGTAGGAAACTCGACGGTAAGGCAGGAGAGGAAGTCAGGAACTGGGTTGTACCGGGGTTTGTGTGGCACACCTGGGAGTTGGAATTTTCTGTCCTTGGAAGAGTGAGGACAGAGCATCTGTTGCTGGTAGAAATGGGGTCCTTCACAGAGAAATACAAGAAAAGCATTTCCTGGGACCCATGCATGGAAGGATGAGGGTTAGCGGTAGGATTTATTGGGGTTGAAGTAAATGGCTGTGCCCAGGATCTGGCTTCTCTCCTCCCTCCCTCCCACTGTGGAACAAGTACAACCTTGCCTTCACCAGGCCCACAACAAAGGCCAGTGCCAAAAAGCTCTGGGCCATGCTGCAGCTTAGTCCAGTTTAGTCTTTGGCCCCATCTGGCTCGCTTCGTCTGCTCCCGCCTGTGCTTCGGCTGGCACTGCATAGCTGTACCCAGGTCTTGCCTGGAGCCTACCCTTACAGTCCATGTAGCTGCCAGCCACAGGACTGCTAGGTTTACACGGCTGCTCTGGGGAGAGAATATGTGATTGAACCCCTGTGAGCGCCTGTTACCGGGAGAAAGAGCAAGAGCTTTGTTAAACTGGGGTTATATTATTGGTATCTCAGGCTTGGGAAAAACAGGCATTTTTTTCAAAATAACCAATCAATTTTCCAATCCTTCCTGGGCTGGTGTTGGATCCTCCCCCTAACCAAGTCATTTCCTAGACCTTCAGGGGTTCTGTGTCCCTTATCCAATCAGATCCTTTTCCAGGCCAAGCTCCACCCCTTCTGGTTGCCATCTTAGTTTCTATTGCACATGCGCCCAGCTGAGGAATTTCCCCTTCACTGTTTATTCCTTCCCCCTTAGTCCAAGCAAGTGGACCAGTTTTCCCTGGGAGATTGGACAGCTGGCCCTCTCTCCCTGTGTGGGCAGGGAAGGGTGGTGATACCCTTGGTGGGGCAATGCTACCTATGCTAACACATCCATCTGGGAGGATGGTTTAGGGAGGAGGGATCTGGGAGGTGGAGGAATGGACTGATGGCGGGTGTGTTTAGAAGCTGTTATAGTCACCCAGGTGCGATGAGAGATGATGAGCCCCTCAAGCAGAGCAGAGGCAATGAGCCTGGGGTGGGAGGGGTGACAGGCATTTAGGTAGGAAGATCAACAGGTGGATGATGTAAGAAGGTAGGCTGACTTGGAGTCTGGGAGAAGAAAAAAGCTCATGTGGCGGACAGCACAGGAATTTCCTATCTCCATGAGGAATTCGATAGCCAGGACTGAGCCTCCACTACCACCACAGCCTTGCTGTCATCTCCCAACCAGATGCTGACTGACCCTTCATGTCCAGTTCAGCCCTCCTTCTTCCCAGGGCAGCCTGCTGTGGAACTGTGGCCATTTCTGAGCCTGTGTCCCACCTGCTGTCTCCTCCCAGGTACACCTTCCACTCTGCCCTGCTCCAGTCCCTTCTCATTCAGGACCCTTGCAGTCTCTGCTTTGAACTTAAATGAACACCTTCACTCCTCATTATTTCCCAAAGGAGGAGAATAGTAAGTCCTTTTACTCTATTATTACTTTTTTGAATCAAACAAAAATGAGAGTCTCAGTAACTCGCTCAAGTGCAAAATGTCAATGAAGGGACAAGTTCCAGATTCAAAGCCAGGTGTGCTTGGCTCCCAGTCCTGGTCTCTTTCCTCAGGGCTGGCTCCCTCCCATAGTACAACACGCACAGATTTCCATAAATCACTTTCCATTAAAGGCATAATTTTGATTGATAATAGTAATCAGAAAAGAAATGAGAATATTTTTCTTTTATCATTGGCTAACTTATTACTTCATTTTCAGATACTAGAGTTAGAACATTCATTTTAAAGAAAAAAAATTAAATATAATAACCAAGAAAAGGCACTCATAGGAATAACTAAAACAATAACCAATTTTCCTAATCAAAGAGGATGGAATCCCTAATTTGTAATATTAAATAATGAATTTAATATCTATTTAAGGACCATCATGTTTCATAGACTCTATGCTTTGCATATGTTACAGCTAATCTTTAGTACAAGACTTTAAGCTGGTATTACTTCCCTCAATGTATTGGTTAAAAAAAAATGAGGCCCACAGATTTTTAAGTAATTTGTCTAAGATCATAAACCTGGTAATCTAAATAGGAATTAAAACAAACTTTTCACTTTCTCTGTGTGGAAGGGCGGGAGTTGATTGTGGGGTCTAGTGGTCTAGTCCAGTGATGGTGAACCTTTTGAGCTCGGCGTGTCAGCATTTTGAAAAACCCTAACTTAACTCTGGTGCCGTGTCACATATAGAAATTTTTTGATATTTGCAACCATAATAAAACAAAGACTTATATTTTTGATATTTATTTTATATATTTAAATGCCATTTAACAAAGAAAAATCAACCAAAAAAATGAGTTCGCGTGTCACCTCTGACACGTGTGTCATAGGTTCGCCATCACTGGTCTAGTCCCTTAGAGCTCCCTGACACGCCCTCCCCCCCACCTGCCCCACATCCATCTAATCACAAGCCCAGACCACGCCCAGCAGAAGGCCCCAGGCTGCCAGCACCAGAGCAGAGAGATGAGGCCAGCACTGCCCGTATCCCTCGGGCTGAGCCATGGGCTGTTCACTCCTCCGAGAAAATAGCCACCATCCTATCATGACACTGGTTTGAGTTGAAATGACCGCAGTAAAGCATAAAATAGACCGGTTATTTAAAAACAACAACACAGCAAATAAAGACTATAGATTTAAACAGGGCAGGCGGTATGTTGTGTGTATGTGTAAATAGTTTTTATCCACAGATTCCCTTGTCGTAGACAAAAGGGTTGAAAACATGAAAAGGAAAAAGAAAAGCCATCCCCTTTGCAATATGAGTGGTTACCTCTCTTTCTAACTCTTCCATTGTGTCTCCTCCCTCCACTCCTCTTGAAATAATTGTATTTTCCAAGCCAGCATTTCTGTTGTGCTGTGTGTGGTTGGTAATCCTGCAGGTAATTGGGCTTGTCTGTGGGAATGGAGGCGCTGTCCGGACTCTCACAGGTTAGCAGTTGGCAGGGGTAGAGCTTTGCTGGGGTCCAGCCCCAGCAGGTCCAGGGGTTCCCAAAGATGTGGACGGAGTCGATGAAGACTATCCACCCTCTTCCTACGGTGGAGTCCTATCCGTCCCGAGAGTGGGGCTTACCTAGTGGAATGGGGGGCTTACCTAGGGGTCCCTGTTCAGGGGCCAATTTTTGGGGTTCCCAAAGGTGTGGACAGAGTCGGCGAAGAAGGAAGGACACGGAGGCAGCGTTCAGTTGATCATCATAGCTAGGTTCTTTTGCCAGGTTCTGTGTTTATTGTCCTGTTACATCTGTATTTATTCCAGTTGATTTTAATCCTATCCATTCTATTCCAAAGGTTAGGGTATTTGTTATCTCCATTCCAAGGTCACTACTCTATTGTTCTATTAAGCTACAAGGAAGTAACTGAAGGAGATTATCCTAAGTAAAGATTATGTAGCTTAAGCATGATTGTTCATAGTTAAAGTGGTTAACTACCGGCCTGGCACTTAGTTAAGGGTTTTTACTGATGTATTCCCTTCCTTAGTCCTGTTAATCTCTAACTCCAGGGAAAAATCCCCACCTGGAGAAACAACCTTTCTCGGAGAGGTGACCTTGGTTAAAACACATAGCGCTAAGAAGGGGAGCAAACATTTTAAGAACAGTATGCCATATACGCCAGGTCCCTTGAAACATACGCTGTGCAGATGTTTCTTCCCTGCAGCGACTGTGTCAAGCAGCAAGGGTGGATCGGCTTCCAGCAGAGCTTTCCTCTCCTCTATGGTTCATGGTTTGCTACTGTGCGTTCACAAAGCCAGGGGCTTCCAGGCAGCGGGAAATCATATTGGGAAGGAAGCAGGGAGAGAAGGGAGCGCTCTGAAAGCATTTCCACACCCCGCGGCACAGTCGTGCGCGTGCGATATGCATTCTTCTGGTGGGTCAGAGGCAGAACAGGGACAACCATTCCACTTTGAAACTCTGCATCGCTCGCGTGGGGCTGGGCACTCGGCAGACGGGCACATTGCTTTTCTTTGCAACGAGAGGCCTTCACAGTTGCAAAGAGAGGAAAACAATCTGAAGGTCGTTCCTGTTGGAACATCTCAGGGAGCCGGACACAGTCGGACCTGGGAGATGAAGCTAAACATGCTCCCTCCTCCCCACAAGTTGGTTTCAAAGCCAACGGGATGCCAGTAAGGAACACGCCTGGGAAACCATAAGTTGTTATATACTCCAAGTAGCTTAACTGCATGTGTGAGCCATTTGAGAGAGCCGCCAGGCCCGGCGCACGGCTTCTCCATGCTCCCCGTACCCATTTCCCATGGTTCCTGGGACGCCTGCAGGGGGGCCCCTCCCCTTGCAAACGACAGGGCCTGGGACCCGATGCAGCATGTCCATGGCCAACATGGTCAACGCTCTGGACCTGAGCCCTGCTTTCCTCGCCTCCTTTACGTCTTTACCTTTCATCTGCCCGATCCTGAATTACTGGATTTCTCTTCCTGGAATTTGGTGACTTGGATTCCAAACGAAACCACTTAGTTCTCAACTTGCTCTGTGTTCACACCTGTCTCTAGCTGTGGGAGTCACTCCGCGCAGGCAGCCACGCCTGGCTCCTCGGGTATGAACGAACTGTCCTTCCCTATGTGAATACTGTAAGTTCCAACACTAATATACTTTTTTTCATAAGCGACAGATGATTATAAGTTGAAAATAATGGGCTTTGCTCTATCGATTTCAGAGGAAATACAGCAATATAGACGCAGTGAGTTAAAAAAAAAATCCCCAACCAAAATAAAAGAAATTTTTGCCTCCTATGAAACACTGTGTTTGAATCTGAAGTAGTTCGTGAAATATTGCCATTGTATTTGCTTATATTATGCAGAGAAATGCACATGAAATCTCCCACGGGCTGTGGTCATGCTGGTGCGGGATCCTGAGGTGTGTTCAGCAAATGCTGTTGAGGAAAGAGCAGCACACAGGGCTGGCGCAGTGGTGGGAACCCTGGAGGCGACACAGTGGTACTCGGACGTCCAGGTTACGGAAATGAAGGAGAAAGGGAGGGAACGGGAGCACATGTTTATTGAGCACTCCTGTGTCTGAAGCTTCATGGGGGGGCACTTTGTTACCCACATTTTATAGATGAGAAACCCCAGGCTCTAAAATGCAAAAGCACATGCCCTGGAGAGAGAGTCTATAACTGCCAGGGCTGGATTCAGTCCGCGGTCTGTTAGATGCCCCACCCTCGTTCTCTGACGACCATTTTGCTGTGTTAAAAGGAGATGGTGTGGAGGAGAAACGGATATTTTGAGGAGCAGGAGAGACTAGGCATTTAGACCCAAGGCCCATAATCATTTTGGTTAAAGGGGAGGCAAGTCCCCTCAGTGGTGAGAGGAGAGGACTTGGGGGCAAAACCCACTATTTCAGATTCATCTTGGCACCTGGTGAACTAAGCTGATCATCCGCTGGTGAGCACTTGGACTTCACTGCACATATTTATTTCACTAAAGAAAAATAACAGAAAGCAACATTTTTCAGATCATGAGATTTGATCTTGGGTTGAAAAATGCAGTCCCCATAAGACAAGTGTCTTTGTGATAGAAAGTCATCAATAGATGGGCAATTCATTCAAGTTTTGCTGCACGCAGAGATATGTGTGTATGTGTGCATGTTTGTACACACACATGCACACATGAGACAGTCTGTCTTTTCCCAAACAGCCTCCTCAATGCCTGAAAACTTGACTAACAAGCTTTTTGTTTCTGTAAGTCCTTGTCCCGTTGCCTCTAATAAAGCCTACGGGTCCACTGATCTATTTCCTTTTAGTCAACTCAACCCTTACAAAGCAGTTAAATCATTTCTTTCTAACAATATTAGATAGTGACTCCAGGAATTTGTCCCTTAAGGGAATTATATTGTAACTGCAAACTTCTAGGAGCCACAGAATAAAGCCATACCTCACCAATGGCCCAGGCTAAGAAGGAAGAACTGAGCTAGTGGGAAAAAGGGGGCCTGTTCTGTAAGGCCTCACAGTGCTCCCCCAGAGGCGGAGATGAATACAAGCAGGAGAGACATAGCCAGGCTTCGCAGTGTGGCCCCCCAACTCCCCAGGATCTCTTAAGGTCCAGAATTTTCACCATTAGAGAGGAGATCCCTGGGACCTGAGCACTCAAGTGCTCTCTGTGACAGCAGTGAGATGCCATTTTAATTGCTGTCAGTGAAACCGTCGCCATTAGACGGGGAGGGAGGAGATGAGAAGGCCAAAGGGCCCATCTTCTCTGATTTTGCTACAAGCCAGCCTGACACATAAGAGGCCATTGAGACTGAGCTTGACTGGGGTAACTGCCTTATGATGATGAGCGGCGCACTCAGCTTGACATCCCGCAGGGGCTCGTCACCCTTGGGTGCTCTCCTACTGGTCTCTCTGTGCCTGCACAAGCTGGTTTTAAAACCTGCCTTATAAAGACAGTGTGTGTGCGCAGGGCATGGCCTTTGGAGGCCCAGAATTTGGTCCAATAATGCGCTCTGCTGCTTTCTGCAAGTTGACCTTCGTCCCCACTGTCTCTGTCCCATAGTCAAGTTCAAGTCCTTGTCACTCTTTCCCTAAACTTCTACCTGGTCCCTTTGCCTCTGGTCATTTAGTCTCTGATGTAGTCAGTCCTTGTTGCTGAACAACCTATCCAGCCCAAATATCTTGTCATTGCACTGCCCTGCTTAAAATTGTAATAATTCCTCATCTCTCTCCCCCCCCCATCCCCCCCCCCGCCCCCGCAAATGAACTTGAACCCAGCAGAAGGCCCTTTGAAATCTGGTTATTGCCTCCAAGCAGCCCCTCCCACCTGGCTCTCAGCTAGCAGATCAGTTGGTAGGCAGCTCCCTGGTAGGTTAGGATGCATCGCGCCTCCTTGGTGCTGTATTTGCTTACTTGTCCTCAGGATTCAGCTGCACAGCTCTCCTAACTTCCCAGCACCCCTCCTCTTGCTCCGTGTTTCAGTTCTGATTAGTTCCTTGTTGGTTTGAAACCATATCCAACCTCCCCTTGGTCAATCTCTTCCCTCATTACACTGGGGCGGTCTGTTTGCTGGACTGCCTCTCCATGGAGCCCCCTGTGGACAGGCGGTAACTCCTGCCTTCTAAATGCAAGAGCGGGTGTGGGGCTGCCATTCAGACAGTGTTCACTGAATGACATCGCTTAAGCTTTATTGCCTCAAAGCCTCTAATGTGTAAAAGAGGAACGATAGCACTGATCTCCTGCAGTTGTGGTGAGGATAACATTTTTTAAAAATCTGAAAAAGAACTTTTTTAACTATAAAGATTATTAAACACGCTAGTTATTATGATGATGGTAGCACAGGTCCTGAGAATAAAGCTTTGCCTTCATCTCCGGGGCATTTGATACCCCACAAGTTCTGCTCAAAGTCAGGAGCTGAACTCGATCTTAGGATTCTTGGGATGCACAGTGTTTAGTGTAATTATGAAAATTCCTACCTGCTGACTAGACCCACACTGATTTTTAATTATCTGAGCTTCAGGGGAAAGAAATAGATCCATTAAGAGATGAAAGTCTCCTAGCAGCATGTTAGAGAGCATTATTTGTTCACAACCACTAGCACACGCATTTGCTGAGTGCTTCCCATCCAGTTTTTAAAGACTGAGCTGCAGATAGTGATCATTTCATAAATATTAATGGAGAATATGCAAGTGGAAAGTTAAATTACAAAGCTACCAAATGGCTAGCAGGCAGCAGAAAATGAGCAGGAATCTCTAATCAGTAGAATCTATGGTTGTGTAACTTCTCTCCTCCTATTAGAGTACAAAACAGAAGTTGACTTTTCTCCCACTTCAAATCGGTTCATGTTGAAGGGAACATGCAAAGCAGCTCAGGAAAGGTTCCAGAAGCAGCCATTCTTCATGGCAAGTCCACGGCCCCTGGTTGCGGTTGGATGCAAATAGCTGGACACACAGACATCCCGACTGACTGTGGGCTTCCCGCTGGATTATTTGGCAAAACTTCACAAGATTTTGGGGAAAAAAGAGAACAGGCAATATTTTCCATTTATTCACCATCAGTTGATCATGTCTAACTTCTGGAGCTTTTCTAAATCTACATTTCAACCAGCATGTTGAAAATACGATTGACTTAGAAATGTCAAACTGAGAGAAAGGAAGAGTACAGAGTTCTGATGAGCTGGGCCCAGTGTTTTTGTAACGTCTGTTTCAGATTATTTGCAGTATCAGCATTAGACTTATTTATCCCATATTATATTCATCCATTCATCTAGCTGTCCATCCATCTGTCCATCCATCCATGCGTCTAACAGACGTTCACTGCGTGCCTACTGTGGATCAGGCCCTGTGCTAGGCACTGAGAATGAAAAGTTGAATAAGACATGGTCACATGGTTTCCTCTCCCATGGATTTCAAATATCATAACTATTTCATAGCTTTGTTATCATAACTATTTCATAGCTTTGTTATGAGATTGAAGGAGTCACTAGATGTAAAGCGCTTAGAACAGGTCTTGACATAGAGTATTGCCATACAGTGAGCACTGTGTGATGATGGGTACCAGGAAATAGTAAGGAAAGAAGATGGACACATTGGAAGGAATCAGACCAGACTGGGTTTCATGTGTCATGAATCTTTTTCTTGTGAAAAAGGAGGCATCATTGAAGAATGGAACACAGAACAATGAGGCGATCATCCCTGCGCTCCATAGAGCTCACTGTGACTGCTGGAGGGAGGATGGATTGCGATGACAGGGGGCTCACCATTAGTTACAGGCAATTAGACAAGGAGGAAGAAGGCAGTGGAATGAATAGGAGCATAGCATGCAGGATGGAGAGTGAGGGGATGTTAGAGATTTCGAAGAGGGGGAATTGGTGGATTTTGGTATTTCATTGGAAATAAAAGGCAGTGGGGAGAAACACGGAGTCTCAGTTGATGCCTATATTTCTAGAATAGGTGACGGGTAGACAGCTGAGCCTTAAGTGAGAAAAGTGAAAATAGAAGAGGGGCACGTTTTGGTGGGAAGGCTTTGAGTTCACAGCCTTCGGAAGAGCTGCATCATAAACAGGGAATGCATTTAGTTCAGCGGTTCTCAACCTGTGGGTCGCGACCCCTTTGGGGGTCGAACGACCCTTTCACAGGGGTCGCCTAAGACCATCGGAAAACACATATATAATTACATATTGTTTTTGTGATTAATCACTATGCTTTAATTATGTTCAATTTGTAACAATGAAAATACATCCTGCATATCAGATATTTACATTACGATTCATAACAGTAGCAAAATTACAGTGATGAAGTAGCAACAAAAATAATTTTATGGTTGGGGGTCACCACAACATGAAGAACTGTATTAAAGGGTTGCGGCATTAGGAAGGTTGAGAACCATTGATTTAGTTGGACTCCAACTCTGACAAACCAGGAGTATGATCGTTGGATCAGACACCTCACCTTTCTGGACTTCCATTTCCAAACTCATAAAATGAAGGCAATGCTGTCCTAACTCAAAGGGTAGTTGAGAAAGTGAACAAAGGTAATGTGCATGGACGCCCATGCTCGGGAGGGTGGGATTTAGTATGTGCTGGGGGATTTGACTCGGAAGAATGGTGGAGATCTCACATTGTATGATTTATTCAGTGTGGGGAACTTACCCCAAAGGAAAAGAGTTATTCACACATATACTCATTCACACACTAATTTATTCTTTCTTCCACTTGGCAATAATTTCTTGAGGACTTTCTGTGGACAGGAAATGTGTCAGCTTCTTTGATGGGGATGGTGCACTTTGGTAAATAAGGATCCCATCGGATGCCTACTGTGTGTCTGTGCTAAAACCACTGCCGGCTTTACATGGATTATGTCTGTACCTTTCTCAGTAACATGAGACTGCAACACGGATGTCCCTCAGGATTTCAAAGGACCCAACATTGACCCTTCACATAACCATCATGATGACAGAAAGTAACACACCAGATGGTTGTCATTATTTCTTTTCATTTATAACGAAATCAATTGGGGGACAAATTATTATTAGTAACAATAATAAAAATAATAGCTAAAATCTGTTGGGTATTTTCTAATGAATTGTATTTCACATTCATTTTCAATTAATTCTAGGAGGTAGGTTCCTTTTTCCTAGTTTATAGATGAGAAAATTGAGGCCAGGAGAGGTTAAATATATTGGTTAAAATTATACAACTAGTAGGCAGTAGAGCTTGGACTGAAACCTAGGTCTGTGTGAATGCAACTTTTGTTATACTTTTTTGTTAATCCTCACCCGAGGATATTTTTCCATTGATTTTTAGAGAGAGTGGAAGGGAAGGAGGGGAGGGGAGACAGAGACAGAGACAGAGAGAGAGAGAGAGAGAGAGAGAGAGAGACATTGATGTGAGAGAGGCACATCGATTGGGTACTGTTATACTTGCTTACAGTGTATTGTAATTCAGTAAAATATTAATGTAGCATATTGCCCGAATTTCAATGTGTCGGTAATGTTATCTTGCCCGCCTTAGTCTGAGCCTATTCCCTTCTCTGTACATACATTTTGTACATGCATCTTTCTCAGCACATGTCATACAGTTCTGTTGTTCAATTGACTTCTTTCTCTGCCTGCCCTCCTATAATATAAATGTATTAGAGGCAGGGACCATGTGTTATGGTCGGTCTTGTATTTGGCAATTAATGAACAGTTCAAGTTTGAGGAATGAATGTATGTATATATAAACCACAGATCAGAGCCATTTTCTAGCATTCATTAGAAGCTTTCTTCTTTTGGTGCAACTAAGGACTGATTTAGGTGGTTATATTTGAGTTGATGCATTACCTATTCAGGTTTCAAAATCTTCTCCACAGCCATCTGGTCCGAAAAGGCTCTGATGCACAATTGTTAACGGTCATGTTTATGTTTGCACATCGCTGCCTATGTTGCTCTATTATTTATTTTTAAGAATTATAATTATTCATCTTCCTCATTTCATATGTGGAGTTCAGCTGCACGGACATTGACCTCAGCTGACCTTGAGCTGCACGGAGACTGCGCCACTGTGCCTTCCCAGGAACCGAAGACTCTGCATCCCGTCCTGTTGGTGCCCTCACAGCCACCTCCAGGTGAAAGTCCCCACCGAAGCCAGTCCAAAAGGCTGGGAAAGTAACTGTTAGTTTCCTTCCTTCCCGGGAGAGGGCTGAGCTGGACGATATCCGCGAATCCAACTCCCACTGTATAAAAGGAAGACTAAGCCCCAAGCAGCTGACACGACTCATGGATCTGGTGCTTCTGACTCCGGTCTGTAAACTTGACGTTACATTATCTACCCTTTTCAGATGTCCATTTTCATAGGCAGTGTAGAATGTGAATTCTCTGGTGGTAGTAGTAAAAATAAAAACGATGCACTAGAGATTTATACACCCACGCCTCCTACATAGACACCCCTCCAATGCAACTCTTCATCGAATACTCACCCGGCCCCGCCATGTGAGAAAGGGGAGCATCCACAGTGTGAAGCCTGGATCCTGCTCTCAACCTCTCATGGGAATAAGTAAGCAAATAATAGCAACATTTGCTTCTATTTGATTTTTTTCATGTTTTTGGTCATCAGGGAAGATTTTCTTTCTATTCATCATGACAACCTCATAGGGTAGATTCTATTAAGCCATTTTTCAAGTCAGAAAATGATGCTTTTGGTGAATTTAGGCAACAGACACATTGTCACGGTCAGAGCTGGTGGGAGGGGGGCGAGGGGCAAGTCTGCCCGGTCCTCCCTCCTGCGCTTGTATCCACTCCATCTCAACATGGACAAGAGTCAGTAGGACAAGAAAAGTGTTGTCTCAGATGCCTGCCCCCTGGAGGCAGCCCAGGGGCTTGATTACAGTTTCTTCCTCTGCTTGTAATGTGCATGGACGCCCATGCTCAGGAGGGTGGGACAGCCCTGTCTGTCCTTCCCGCCCCCCAGCTCTGTGAGTCATCTTCATGAAATGGAAAGGATCCCCCAGCAGTGTGCCCCTGTACCTTACGTTTTAACACCCAAACGAGCAGTGACTGGACGCCACCTTCTACATGGGCCGCAGGCCCTTGCTGTGTGAAGAAGACCTGGAAGCCACCGCTCCTTGTGGATCCCGCTCTGGACAGCTTCCCGCACAGCAGGAGTCTCTAGAATCAACACTGCATTCAGGGCTGACAAATGAAGAACATTATTAAAGATGATTCTTCTGAAAGCAGAGGTAATTATCTCAGCATTAACATCTCTCATTTAATTCAGCCCTGATTAAACTTTTCTTTCAGAAGGAGGAAATTGAAAGTGTGAAATCTAACAAATGCGGTTGCCAACTGGAAAGACCCTCTACAGCGCAGACCCTCTACAGGGCTGAGCCATACACACCCCATGCTGCACACCAGGTGGTCCTCGGAGGACAACTGCATCTTACAGAGCCAGCTGTAATGCCAGAGGGGACTTGCAGGACATTAATATTGATTTTGGGCGCCATGTGACTTTTCCCTTGGCACTCTAGGCTGGGCTCATTGTTGGGAGGCACCTTGCTCCTTCCCTCTGTCCTTCCGGTAGGGCTGAGCCATACACACCCCATGCTGCACACCAGGTGGTCCTCGGAGGACAACTGCATCTTACAGAGCCAGCTGTAATGCCAGAGGGGACTTGCAGGACATTAATATTGATTTTGGGCGCCATGTGACTTTTCCCTTGGCACTCTAGGCTGGGCTCATTGTTGGGAGGCACCTTGCTCCTTCCCTCTGTCCTTCCAAATGGTAATTGTCTGGTCACCTGCCCTTCTCCCTCACTTGTCAGAGTCCCTCAAGGACAGGGGCAATGATGTAAGTATCTTTATGTCTTCTGCACCGAACATAACGCTTGCCACAGAGTAGGAGCCCAATGCATGTTTGACAAGTGAAAGGACCGAAGGGCTGATCAACTCGGATGGCTTATGTCTTCATTTACTGGCATCCCTGTAGCGACCCTTTGTGCTCCGAGATACTTAATCACTTCCTGGCCTGCGAAGTGCTTCAGCAAAGCAGCTGGGTGTGGATGGATGGTAGAATGGAGGTTAAGAAAAAGAAAAGATGAGAATAATAAAAAGGCAAACTTCTGTCTCCTGAATTGCAGAATAAAAGGTGCCATTCAGATCCCATTTCCCATGGGAAGTTCTTGGCTTGCTTTTTCTATCAGTCAAGCTAAAGAGGAACTTTTCACAAAAGAGGTATTTTTCTTCTTGGCCTGGAAAATCGATTTTGAAGTTAATCTTGCTCCTTAGAATGCCCCCCGCCCGCCCCCCCCGGCTCCACCTAGCAGAATATTCTTTATTTTTTCTAGCCCAGCTCAAATGGTAGCTCTTCAAAGAATCATAATCATAGCTGGTATCTGATGGGTATTAACTCTGGGATGGGCCTGTGCTATGTGTTTTGCAGAAGTTAGGTCACTTGCTGCTCACAAATCTCCATTAAATCAGGATGATTATTCATCATAAATTTACAGGTGATGATGCTGAAAGCTACAGAGGTGATGCAATTGCCCAAGCTTGAATATTGAGTGGTGGTTCATAGACTTGAATGCAGGAAGCTTGAGGTCAGATAGGCTTTAACCCAGAGGACATGGGGGCTCCCTCTGAGCTCTGTGACCCTCTCCAGACAGACCAGCCCTTTCCTTTATTAGGACCCAGCCCTGCCCTCAGGTGACAACCACAGCCTCTTAAGTCTTCTCTATGGCTCCAAGCTCAGAACTTGCAATAACACCTTAAATTAAAAAAAAATATATATATTTCTATTGATTTCAGAAAGAAAGGTAGAGGGAGAGCGATAGAAACATCAATGATGAGAGACAATCATTGATTAGCTGCCTCCTGCACGCCCCATCGCTGGGCATCCAGCCTGCAACCTGGGTATGTGCCCTGACTAGGAATGGAACCGTGACTTCCTGTTTCATAGGTCAACACTCAACCACTGAACCATGCCGTCCGGGCAATGACACCTTACACTGAAAGCCAGGTCCGTCTGCTAGAAACAATCTCTGCTCTGTCACACCTTGGCACCTGGAGCTCCCCGGCCTTCGGTCACTGCCCTTGTAGTTTCTCTTGCTGCACTCTTCCTGGTCTCAGCTGACCCAGCATCTTCCTCATCCGCCCTCTGCTTGGAAGGCACTGCTCAGAAAGGCGGCCGACTCCAGGGGCTGATCCGAAGCCCTCACTTGGCACTCACGTCGCACACAGCCCAGCGTGATCATGGTCTCTTACTGACTGAACTTTCCCCCAGATGAGAGCTCCGTAGGAAAAGGATTGGCTCTTGTTAAAGCATGTGATGTCTGGCACATCCTGAACACGCAGTCTGAGCTTCGTAAATGTTTGTCAAAACATTGGCTGAATGGCAAAGCCGGAAATCTCTCATCTATCACATAAAAGGGGGAAAACTGGTGTTTTTGAGCTAGGGTGTGGCAGCAGTGACAGCAGCTTATGAAAATAACCTACCAGGCTTTCAATTCTGCACATGCCTGCC
Source organism: Myotis brandtii (assembly GCF_000412655.1). Taxonomy (NCBI): domain Eukaryota; kingdom Metazoa; phylum Chordata; class Mammalia; order Chiroptera; family Vespertilionidae; genus Myotis; species Myotis brandtii. Next base: position 102,160 of record NW_005371287.1, read on the forward strand.
ACCAGCCCTGGAGAAACACGGACCTGGATTCTTAATTTTTCACCTTGATGTCCATGAAGGTCATAGGGGACAAAAGGAGGGGAAGAAGATTCATGAAGTATTTCCCATATTTCTGAAAGCCCAACTGAATTCCTACACTTACCCATGAAGACTCTATCTAATCTAAGTCAATTTCCTGTTCCTTTGCCTTTAGGTGAAATGGTATTATTTCAAGGTGGTCACACTGGCTCTTCATGTTGACCAGATATTCTGACATTTTGCCTTTGGTCATTATAGAACGGTCATACACCTGAGTTACTATTGCATACATGCACTTGTACAGGGAGGTAAAAGAGTGGGGGGATTCAATAACTTATTCATGTGGGAGTTTAAAATAGGGGGTCCCTGCAAAAGAAGATGGCAGTCACCTCATTCTGTTTGTGGCATTTCCGGAAGCTTGGTATTTTCGTTTGCTAACCTTCCACAACAAAGTGCCACACGCTGAGAGGTTTGAACAACCCGACTGTATCACACGTGGAGGCCGGAAGTCGGAGGTTGAGGGGTCAGCAGGCGGCTGTGAGGGAGACGTGATGCAGGTCTGTCTCTTTGTCTTGTAAACGGTGGCCTTCTCTCTAAATTTCTTCACATCCATTTCCCCCCCTGTGAGTGTCTGTGTGTAAATTTCCCCTTTTAATAAAATCCACAGTCCTATTGGATTAGGACCCACCCTAAGGACCTCATTTTAACTTGAACACCTCTATCAACACATTCTCTCCAAACAGGCTCATATTCTGGGGTCCTGAGGATTAGGACCTCAACATATGAATTTTGGGAGGAGCGAGATTCAACCATCACCCTTGGGGGCCACCCAGACCTAGGCCTTGTGTCCGCCTACAAGGTGTTGGGGCCTGTGTCCCCCTACACAGTGCGGGGCCTAGTGTTTTCCTACACGTGCTGGGCCTAGTGTCCTCCTACACGGTGCTGGTACTTCCATCATCGACCCTCCCCCAGCTTTATTCCTCATGAATTTGCAGAGGCACATGGATAACATTTCCTGAATTCTAACTTCCTTTTTTTTTTTTTCTTTTGCTGCTGCAAAGCTGTTATTCTCTTTGGTTTCTCCTTTCATCAACCTGGCTGCCAACCAACGTCTAAAAAAAAAATAAATCCCGGGCTGCAAGCTGAGTTCCTGCCTGGGTCGATGTGGGTTATTGATATTCCAGCGCGGTTCGCCCTGCCATTTATGCTCTGCAGTTGGAACCGCAGGCCCGAGGGGAGCAGAGATAGTGAAGAGGGGATTTTTCCATCACTTCATAGGCAGTGAGTGAATCTCCGTTTCCTGCCCTGAGTCCTTCAGCAGCCTTCTCTCTGCCTGTGCGTTAGAAGTGACAAAAGCGCTGAAGGCTGCAGGGTGAGCCCTGAGGCCCGTGGGATCTGCAATCAGAGCGACCTCTTAACAACGTGGAGGGGGCTGTGGACAGTGCTACCCGCTGATTTGGGGGGAGGGAAAGGTGCCGGTGTTGGGATCTGAAAGGATGAGGAACCTCATTATTCCTGTATCTCAAGGGCAGGACCCATGCCATCACGGGTGCCCTCACTCCCCTCAATGTGAGCACTAAGGGAGACACAGCAGCAGAACTGCTCTTGCTTGCTTAGCATGCAGCCCTGCGCAGAGGAGGGCTTTGGAAGCGATGCAGACCATGGCCGGGCAGTGAGCTCCGAGGGCCAGGGCTCAGCACAGGGGAAGGAGCACAGGGCACGCGGAAGGAGAACCCAGATGTTATTTTAATGAGAGAAAAACAAAGGCTCATGCCACAGTTTTTCAAAAACTGTGCATTGGTTTCATAATAAGGCAGAAACCAGACCTTCACTTGCAAAGACCAACTCTGACCGTCTATTCTGATGAAGTGTGAGGATCATCATGGGTGGCTTGTTCAAACAGAGAGGACAGAGGAGGAGGGGCAGGGTGAGGGAGCCACAGGGAGGGGCAGAGGATGGCAGAAGTGTCCACGCTCTGGCCTCTGGGCATACCAAATGCCAACCTATTGGCCATACAAGCTCCCAAATGGTTCGATTTAGGCAGGAGAGCTCATGAGAAGGCACAGGGGGCGTCGCTGACAGGTTCTGCTCCAGGAGCTGCAGGCAGCTTGTTTCTGAGCCTTGAGGTTTGCACAATAATAATAATAACAAACAACATGACTACTCAGATGGGCACGCAGTCAGTCCTCCGAGGTGGGGGTTACGTTCCTTCCACCTTTTCCTTTTCCTCCCAGGACCACAGACATCCCGAGGTCAGCTCGGCCCTGCGAATGCCTTGATATCGGGATATCCGTCGTCTTCTCCTGTGGTTTTGTCTGGTGACTTGCTGAAGAGGTGACAGAGAAACTGCACAACATTGCAAATTATTATTTTCCCATCCACTACCCTTAGGAGGCTCTTATGTTTGCAGCCAGAACATAAAGACCATGCTCTTCAACAAATCCCTCGTCATCAGCTCAGCTGGACTGTACCGAGGGCAGTCCCTTCTCTTCCCGACCCTCTTCCTTCCACAATTACCCATTGAGTGCCCATTGGGTAGCAGCACTGCGCTCTGCTAATGGGGGTCCATACCACGAGTGCCAATGGGATCTTCCGTGTTCCACCCGAACCCACCAAATCTCATCAGGCCACGCCCTTGAACAAAATTCTCCACTGGCTCTTCTACCTACAAATTGAAGCCCAGGCTTCTTGACAGGAAAGGTCTGCAGGCCCTTGACCTTGTGGCTGCCCGTGGGGGTAGGAGGGGGGCAGGGGTGAGGCAAAGGCAGGGCATGGAGGACCACTAGCAGAAGGCCACGTGTGCCTGGAGCTCAGGGAGCAGGGGGGCGGGGCGGCAGGAGATGGAGCCGGGAGGATGCCGTGACAGGCAGTGCTGGGTCTTGCAGGCCCCACTCAGGAGGTGAATGTTATTTCGAGTGTCAGGGGCGAGGCACCAGGTGATGTGATGTGATTTCCATGGCTTTGCTTCATGTGGGAAATGGGTGGAGCTAGTGTGTCCCAGGCCTTCTGGATCCAATAGTGAGTGTGTGGGCTCAAATAAGCCAGACCGTTGGGCTGCGCTTCTTGGGACTGAAAATGTTCGAATTTGTGACCTATCCCAGGGAGGGAGGCACCGGCTCTCCAGGCACCTGCCGGGCAACCCTGCTCCTGCCTGCGGCGGGGCTGCTGGCCGGCAGGGCGGGAATGGATTCTCAGAGTGCGCACGGGAGCAGTCAGCTTGCTGTTCAGTATGCAGGGCCCTGTGCTGGGCCAAGGACACAGAGATAAATCAGACACAGAGTCACCCTCGCCGAACAGCCCGCTCCCCTGCTGCCGGAGGCTGTGGGAGAAGGTGGGAGGAAAGGGCGGGGGGACTCCCCGTGGATGCTCTGCTCTCTGAGGGTCACAGGGAAGTGAGCACAAGCCTCACCTCCACCCATCTCTGCCGCCTGGTGCTGCCCTCCATCCCCTTCCTCAGAGACCAGTGTCCTCAGGGGAGAAAGTGCTCATTAGAGCCACTGAGCCGTGTTCTGAAGGAACGTGGGCTCGGAGGGCGTCACGTGCGCTCCCAAGGCAATGGGATATTTGGGGTTGCTAAGGCAAGGTCTTCACTTAAAGACCTCCAAAATTTATTTTTGAATTTTTGACCTACAATTAGTAATCATGAAATGAGAGCATGGTGAGAACTTTTAAGACCTAAAATACTGTTTTCACATCGACACAACTCATTAGTCATATATTTATGAATCTCATTTATCATTTGTACATTCATTAACCCAGCCGGCATTCTGTGAGAACTTTTAAGACCTAAAATACTATTTTTACATCCACATTTATCATTTGTACATTCATTAACCCAGCCGGCATTTATTGAGCAGTTGGATGTCAGGCACTGCGCCAGATTCCAGGTGGACCAGACACCATCCCCATCCTTAAGGACCTCCCAGTTCCAGGAGGAATCAGATAAATAAATATGACCCGTGGAAGAGGAAGCCGGGGCTGCTCGGTGTGGCCCTAAAAGGCAAAGCTAAGATCGGTGGATGCCAGGCACCAGCCGATGGCTTTCAGCTCAATATCAAGAACAACTTTCCAACAGTGAGATGATCAAGGGCAGGTAGAGTTTCCTGCCTCCATATAGGCATCCATCCCCCAAGATGACATGCACAAGGCAGATGTCAGCTAACGGCATGGCTGGGACCTTGTTGAGCACGCCCAGCAGGAGCCAAGCCCCAGCCCACAAAAGGTGGACGATTCCTATCAGCCTTGGAGGCCTGGGTCCTTGACCAGCTGCTACGCTGGAGGATGTTCACTTTCAAAGTCCCGCCACGCCTACACCAAGCCTTGGTTTAGGTAAGAAAGACATTCCTCTGAGTTCAGAAGGTCAGGTGGGTAGATGGGCAGGGATCTACAGCCCTGCTGAGCGACTTGCTGGACACCTTTGTCCCAGGAGGACTGTCACTTGTGGTTCAGGTGCACCCACAGGGACATGGGATTCTTTGAGGATCGAATGAAACAAACCCAGCTAGAAGCCACCAGACTCATACACATCACTCACATGCATAAGAACGTATATCTGAGAATATAATGAAGGCAGAACACAGATACGCCTAATTGAGGTCTCTGCAAAAACCCCTCAGTAGCTCTACTAAGCTTTCAGGATAAAGCCTGGTGCTCGCTCTCAACCAGAGGGTTTCTCATCATCAGATCCTACTTCTGCCCCCATTCCTCCTGCTCCCACCGCACCTCTCACTCGCCCCATAGGGAAAGGCTGCCTTGTGTTCAACCTCCTTTCCTTCCACAGCAGGGAGCGCCTTCGGGCCAGCACGCCAGTCCCTGCTCCCTGGCAGTGCCGGGGACCCAGATGAACAAAATAGGCATCCAAACTGCTGTCCACGGAGGCTTATAGGAGGGTGCCAAGGCCAGCTCCCTGCCACGCGGTCCTGGGGAGAGCTGCGACTGGAAATGCATTCACGGGTCATTTTTATCCTCTCATCCCCGCGGCTCACACTGCCTCTTACAATCAGAGATGACCTAGATTTCTCCTTAATGGACTCAGGCTGTGTGCTGGAGCTTGGCCTTTTCTCTAAGGGGGAAAGTCACGGGGAGGGGGCACTCAGGGCAGCATGAAGCCAAGAGCCCCGAGCACCTGCCCCACCCCACAGGGGCCGTGTCGCTCACAAGCTCCCCGGGAAAAGGGTCCCCAGGGCCCAGGACCAGGGACAGGGTCACCGGAGGCTGGATTTCAGGAGGACTCTACTCTGGAGTGGACAGGACAACAATCTTCCAGTTTTTTTCTGGAAATAAGTGCTGAGATCACATGACCAGTTATTGATGTGTGGGCCGCGCATCTGGATATAGAAGATGCTGGAGAAGACAGTGCTAGACAAAACCTTGTGCCTGATGGGTGCTTCCCAAGGGCTTTGGAGACCATCCCATAATGACAAGCTCCGAACAGAATTTGGTTCTGCTGCTGAGTAGCCGCGGGGTGGGGGCAGGGCCTCTGCTTTGCCCTCTGTGGCATGGGTACCAGACCCCCTGTGCAGCCTCAGTGGTGAGGCTGCCATGCGGGCACAGTGCCCTGCAGATATTTGAGACCCACACATATTTTCATGTCCACATAACAGTTTATTAGGCATATGTTTATGAATCTCATTTATCATTTGTACATGCATTTACTGTACTAGATGGGGGATTCCACGTGGACCAGACACCATCCCCGCCCTTAAGGACCCCACAGTTCCAGGCAGAATAAGATCAGTCAATATGGCCCATTCAAGAGGAAGCTGGTGTTGGTCTGTATGAGCCTAAAGGGGAGGCTAAGGTCGGTGGGTGCCAGGTACAGCTGATGGATGACTACTAGTAGTCGGTGGCGGCCTCCCATCTCCCCTGCCTCCTTCCAGGCCACCAAGCAGATCTGAAAGAAAGTGAACTCAAACTCTGGGTTAGAAGAGATGACCAGGTAGTGAAGGTGAAGTGAGGATTCTCCATAATAATTTCAGTTCTTTTTTAACACGTGAGAAGTCATGACAACAGCTGCTCACTTTTGTGAGTGTGCCGGGCAGTTTAAAGGGTGCTTCCCCAGCTCTCAACTGATTACCCTGTATGGCAACTCCACCAAAGCAGATGGGGATGCGTGGGGAGAGGTCACAAGGGCGGAGAGATTTCTGGAAGTGACAGAGGGCGGTGGCAGGAGCCAGTGTTGGGTTCAAGGAGTCTCCAGCCCAAGTCCTTGCTGCTTCCGGGGTGTTTCTGGAAACCCCCCACCTTCTCTCCTGGGTAAAATTGCTGTATTGTGAGGGTTAGAAAACACCCTGTTAGTTCACTTCTAACCCCAGCGGGATGCAGAGAAATTTAAGCAATTGACTAGCTGAATCCCGCGTAGGAAGCATCACTAGTTGGTACGGGCAGCCTCAGTGCGTGAGGGCTGCTTGTACTGTTAGCTTCACTGAGCCCTGGGACGTCTCAGACACTCTGCTTTGCATGTGGGCTCTGCTCAGTCAGTGGTTATGTCCCCATTTTACAGACGAGAAGGAGGTGTGACGTAAGCATCCCACAGCTAGTAAGTCTAGGCCAGCCGTGGGCAAACTACGGCCCGCGGGCCGAATCCGATGATGTTTACCTTGAATTTATATTAGTTTACACAAACACTCCATCCATGCTTTTGTTCCGGCCCTCCGGTCCAGTTTAAGAACCCATTGTGGCCCTCGAGTCAAAAAGTTTGCCCACCCCTGGTCTAGGCTGTGACCTGAACCAAATAAAGGACTTTCCCCAAGTTGCTTGTTGGTAAAAACGCAATTTGGAATCGGAAAAGGTTTTGGACAATATCCAGTCCATCCCCCTTATACCAATGGGGAAACTGAGTCCCAGGAAATGGTGACCTAGTCCGGTTCTTGCTCACATAGTCGCCACCTTCCCTTGAATTTCCCAAAGAACCGTCAAATGCCAAGATGGAACTCATTATCTCCTCCTTAAGTTCTTCTCACTCCCTCTCAGGAAATGAGACGGAAACCAGGGGCCATGCTAATCCCTTGCCTCTCCTCACCGTCACGCCTCATTGCTCACCTGGGCCTGCTGACGTCACCTCGGAAACATCTTTCCCCGGGAATAGACCTGTGTTTCTCATCTGGTCTTCCAGAGGCTGGACCAACGCCTCCAGCTGAGGCTGCTGGTTCTTTTTACAAAACAGAGACTTTCAAAAGTGTTAAATGATGGTGCTTTTCCCCTGGATTCACGGATGATTTAAAAAATGACAATTACCTCTTCCTCTTCAGTTATGATTCTATTTTGGAATCCTATTTCTGTAATTAAAAAAACCCCACCAACTCCTAGCGCTATTTGAGTCTGAGTCACTTGTGCAGTAAAATCAGCAAAGATGAACAAGTAACTGAAATGCAGGCCCCGGGCTCTCAGGCCTCCCCTTGAGATTGGGCATCTCCACCGACATCCGCTAGGTCAGGTCTTCTGCTTCATCTCCCAGATCACCCCAGCAAACGTGACCGTCACATATGGGGGTAACTTCTCCCCAAGTCTCTCTTTTTAATGCTAAGAAGAGCCCCTGGTGTGCATATGCATTCTAAAAATATTGTCTATTATTTTTTCTCTTCTCTGCATGGACTCTTTAGGGATATAAAAATACGCACAGTTGCTGCTCATGATATGACTAATCCCCTAAGGTGATGGCCGAGGACCAGTTTTCACTCTGGGGAACATGCAGATATGCCCTTCACCTTCAAGTCCATCAGTCATCCCAGACTCATAAAAGTCAGAGCCGGGAAGCCCGCAGGGATCAGCAGGGGTGACCCCTCATCTTCTCACAGGGGAACTGAGGCCACACCACTCATCAGCAGCAGTTGCAAGGGCACCACGTGTTAGAAATGCACACCACACATTAACTCTAGGCTTCCACTCCCAAGAGCCAGCCGCAGGCTGCTATGCGTGGGGTCAGGGAAGCTGCTTCGGAAGCATCTAAGTGTGTCCGGAATCACCAGCCACGCTGCAGGGGTGAGAGAGAAAGAGCTGGTCTTGTCAGTCAAGGAGGGAGGGTGTTGGGTCTCAATCAGATGGATGTGAAGCAGGTGTCGCACAAACCCAGAGCTTAGGGGGGGAAAGATTGGGAAGAAATTGTGCTTTAATGTTTCTATGCTCTATTCATATTCAACTCATGTCAACAACTTTTTATTTTTTTGTTTCCAAGAAACTACCAGGCACGGTGCAAAGCATGAAGTGAATCGTGTGTAGTTGCGGCCTGGAGGGGCCCCAGATTCCCAAGCAATCACCGTGCAGAGTGGTCCCTGTTATTATGGAGTTTGGTATGAAGTGCGGTGGAGGCAGGGGGGAGCGTCACAGTCCTGGGCGTCTGGGAGACACCACAGGAGAGGTGGTAGGAGATCTGGGTGCTGAAGGGTGACTAGGGTTGACCAGATGCTCAGGAAGGGCAAGGGAAGCTGGGGAAGAGGAAAGGTTGTGCATATCCCTGCAGTGTGGGCAGTCAGGCGAGATGAGAGTGGGAAGTGCCGGAGGTTGGGCTGGGGCTAGATGGGGAAGGGACTTGGATGTCTTGCTGAAGACTGGACATTGTCATGAACTAACGAGGAGGCCAGTGTTTCAGCAGAGGACTACTGGTCACCCTGTTTTTAAAGGGAGTGGCCGTGTTGGCTTCCCTCCTCCACCCATAGCCTTCCTCTCTAGTTGCCATCATCCAACTGCTGGACCAGAAAGCTGGGGATCCCTTCGATTCTTACCTCCTCACCTTCTTTCATCCACCTCATCCCAAGTCCATCCATCACACCTTCCAAGGCTACCCTCCACCTGCCTGCTTCCCTCCCAGCCCCTCCCTAGTCAGAACCACCATATCTCTTGCCTGAACTCCTGCAACCATCGCTCACTGGATCTTCCAGCTTCCACACATGCCTCTCAAGTCCCACTTTGCACATGGTAGCCAGAGAGCGCTTTACAAATGCAAATTGCATCCTGTCTCCAATCACCTGGGTTAAACTATGTTAGTGGCTTCTCACTAAATAATTTTCCAACACCTGCCTGTTGCCTTCAGGGTCTTGCCTGGTCTGGACTTGCAGACACTCCAGGCTCATGGCATTCAGCTCGGCCTCCCCTTCTCCCCGACCCCACTGTCCTCCTCCTCTCACCCTAGACTTCTACACATTCTTCCCACCTCAGGGCATTCACAATGCTCTTCTCTCTGCCACGGGTGCTGTCCTCACACTCTGACACTGATGAATCCTCTCACTTCTCAGACCTCAGCACACATGTCTGCCAGGGCTCCGGTGGCATTCAGAGACAGGGACCATGGACGGGTATAGACACGTTCTGTGCACCACCTCTCATGTGTAGAACTTGAGGACTTGGCCCATCATTTCTATAGTTGTGCCCCAATGAAGACAAACTTTTTTTTTAAATATGCTTTTATTTATTTCAGAGAGGACGAGAGAGGGAGAGAGAGAAAGAAACATTAATGATGAGAGAAAATCATTGATGGACTGCCTCCTGCATGCTCCCACTGGGGATCGAGCCTGCATGTGCCCTGACAGGGAATCAAACTGTGACCTCTTATGCTAAGGAGAGCCCCTGGCATGTATATGCATTCTATAAATATTACCTATTATAGATAATATTTACAGAATGCATATACACATAATAGATAATATTACATTTATATGCAGGTGACAAACTCTCTCTTGAGCAAACTCCTGGATTATCCCTTGGATATACCCTCAGCCAAATTTTTTACAAAAATGGATGAATCTCTGTTGTCCCCAAAGTCTCGGATAGAGCCATGAACTTTCATAAATGGATGGTAACCTTACTGTTGCTTGTCTGTGTTTTTTCTTCAATCCACGACACGAAGCAATGATATGTGAGGCCAGCTACTTAAACCTCAGTCCTCTACCGCCTTATCGAAAGCCTGGATAATGAAGTGATATTTATGAGGACCTGTTTGAAGGGCATGCTGTTTATCCCTTCCTCTAGCGCGCTAATTTTTATTCCTGCATCAAGCTGTGCACTTGGACCATATGTTCTGAGTCCCCGGCAGAATTTTCATGCATTTTAATGTTATTTCCTTGGCACGCAGCCAGGGACATTATACATAATGGCTGTGTGAGAACGATTACGGTAGGGATGTCTTTGAAGCGCTATGCATTAGGTCATTCGGCTCCTTGGGAGCCTAGAGCAAGAAAGAAACTCTCCTGTGAAGATAAGGGCTAGGAAAAGCTCGCTTCCTCTGAGGAGCTGGGGCAATTATTCCTCTTTAGTAACAAGACTAGACACCATCCTTTATGGGTTGACTATCAGGAAGCTCAGAGCCAGACATGCAGATGACTCGGAGGAGCCACACAGGCCCCTGTGGCTTGCACAGAGGAGGTGGCAGGGAAGCGAGTGCAGGTCACAGAGCGGAGGCTGGGGGACTGAGGATGAGCATAGCTCATCCCCTCGGGAGGCCCTGAGTGCCTGCTGGATACTTTCACCTGAATTGCGTGCTATTTTGATTCTGTTTTATGACCATGGCGAGTCACCACCCCATTCTGGGTCTCGGTGGCTTATTGTCAAGGGAGGGCATCCCAGTAAAGGCTGTCGAATTAGAGGCTGCCTCTCACCACAGCTGGACCACTGCTTCCTTCTCAGTTCCTCTGCTCCCACAGTCCTTTCTTCTTGCTCCCGCCTCCCCTTTTCTGGGATAACCAATCACAGGCACCTCTCCTCCATGCTGATGGCTTTCAGGCTAGAGCAGTGGTTCTCAACCTTGGCTGCACATTAGAATCACCTGGGAATCTTTTTAAAATCCTGATTTCTGGGCCTCATCCTCTGGAAATTCTGTTTCTTTGTTATGGGGTGGGGCCACAACATTAGTAACAAAGAAACAGAATTTCCGGAGGATGAGGCCCAGAAATCAGGATTTTAAAAAGATTCCCAGGTGATTCTAATGTGCAGCCACGGTTGAGAACCACTGGGCTAGCCAGTGGTCGGCAAACTGCGGCTCCGAGCCACATGCAGTTCTTTGGCCCCTTGAGTGTGGCTCTTCCACAAAATACCACGTGCGGGCGCACGTACAGTGAGATTGAAACTTCGTGGCCCATGCGCAGAAGTCGGTTTTCAGCCTGGGCGAGTCTATTTTGAAGAAGTACTGTTGATATTTGGCTCTGTTGAGTAATGAGTTTGCCGACCACTGGATAGCTGAGAAGTTCTCAAACCTGGCTCCAGGGGTTACTCATCATCTAATAGAATTGGTGTAAGTACTAAGTGAGATGGTACATAGAAACCACCTACACCTGGGCCGGGCAAAGACCAAGCGGCCAACAGTCGCCACTGCTCTTCCCCGGGGCGGCAGTAGCTGGTCTTTCCTGAAGGTCTGAATGTGGACTTGTCTGTCTGCGGGGAGCTGGTAAGAGCATTGTGGTTGTGGGCAGCCATCAGCCAATATCGATCACTCAGTGAGGATCTTCAACAGGTAAGGTGCTTGCTGGACAGATCGCATTTACATGGTATGACCGACTCTATCCCCACGGGTGACTTTAGTCGTCTCAGAACTAAAATCTCTACAATGTTAGGACAAATCTGAGAGTGTGAGACAGGGCCAGCTGGCCGCGTGAAAGTGGAAGCTAAAGCTGGATTCCCTTAAAGGTGGCATGCTGACTAGACGCTTACCTGCACGCTCCCGGGTAGCACTGTGAACATGGTGCTAATCGCCAAGAGTGACAGCATGGGGAGGAGTTTGCAGGAAGAGACTTGAAATCTGGGAGCTGATAGACAAGGGGCAATTGCTTTTAAAAGATTTGAAAAAGCTGAATCCTAAGGAAGAAGTGGGAAAAGCAGGGAAGAAAAAATAGTTTGCGTTTTCAGAACCGCAGGAAGGCCCACGGGCCGGGGAGAGGAAGTGGTTCTGAATGCAGGGGGTAGAGGCTGAACTGAAACTGAGCAGGTAGGTCGGAAGGCTGTGTAAAAAGCAGCCGGACTCCCAGAACCCAGACCCCAGATGGGTGACGACCTTCCCCTCGGGGCAGAACCCCAGGTGGCTTTCTGGGAAGGAAAACTTTCTCCTTTCCTACTTTCAGAAGCTCCACTCTGAATTCTCCCTTTTGGTTCTTCATGAAGCTCCTTTCCTCTTTAAGTCTTCTGTCTGCTCTTTGAATCATTGCTGAATTATAAACCAGGTTTTATAATTCTCTACACCTGCTCTTCATAGACTTTCAAATGATGATCTTGTCAACATCTATGGCTTCAGATCCCTGCGAAAGCTGATGAGTTACAGAAAACTTTCACTTCCAAACCTGGTCTTTCTCTGGCACTTCAGCCTCATGGGTCTGTACCTGGCTGCTCCAGGCCCTTTGCACACCCCGTGTCACAAATAAACATATTCTCCTTTCTTCCCCAAAGCCTTCTCTGGTTCTGTGTTCTTCATTCTAGTCTCTTGTCTCTCCTCCCACCACTTTCTCCATGCTACAAGGCTGAGCGGAAACATTAACTCCTTCTCCCTCATTCCTCAGGACTTGTTATTAATTCCTTCCTATTCTTGCTATTCTTGTTATTAATTTCTTCCTGTTCTATCAAGATGAATGGCACCAGATAAACTAGAGAAAGTGCCAGATCCCAGAGGTGTGTGTCTTTCTGGGCTACTGACACGTAAATAAGAACATCGATCACATGGGAACAGAAATGCTTGAAGCAGAGTATCTGTGACATCCCACAGGACCAAGACAAACTTCTTGGGTGGAGAGCAATTTGAAAGTTGCAGAGAGGAGATTGCTTCGAGGCTCGAAGGAGGAATCAGGACTCTCAGAAGCAGCAGTGGGCACGGGGAGCAGCTGAGTGCTGGGCACTGACCTGCTGTTTGGGGACAGGCAAGCCATTGCACCCTAGACCACGGGTTGCAGGAGAAACCCCGAACCTAGTAGTGAGGCTTCAGTCAAAACGTGGACCATAGGGTGGGTGTCAGGCCTGGCGTCTGGACCTTCTCCCAGGGCAGAAAGAGCTCCCAGGAGCCATAGGCAGGGAAGGGGCTAAAATTTTAAGGATGATTCTAGCAGCAAGGGTGAGAATGAGCAAGACCAGATGTGGATTTTAAAAAATATTAAATGTATTGAGGTGATATTGGTTCATAAGATTATATAGGTTTCAAGTGTACAATTCTATGATACATGATCTATGTATGGCATTTCGTGCCCACCCCCCAAAGTCTGGTCTCCCCCGTCACCATGTATTTGACAGCCTTTACCCCTTGCTACCACCTCCCCCTTTCTCTTTGCTGTCTGTGTCTATGAGCTTTTGTTTGTTTCTTTGTTCATTTGCTGCTTTCAATTTTATATCCCACACTAGAGGCCCAGTGCACAAATTTGTGCACAGGTGGGGTCCAGCCAGCCTGCCCCGATGGGGGCTGATTGGGGTCAGGCTGGCAGGGGAGAAGGGATGCAGGAGGTTGGCTGGCCAGCCCCGCCCCCAATTGGGGTGAGGGGGCCAATCAGGGATCAGGCTGGCCAGGGGGAGGAGCTGCGGACGGTTGGAGGGGGGGGCGATCAGGGCCCCAATTGGGCCTGTTGGCCACAGCAGTGTGCATCATAGTGACCGGTTATTCCAGTCGTTCCGTTCTGGTTGTTCCGCTGTTCCGGTTGCTTGGCTTTTATATATATAGATATGAGTGAAATGATATAGTTCTTAATGTTTTCTGTCTGACTTATTTAACTTAGCATGATATTCTCAAGATCCATCCAAGTCAAAAATGTCAGTATTTTATCATTTTTTATGGCCGAGTAATATTCAGTTGTATACTAGTATATGTACCACATCTTCTTTATCCAATCATCTATTGAGGGATACTTTGGTTGTTTCCATGTCTTGGCTACTGTGAATAATGATGCAATGAGCATATGGGTGCATATATCTTTGTGAATAAATGTTTTCAAATATTTTGGGTATATATGGTAATTTTTTGAGGAGCCTGTTTACTGTTTTCCATAGTGACTGTACCAGTTTACATTCCCATCAGCAGTGAATGAGGTTCCCTTTTCTCCACAACCTCTCCAACACATTATTTGAGGTGGTATCTCATTGCAGCTTTGATTTGCATTTCCCTAAGAGCTAGTGAAGCTGAGCATCTTTTTATGTATTTATTGGCCATGGCCATCTGTAAGTGATTTAATTCAATCTCCATCAAAATCCCAATGGCATTTTTAAAATAAATAGAATAAAAAAATCATCAGACTTCTATAGAACCACAAAAGACCTTGAATTAGCCAAAGCAATCCTGAGAAAAAAAGAATTAAGCTGGAGGTATCACACTCCCTGACGTCAAATTATACTACAAAGTGACAATAATCAAAACAGCATGGTAGCAGCAGAAAAACAGACACACAGACCAATGGGACAGAATTGAGAGCCCAGACATAAACCCACATACAAAGGAGCCAAAAAAATATACAATGGGGAGAAGAAAACCTCTTCAATAAATTGTGCTGGGACACTAGAAAGCCATGTACAAAAGAATGAAACTGGACTACAGTTTGTCCCCATATAAAAAAATTAACTGAAAATGGATCAAAGACCTAGATATAAGACCTGAAACAATTAATCACATAGAAGAAAACATAGGTACTAAATGTATGGGCATTGGTCTTAAAGGGGATTTTATGAATTTGACCCCAAAGGCAAGGGGAGTAAAGACAAAAATAGATGAATGGGACTATATCAAACTAAAAATCTTCTGCACAGAAAAAGAAACTGCCAACAAAACAAAAAGGCAACCAACCAAATGGGGCAAGATATTTGCAAACAACAGCTCCAATGAGCAGGGTTCATATCCAAAAATATATAAAGAACTCATGGAACTCAACACCAACCAATCAATCCAGTTCATAAATGGGCGGAGGACCCGAAAGGACATTTCCCCCTAGATGTGGATTTTGGAGGAATAATTGAGAGTGGGCTGTGGCCTGGTGGGTTTTCCTGAACACGTACATCTGCCATGAGATAGTGAGGTTGGGGACAGATGTGGCATGCTTGTTATGACTCAAATGGAGCCATTTTTATTTTAGACCATTTTCTTTGACTGGAGTTGGAACATGGGATCTGCCCTTGGCCGCCATGCAGGTTAAGCACATGCTTTTGAAGAGAAGACAATGTCCTTTTCATCTCCAAGAGGCTTTCCAATGAACATGAACATCTTCCCAGAGAGCAACGCTGGCCTTCTTGCTGCAGCTCTGCCCAGGGCTTTCGATATCGGAATCTCAGGTTATATGGCGTTTTCAGGCCCTGCTTAAGGACAGTTCTCCCAGCGGAGACCATGCCCTAGAAAGTGGCACTGTTAGCAAACCAGGGTGGAAGGTGCACAGAGGGCCTGGATCCTCCGCAAGCTGCAGACTCGGTGGAATCTGTGCTCCAGGAGCTGCTGTCAGCCCGGATACTAACTCAGTTCTCATTAGCTCTTTTGCTAACACAGTTCTCCGCCTGGAGGGCTTTGGGAAATGGTGGCAGTGACTGCTGTTGCCAAGAAAAAAGCCTTATCTGAAAACACCAGAGCATTTTCCTCTCTTTCGAATTGGGTCAAATGCCCTTAATGTAGTTGGTAAATTTTCTAACAGAAAATGCGAACTCTTCTGCGAGCCTGGCTCCCTGCCTCCAAATGCCGCTGGCAGCATCCTTAGATGAGTCAATGGTGGTTATGTAGGTCGGTCTGAGGATGGGCGCCTCTCGCCCCTGGAATCAGGAGAGAGGACTTGCAAGAGAGAGGCTCTGAAGTGGGTAAATGATGGGTTGTAACAAGAGGTGAGTGTTGCCTAGAAAATGGTACCGAAAGTTCAGGACAGCGAAGCATGGGCTTTTCTCAGAACTGGAACATCTCCGACCTCAGGGACCTCAGGGGATGGGCTGCAATGAGCTGGGCCCCAGAGGCTAAGCCACAGGTCGCAAGAAAGACTCACAGGATGTCCAGCCTGCTGGTATTCAAGGACTTTTTTTTTTTGCAGCTCTCAAGTTGCTTTTAAAAAAACTTTATTTAAATTAACATTCTGTAAAATCCACTGACCGTGAGTGTACATTTCCTTGTTCTAGAAGATTAATAGAATGGTGTGGCCGTTCCCCAAGTCCCGCCTAGAACCTTCCCGTCACCCCTGACATTACCTCGAGCCCATGTGCAGTCAGTCCGCCCTCCCACTCCCAGCTCCAGGCGAAATATGGTTTCCTTTAGGTCTCTACACGTTAGTCTTTCCTGGGTATTTCAGGTAAATGAGTAATATGAGCTCTTTCGTCCTGGCTTCCTCACACTTCACATCCTATTTTTGCTGTTTATCCGTGCTGCTTCAGGTGTCGGTATTTTGTTGCTTTTTATCACTGAGTAGCACTCTAGTCTGTGGCCCGAATGCATTTCCTTATCATTCACTGTATGATGGATAATTGGGTTGTGACCAGTTTGGGCTCTTATGAGCAATGATACCACATATATTCATATATGTCTCTGTGTGGGTAAATGTTTTCATTTCTCTTGAGTAGATTCCTGGGAGCAGAATTGCAGGTTTCATAATAAAGTTTGTGTTTAACATTTTAAGAAACTTCCAAACAATCTTCCAAAGTGGCTGTGCCATTTTCTCTTCCCACCGGGAATGTGTGGGGGTTCCAGTTCCTCCACATCCTTGTCAACACTTGATACTGTCTGTCTTTTTTATCATAGACATTCCAATGATTGTAGAACTTTCCTAATTACTACTGACAGATATCTTTCCATATGCTCATTAGTCATTTGTGTGTCTTCTTTGTTGAAATGCCCGATCAAGTGTTCAAATCTTTTCCCACTCTCTGTTTGAGTTGTTTGGTATTTTGTTATTGAGTTATAAGGGTTTTATATATTCCGAATGTCAGTCCTTTATCACAGTCATGACTTGCAGATATTTTTTCCCAGTGTGTGGCTTGTTTTGCATTTTTTAAAATGATGTCTTTTGAAGCACCAACATTTCTAATTTTAATAGATTCCCATTGATCTTTTTTTTTCTGTTAGAGCTTACACATTTGGTATTGTGTCTAAGAATTCGTTCTCTAACTCAGTGTCACAAATATTTTCTTCTATATGTTCTTTTAGAAGTTTTGTCATTTTACCTTTTATATTTAGTGTTCAGTCCATTTGAAGCTGAATTTTTGGGTCGTGTGAGATAATAGTCAAAGGCGTTGTTTATTTATTTGTTTTGTATACGCGTCTCCAGTTTCCCCAGCACCATTCATTGGGCGGAGGTGGCAGCAGTTTTGGGTAAGAATACCACAGATTCTTGCCAATCTTTCAAGAAAAGCAGTAGTTTCCTGAAAAAGCGCTCCTCGGGTTGCTGACTGGCTGATCTCCAGAGGCCTGAAATGGCTCTGCCGGGCGGGTTTGTCCAACCTCACCGGTATTTTTTTTTTGGAAAAGTGATTTTGTCATGATGGAAGTTGGACTCACATTTGTTTTGTTCATATTTAAGCTTCAGATGGCGCCCTTTGCTACTTTTATGTCTAGGGAGGCAGGAGTCCAGTACCCCAAGCAGATAAACAGAGAACGGCCATGCTGAAGACAAGAGCGGCCCAGGACTGGCCTCCTTCCCTCCCTCCCAGCTGCACACGCCTCCCTGTGGAGACCCCGTAGCATGGTTTGCAAACTCAATCTCATTCTGATACTTGCTTCAGTTTGGGACACAGGCCCAGAAAGAGGACTGCTGTGAGTGCCGAGTGGTGGAGCGGAGGGTGTCAGCACATGGGCTCAGGCAGCCGCGATTGGGAGGGGCACCTCCTCTTGCCATGAGGGGGCTGCCTCTTCAGCGTCAATGGGAGAGGGGGGACCTCCCAGCATCACTGTCTTGTCCTGTAAGATGGGAGCCCTCAGGTGAAGCGCTCAATGCAAACTGAACCCTGAGAGACAGTAAAGAGCGTAAGGATACCTGGCCTTCTCCCTTCCGTCTCCCCTCAATTCTGTTACCCTCCCCTCCCCGCCATGGCCCCCACCAATGAGAGTAACAATAACAGTGCGGCAGGCCTCGGTGAGGATGTATGTGGTGCACGTGGTATGTGTCACATGCGTAGCATGGAGTCCCAGCCTATTCTGTGAAGCACCTACTGGGTGTCAGATGCTAAACGTCGTGTTTCAGGCACATTTTCTCATTAAATGCTACAGCAGTCTCTAAGAGTCATTGCCACCAGTGCATCGATGTGGTCAATGAGGCTCAGAGAGGAGGAATGACATGTTGGATCTCACGTAACGACGGATGAACCTGGCATGTGACTTCGTGTCTGTGCGACTTATTCCACCAACCATCACAGGCATCTTCTTCAAGAATGCGGAGGCCTCAGAGGGACGGCGAGACCTCCAACTGAGCCGAAATGTGAGGATAGACTGGATTTGTCATTACATTGTGACCTGTGCACAGGAAATGTAACACACACACACACACACACACACACACACAAACACACCCTGCCTCCCATCGCCCATCCAATTGCAGCTGGAGAAGCACTCTGGGGTCAGCACCCAACTTTTGAGCTCAGGTAGAATTGTACCAAGTTCTCAAAGACAGAGTTTTCTCCCAGGTGCACTTCAAATGTGCCCTGGGGAGGACTTTTTTTTTTAAAAGACAGAACAACCATGCTTCACAGCTTCTCGCTGTGGGAAGAGCCAGCAGGTTGGTGGAGGAATTCAGCAGATTTATTGACATGCACATAGTTTTGAAACAGAAGGCAAGCTGTCACAGCCTGACATGCAGGAGACCGGGATAAATATTGCTATTGCCGCTCCCTGCATCCGTTATCCTCACATGCCCTCGGGCGGGGCTCTCGTGCTGGAAGGAGCTGGTAGGAAGGTTTGCTCTTGCCCCAGAAGAAACCAGTGGGGGTGGCGGGTGGGTGAGAGGAGAGAGGGGAAGGGCATTCATGAAAATTACTGAAAGGGAGATCAGGGGTGAAATCAAATCAAAAGAGTCATTGTCTTCATGTCTACTTGCTCCTCCAGAACCAGATCAAGCACACATCTAAGAGCATAAATAATAGGTTATGTTTGAAAGAATCGCTGACATTTAAACACGGGGTGCATGGCTGGGCAGTTAGCATACATTTGTTCAGCAAATTTTATTGAACAGGTACTATGCACCGGGTTTGGTCCCAGGAACTTGGGTTTATGAGTGAATGACATTTCACTGAGCAGGGAGGGTTCAATGGGAGCACCCCCTGCCGAGAAGAAAGACCTGGAATGGGGCCAAGAGGCCCGCATGCGGGCAGGTGTCAGAGAGAACCTATCCCCGCACAGTGTGAGCCCTGGAGGCTGGTTCTCCGTGGGGAGGTCAGCAAAGGGTCACAGAGAGAAGGTTCTGGAGCTTGGTTTTGAAAGAGAGGAGGGAGGAGGGGCCTCAGCTGTGCACCTCGGAGGCTGACTGTGTGGTGTTCTCTTGATTTCTCTAAACAGCATTAGGGAGTGCTGTGGAGTGCCCACCCAGCGGGCACTCTGAGCCCCTCGCTTCCTCCTCTCCCCACAGCCCTGTGAGGCCCACCCCCACTCTCGCCCTGTGGCTGGGGAGATGCGAGGCCACATTGTTTGTTAAAGGCAGAGCGTGGACGAGGCTGGAGGCGCTCATGATTCCAGCACCATGACCTTGAATCCCGCGGTCTCTGCAAAGCCTTCCCTAACTCTCACGCATCCTTGGGATTCCTGGATTCCTCGAATTATCCTAGCGCCCTACACGCTCCCTCCTGCCGCTCTGTCAAGAACTGCACATTAGTTGGGCTCCTCCAATCGCTATTAGTAGCTCATTCTATTCCCTGATCTGTATTTTTATTATTTATTTTTATTTTTTACATATTTTTTTATTGATTTCTGAGAGGAAGGGAGAAGGAGAGGGAGATAGAAACATCAATGATGAGAGAGAATCATTGATCGGCTGCCTCCTGCACACCCCTTACTGAGGATCGAGCCCACAACCTGGGCGTGTGCCCTTGACTGGAATCGAACCTGGGACCTTTCAGTCCATAGGCTGATGCTTTATCCACTGAGCCAAACTGGCTAGGGCCCCGATCTGCATTTTTATATTTGAGAGAGATGTTCTTATCAGAAGACGAGGCCAGCGGTCCGCAGGGAGAACCCCAGCCGGCGGTTCCACTCCTTAACAGACAGGAGCCGCTCGGACCAGGCGCCTCCTCGGCGCTGTCTCATTGGCTGGGACTTAGGTTAATGGGTGCCCCTCCTCCAGCACGTCCTGATTTTAGGAGAAAGCCGCTTCCTCACTCACCCACAGCCCAGGGGCACGACCAGGGCCAGCCTTCTGGACACCATGCCCTCAGTGCCCAGCCGGCGGCCCAGGGGGCAGCAGAGAGCCACGGGCCGGCAGACAGGCCCTGTGAGGACACTGGCCTCACTGCGGGGCCTGGAGGGTGCTAACTCCATGGCCACTGTGTTCTCGCCTCCAGGACTGATGACGAGCAAGCGGGCGTGGTGCACACGTTCATACACACAAATGACAACACGCCTCTGACCCAGTGCCCAGGGGAGACCCAGAGAGGCTGTGTGACTTGCACCAAGAGGGACGCTTGAGGCAGGTGGATCTTTCTGGATGCACAGCCCGGCTTTAGAGCGTCCCAAGTGGCATCTGCCAGGAAGTGGGAGGGACACAGGAAGAGAACACGGGTGGAAGGAGCTCCCCGCTGGGGACAGCCGGGGACACGGCAGTGTGCAAGTGTCACGTGGAAGCAGATGTCAAAGGGTAGAGGTCCATCTGCTGAAAAAGGGCCATTGGCCGGACCCTGAAGAATGAGTGTGTGTGTGTGGGGGGGTGGGGGGTGGGCAGGCACTCCAGGCAGAAGGGCGTGTGTGCAGGAGCGCAGGGCAGGGAAGGTGACCCCAGGAGGGAGTGCGCATGGAGCAGGTGAACGCTCTGCTGAGTCCTTCGAGGAGCAGGCTCTGAGCACCCGGGAGAAGACAGCCGACAGGGTACTACCTGGGAAACACGCTGCCCACGAACACGAGAGTGCAACCCTTTCCTGAGGATCCGGGTGAAGACTGGCCTGAGACAGCCCCGTGGAACCGCCTTCGATGGGAACATCCCCTGGGTGTCGGCCACGCTGCCCCATCTGGCCCCTGAGCACCGAGACGTCCACCACCCAGCCTGGGCCGGGGCGCACGGCATGTCCTGCTGCCGGTTCTGCAAATGCCTCGCCCGGATCCCAGGAGGCCAGGGGGAAGGAAGTGGGCTCAGACCTTGGCTCCTGTCCCCTGACAAAGGGCCCCTGGGCACGAGTGACTGTGGGGCTTGGAGCTGAACAGATGCAGATTAGAGCTGGACCGTCTCCATCCGTCGGGAGGGGCAGGGGAGTCACCTGAGGCTCGGGGACTGCAGTGTCCCGATCCCTGAAAAGGGGTCCCGATTCCACTTTGTGGACCTGACCTCAGGGTCATGGGCAGTCAGTAGTTAAAACAGCCAGCATGGCCCCTCACCGTGGGAGGTGCTGGAAACACAGGAGTGTCTGTGGCCACCTCCTGAGTAGTTACAGCGAGGCGAGCAGATAAAACATTAGAATTGTGCTCCCCTCCAAATGCTCAAGTTCCCTTAAGATGGAACGGGGTGATTTGTAATCAGCTGACGGGCATCAGGATGACCTCATGGTCCCGTGAGCTGCCCCGAGACCCATCCAGCCCTCCTGCCGGGGCCTGGAGAGCTGCTGGCGGCCTGAACTCTCGGTGACCCTGGCACACATGCCCATGTCCCCCCCGCGCCCGGGGGGAGATCCAGAGGCAGGAAAGGCCGATGTGGGCAAGGACATCCGTCCCGGGAGCTCGTTTCCTTCTGGGGCTGACGGGTTAGTCCCCGAGGTTTCCGTTTCCAATGGTGAGTCCCTAGAACCCAGAGGCCTAACCGGGCCTCACTTCCCCGCCGGCTCTCTGCACGGGATCTCTTAACCTACTCCCGGACATTCCCCAGTTTATCTGTGTAGGATTTCCAGCTCCTGAGTGCCTTCCCTGGGATGACCTCTCCGCCTCCCCTGGGCCTTTCCCAGCAGCTTCTGGACATTCCGGTTGCTCTCAGGTGCCCTGGGAACCGTCCCACCCGCTTCTGGGAACCATCCCACCCTCAGGGACCGGCCCCTTGGCAGTCCAGTCTCGTTCCAGAGCCGGAGACAGACGCCGGGCTACTGACTCCACAGAACGGTGCGGGCGTCACCTTTTTCCTGCCTGAAATGGAAACGTGAGGTTCCTATTTTATACAAAACAAGCCTGGAATGGCGCCAGGAGTGTGGGAAGATGCCCGCGTGGCGGAAGCTCGTCAGTACCGGGGTCTCCTGGGTATACTGAGGCCTGGAGACGTTTGGAGGACACAGCTGGTGAGATAAGGGCTGCGGGAGCAGGACTCAGGTCCTGTGTCCCCACCTCGGGGGCTCCTTTGCCCGGGTCTCACCTGCTTCAGGGGTGGAGCCAGGTCAGGACCAGAGACGGGAAAGCAGGATCGAATTGAAGAGGGATTCAAGGGCCTAGAATTTATTACGACATGAGAGGCAGGCACAAAGCACTGCTTGTTCCCCAGCGCCGGAGAAGAAGCCCGTGACTATCATATTATAAAACCCCAGCAAACGCCAGGGCAGCCTAATGACTTGGGCTCTCCGTGGAGAGAAAGCTGTTGGCTCGCAGACAAAGACTTCCAATCCCTCCCGCTTACCACGTGCCCCGCATGCATTTCAGCTCGTCTCTGTAGTCCTCCTGTGAGTTAACATGGAAGTGAAATCGCGGGTTCCTCCGGGGATTTTCCTAATCTGCTGCACTCAGCAGACGACCGAATCCACCAGCTTCTGTGTGTGGGTCTGGCCATCCCAGCGCGTGCATCCCTGCACAGCCCACTTCGGGGACTCGGGCGAAAATAGCCAGTGAGGTCAGTCCCCGGAGGGAGAGAAGGAGCCCTTGTCATCTAAATATGAGCAATCAAATCATTTCTTAAATGTAAGGTTGGTTAGGAAATGCCTCGCTCTGGGGATCTGGGTTTGTGGCTGCATGACCGAATCTTTCATTCATTCACTAGATGGTTTTGAATGTCCCCTGGGCACCGGATGCCAGGGAGGAATGAAATGCCAGAAGCGGGTTTGCTGGGAAGTCATGAGGCTTAAGCTTCCAGGGCCTGGCGAGGGGCCCTAGCCCTGTGCTCATGTGGTTGTGTGTTTGTAAAGTCTTCAGTTTGCAGGAGACCTGAATCTGCCCCTGGTCCCTCCCCACGCAGCCCCAGTCTTGCGGAAGGGTGGGCCTTCATGTAAACAAATGGCTTCCCAAGGGGATCAGCAGGGAGGGCAGAGGCTGGGCCAGGCGGGGTGTGGACCCCTGGGCTGCTGGAGCGTAGGCTTCTGCCCCAGTTCTGATGCCAACCCTGGAGTCCAAGGCCTAGGCCTCACAGATGTGCCCTTCTTCGGAATCAGCTGTGCCACCTGCAGCTGACCTATTAGCTATAGATTTGGGGGTTCCCATGACAAATGATAAAACGGTCCCTCACTCCCCAGATGCCGAGGGGAGACCCAGAAAGGTTTAAACTAAAGGTGAAAATATGATAACAAAATGGATGTACAATAACAAAGACAAAGAAGAATCACTTTTGAAAAAATGTGAAATAGCTTAGATTTAGTGTTTGGTCAGGTGAGCCCTGCCCACTGGGATCGCATGAGTCACACAGTGACCCATGTACTTCAGCGCTTTGATCCCACACTTACTGGGCAACTACTCTGTGGCAGTTACTCTGGCAGATGCTGTTCTAAGGACTTTAAACCCACCAACTGACTTAATCCCGAGCACAGCCCTTGGAGATGTGTGTGGTTGTACCCATTTTACAGATGGGGAAAGTGAGGCAAAGAGAAGTGATCAGTCAAGATCACACAGTCAGAATACAGTACAGCCATAGACATGCAGGCATGTGTGATAGACACAGACTGATAGAATCCGTGGGGGAGACAGGACTCAGTAGGGACACAAGAGGGAGTAATTCTCCTAGAAAGGAGGGGGGTTTAGCACACAGGAATTGCGGCTTGACAAATGAATGAGCAAAAAAATGAATGAGATGAAAGCATTCCAACCGTCAACTTCATACCCAGAATTTTTAAATTCCCTAAATCTTATTGGAAATCAATAAAGTCATCCCTAATTAGCTGCAATCAAGCCTTTCTTTGGAGAATATAGATGCATGGCCTTGCACATCCTGTTTAAGAGAGTTATTAAAATGCAAGCACAGTGCTGAACATCTGTGCCTCCCTTTTCTGAAAGGAACTGCCCAGCTCCTAGGTGACCCTGAGCTAACGAGTCTCGCTGGTGAGTCACCCCCAGCCTGGACCCCAAGAAGCTGTCGGATTCCTTATGTCCCCACCGTCACCCGGGCCGCTCCTCCAGCGCCAGCAGCAGCCATCAAAGGCCATTAGCTCAGCCACGTGTCCTCCCTCGCCACCCCACCCCGACCTGGCCTGCCTCTAATTTAATACTTGCAGACAGGCGAGTGTGTGCTACTAAACTGCAGCATTCTACAGCAAACACCCTTTGATCAGTTTGACACCCTGTTCTTATTTGGTTTAAATGAAGCTGTTGTTGGAACAGATGTCTCTTCAAAGACTATTCTGGAATGACCCTGAACATGTCATTTTTCCTGCAGAGAAATTGCAGCCACATTTGCAGGCGAGTGTGTACTACTAAACTGCAGCATTCTACAGCAAACACCCTTTGATCAGTTTGACACCCTGTTCTTATTTGGTTTAAATGAAGCTGTTGTTGGAACAGATGTCTCTTCAAAGACTATTCTGGAATGACCCTGAACATGTCATTTTTCCTGCAGAGAAATTGCAGCCACATTTGTACTGATTCTTTCCAACCTGGAGCTCTGCTGAGGGCTAGCCCACTCATTCTCAGCCAGACTGCTAGCTCCGGGGTCGCCCACGCAGGCTCTAGGTTACTGGTTAGGGAGTGTCTTCACTGGGTGTCCACGGCCCATCTCCTGCCACTTCATAGCCTCATGTCTGCAGACATTCTGGGACGCTTGGAGCTGACTGTCCAGTTGGAACCAGTGACCAGCGGATAGCAGTCCAGGTTAGACAACTGCTCCGGGCCCCCGGGACCAAAGAAAGAAAAATGCTCTTCCTTTCAACAGATGAAAACCTCTGCTTGGGGCCCCAGGGAGGTGTGACTGGGGCCCGTGGGTCTACCAGAAGGTCTCATGGACTGTCTGAGAAAGAGAGACGCCGGCCTGCAGCTCATCTAAGGGATGAGACTATGCAGTGGAGTCGCGGGTTATCCGAGAGCTGGTCTGATCAGGGTTAAAGGTCTGTCCTGTATTCGCTACTCTAACCTGTGCGCATCCTTGCTATGGATGACGTTGCACTGTCGGGTCATTATTTGGGGGTTGTGGTTGGTGGCTTCGTGGTTGGCCTCTCTTGATCTGCCTCTTCTCACAACAAAGGCAATGATCCTATGTGTGTTCCCACACTTTCCAGGAGAGGATTGCTCAGCAGGTGTGTACTTTTGGAGATGGACATTGGTGGGAAGGATCTGAAATCTGGAACTCTGTCCACATGGTTTCCAAATGCGACTTGACCAGAAAATGCCAATAACTAATGTCTACCTTGTGAGATAAAGTAGACCGGGAGTCTAGCGCAGGGGCTGGGCTTGGTAGAACATTCTCTCCTGAGAGGACACCCTCAGATCCCTGGGGATGGAGGGGCGAGGATGGGCTGCCCCAGCAGGTCTCCCTCTGCTCTGGGAGGAGCTGCTGGCCTCCAGGACAGGTTGGCCACCAGGGCTGCTTTCCATTCAGTTCAGACTAGAAACAGGAGCAGCTTAACAAACAGCAGCAGGGGACACAGAGGCGCCCTTCTCAGACCGTATGGACACCAACGCACGCTATATTCACAGCAGTTGTTTATTTTTCAATTCCCACTTACATTCCATATTATTTGGTATTAGTTTCAGAGGTACAACATCGTGGTTAGACACTCATACACTTGACAGAGTGTTCCCCCTGATATTGCCAGCGCCCACCTGGCCCCAGACATCGTTTTCACAATATCATTGACTATGTTCCCTGTACTTACATCCCCGCACTATGGTGTAACTGCCAGTCTGTTCTTCTCAACCCCTTCACCTTTTTCGCCGGACCCTCCTCTCCCCCCACCCCGCCCCCAGCAACCATCAGTCTGTTCTCTGAATGTATGAGTTTCACAACAATTGTATAAAGTGGGCTCTACTGTCCTCCTGCTTTTCCCTGTGAGGAAGCAGAATCTTGGAGCCAAAACACCTGGTTGGGGCTCCCACAACGAGCAAGACGTGCGTGAGGCATTGAACTCAGGTAGGCCGGCTGCAGACCCCAAGCTCCTCATGTCCTCATTCAATGGCCTCTCGTGATGGAATCTCCAAAATGGTCTCTAACATCATCTCGGAGTCCCGAGCTTGTTGCAGAATACACTTCATCTGGGGTAACAGCTGCTCCTCATACCAGATCCTGAGCCCTCGATCGACCTTTCAGGACCCATTACAGGCCCTCTCCTCCCACCCCTATGTGCAGCCTGTGCCCAGGACACGCAGACATGTTGCTGGACCCGCGGGACGCAGGCGACCCCGTGTACTGACCACACTTCCGTTTGGTGGTGAAGCCTGGGCCCTAACAAAGGAGAGAATGCACATCCTGGGGGTGACAAGAGGCTCTACTTTTTAAATTTAATGCAACGTTTTCATCTCCAAATCTCGTGAAAAGAGCTATAATTATAAGAGCATAAAAAAGGAAAGAACAAAAACAAAAAAGAGGAGCTACACCTGCAAACCTGTAATTGTCCATGCAAATGAAGAGGCCGGAAATGACTTCTTACTCTGCCTGGCGCCCATTTTCCCAAGCACATTTTCAAGACATGCAGTCAAAAACCCTCCGTGGAGAAATTCTCATCTAATTTTATGAGCTGAAGGGGAAAATGAGGTGTGTTTTTCTCAGAAGTTCTCTGGCTTCCTGCCTCTACCTTGCACCAGACCCCAACTTCTGAATTTAGCATGCCCCAGTCCTGATGGTTTTAGGTGTGTGGGTGGGAGCACGTGTGTATATGTATGTGTGTGTGCGTGTGTGTGTGGTTTAAAGGGTGCCAATATATGAAAAGATGCTCAACACCATTAATCAGCAGGGAAATGCAAATCAAAACCACAATGAAATATCACTTCACACCTGTCAGAATGACTATCATCATAAATTAAGAAAAATAAGTGTTGGCGAGGATGTGGTAGAAAGGGAACCCTCCTATACCAGGATTGTCAAGTTGTGCAGCCACTACAGAAACCAGTATGGAGATTCCTCAACAAATTAAAACTAGAGCTGCTATATGATCCAGCAATTCAACTTCTGGGTATTTATCCAGAGAAAATAGAAACACTAACTTGAAAAAATATATTCACCCCTATTTCATTGCAGCATTATTTATAACTAGAGGCCCAGTGCATGACATTCGTGCTCTGGGGGGGAAGAGGGGAGGCCCCTCAGCCTGGCCTGTGCCCTCTCGCAGTCCAGGACCCCTCGGGGAATGTCCACCCGCTGCTGCGGAGGCGAGAGAGGCTCCCGCCACCACTGCTGCACTCGCCAGCACAGCTTCTAGCTGAGTGATGCTCCCCCTGTGGAAGCGCACTGACCACCAGGGGGCAGCTCCTGTGTTGAGTGTCTGCCCCCTGGTGGTCAGTGCGCATCACAGTGGCTGGTTGTTCTGCCGTTCAGTCGATTTGCATATTAACCTTTTATTATATGGGGTAGCCAGGATATGGAAGCAACCCAAGTGCCCATCAATAGATGAGTGAATATGAGGTCGTGGTACATGTAAATATCATGGGATATTATTCATCAAAGAAAAGAATGAAACCTTGCCATTGGCAGCAACATGAATGACCTAGAGCAGCGGTTCTCAACCTGTGGGTCGCGACTCCTTTGGGGGTCGAACGACCCTTTCACAGGGGTCGCCTAAGACCATTGGAAAACACATATATGATTACATATTGTTTTTGTAATTAATCACTATGCTTTAATTATGTTCAATTTGTAACAATGAAAATACATCCTGCATAGCAGATATTTACATGATGATTCATAACAGTAGCAACATTACAGTTATGAAGTAGCAACGAAAATAATTTTATGGTTGGGGGTCACCACAACATGAGGAACTGTATTAAAGGGGCGCGGCATTAGGAAGGTTGAGAACCACTGACCTAGAGGGTATTATACTAAGTGAAATATGTCAGACAAAGACAAATACTTTTCACTCACATGTAAAATCTAAAGAAAAAATAAAACAAGCAAATAAGCAAAACAAAACCTAAACAGACCTGTAGAAAAAGAAAATAAAAAAATAGAGAGTGATGACAGGATTCAGTATGGAGCTATGCCAGGTGCTGGTGTGGCTTTGACCTTAAATCCTACCTGGCCCCACTGACCGGCTCCTCCCTTGATTTGGTTCTCTTATCCCCGAGGTTTGGTCCTGTTCCGGGTCGAGTCCCAGTCTCTGAGGCTTTGCCTTCATAGCCTGCAATGCATAGGAGGAAAGGAATGTGTCTGCTCTTTCAGCAGAAAGATTAATACACTCACAGGCCACGCACAGGTTCACAGCCTCTTTATCCATAGTTTCCAAATCCAACAAGCTATGAAAACTGAAAGCTTTTTTTGTCACTCATCCCTGACCTGAACATATTTGGCAGCAAAAGCTGATGTGAACTTGAGCTCTCCCTAGTTCTCATTCCTCCGGTGTGGTATAGTCTTCATATATTTTGCTGCATAAACATTAACATACTTGATTAGGGGGTGCTGCCCTAGACCCCTCTGGGGCTGTCACATAATATATTGCATGCACACCATCATTTTTAAAACAATCTAAGACTATTATGGATTTTGTGGTACATCTGGCCCGAAGTATTTTGGATAAGGAATTGAGAACCTGTGATTTCATTTAATCCTTGGCAATCATCTTGTGCAAAAATGACTATATTCATATTAAGATGAGAAAAGGGATATCAAAGGACTTGTTGATTTCCCCAGGGTTTGAAAACCATCATAAGGGTGATCCATTCCCACTACTCTACGTGCTCTTCCCAGCCTCTGGAGAGAGGTAAACCTCATGTCTGAGTAATGTGGTCCAGGTTGAAACAGGACCATGTGCAGGAACATGATGGGCTTTAGAAACTCGCTACTCAAGTGTGGTCCTTGCTCCAGCAGCACCAGCACCATCGGAGGGCTTGTTAGATGATGCATCTGGGGGAACACGCAGGATCTACTGAATCAGAAGCAGAATCTGCATTTATCAAGACCCCTACGTCCCCCACCCCAGGGCTTCATCTGCATGGAAAGTTTGGGGAGCCTGGGACCCAATGTTTGGGAGAGGAGGAGATGGCATGCCACTCTCACAAGGTCTCAGATGCCAGAGTTGTGTCTGTTCACCCAGATTGCACTGTAGGGCCGAGCCTTTGCTGGGAGACTGGTGATGAAGAAGGAGAATGCCATGTTTCCCAGTCCAATGGTTGCCAAGGAGAGGTACGTGCCCATGAAGATAAAATAATCGCGTGTGCATTGCTTCACACGGTAGTGCTACTTTTCTGCTTATCAAGGCAAATCCTGTAACTGCACATTTATCTCTGGGGAAAACTCAGTAAAAGTAGCAAACCAATTTAAACCATAATTATTAATCACTTGCTCATCAATGGTCTGGCCCCCAGAGCAGGGTTTTTCTAAACTGAATACTTCTGTGCTGTGGGGCTGTCTTGGGCATTGCAGGATGGTTAGTAGCATCTGCCTGTGCCCTCTACCTTCTAGATGCCAGTAGCATCGCCCCACTCCCAGTCGTGAAAATCAGAATGTCTTCAGATATTGCCAAATGTCCCCGGGGATAAGATGAGACAGCATCACTCTCAGTGGACAACAACTGCCATAAAATGGCTATGAATTCACTTGTTTCCTACCCTATAGTTCACCAAGCATAAGAGATACATTCCTGATTATTCATCAGACAATCAGCACTTGGCTGTTACTAAGCAAAGCTCTTCTGAGAGAAGGTTTTCAAATGAATAGACAATAGACAATACACATAACTGGATTGTGATGACATTGAGAGCAGTACCTGAGAAGATTCCATGTCACATGGATATCATTTCTCTTAGCCAACTGTATTCAGGAGTCATTACTGTGCTGTGAAACTTCATCTGCTCACTGTGGGATTCTTGCCTACATGGACAGGACATGCAGCAGTTCTTTTATAATGGAAACTCCTAGGTTTGTTCAAACACATGATGGAGAGGATTTGGGGCTGAAAGTCAGGATCCTGGAATAAAACTCCCAATAGAAGGCAGGAGGCAAGGCTGCCCAGTCTTTACAGGATGCTAAGAGGAGGCACATGGCATATGCAATGATGGGGAGAACTGAAGAACATGGGCTCTATCTTGGGGCTGATTCTGGCTTCAGGGATTGTGTATGGTTTATAGCTCTCAAATGTCTCCTAGCGAAGACCCTGTGGGGGGAAATGCTCTACATTCTTCGGCAGACACAAGAGCAGGACTGTAACTTAAAGAGCTCCCAAAGCTATAATTTCTGGGGGTGTGGGGGAAAGTCTCATATTTGCTACTATGTATGAGGCACTGGGCAAGAGCTGGGGGAAAATTAAGGGTTGAATAGGAAAGAAGTTCCAACCCTCAAGACACATAAATTTCAGGAAAAGAGACGCTCATTAACACACACAGATAAACGTCGTGCTGTGTGCTAAGGAGAATGCTAGAAATTATTTAGTTTAAGTACAAGAATAGGAAAGTTTTGCTCAA
The DNA here is from genome assembly GCF_000412655.1 of Myotis brandtii. NCBI lineage: Eukaryota > Metazoa > Chordata > Mammalia > Chiroptera > Vespertilionidae > Myotis > Myotis brandtii. Next base: position 132,935 of record NW_005371287.1, read on the forward strand.
AGAGAAGGAATAGAGACAAAATGAGCTGGGTGGCCAAGCCAAGTGTTCATCTATTGGTTCTGCTGATGAAGGAAAAGCTCTGTAGCTCTGTTGGAAACTTACCTTGACATTAAGAATTATCAACACTCTGGGTTTCCATGTTGGTGGGAAAGGCTTTGCCTGCCATAGGAATAGGGTGTGGATGCTGGAAAATGGCAGCTCGAAGAAAGCCTTTCTGTTCTCCAAGCAGTCGCTGTTTTGGAGTCTGAATGAGAGCCTCATGCTGCCTGTAAGTTGATCTTTCTCCTTGAAGTCACTCTTCATAAATTCTCCCAGAGTCCAGGGCCTCCTCTTTTAAATATACGAGGTGTCTATCAAGGCAGCAGAGACAAGGCTATTTGAATGTACCACACAGGACAGAACAAAAAGTTCCATGTGAGATTAACTAGAAAGTTTGTCCAGTGGAACATTCATGCTTCATATAGCATTATAACACATTTGGCCCTGGATTGAAAAATAAATATAATGTTCCCAGGTTGAATTACTAGTAAATACTATATCCTCTGTGTTCCCATACTACGTGCACATGGCTCTATTACTCAGTAATAATTTACCCATTATAGTGACAGGTAATGTAGCGGACATTGAGTGTATAGAGATTTAATGTGAAATTAACATGGTCTTCTCATTAACGTTGAACACAACGTTATAATGTTAGAATGCACTATGGGAAATAGGATAAATCCTAATATCTAAGTGGCTAAGTACAATAGAAGTTCATTTCTTGCACACACAAAGTCTAAAATGTGTGTTTCTAACCAGCAGGAGACGCTCCGTTAAGCAGTAATTCAGAGATCCAGGTTCTTTCCGTCTTGTGGCTCCACCATCTTCAACATCTGGCTTCCAAGTGTGGAGAGCATGCATCCGCCTCTGACTCACCTTGGCACGGGAGTACCCACTTCCATTTCTGCTCAAAGTCTAGCAATCACTTTCAAGTCCCTGGCTGTGCAGCCACTGTCCAGCCACAACTCAACACTATGGAAAGAGAAGGAGAATCTTTGGTAGACAGCTCACATCCAAGCAGCAGTCCTAGAGAGCCTGAGTTTGGGTTGGGTAGAGGCTGCAATTCCCAGCTTCTCATGTGTCTAGAAAGAGCCATGTGACTAATTTCCAGCCAATGGGATATATGTGTAAATTTTATGAGGCCACTTTCAAGAAATTCCTTAATATGAGCTGTATATTCCTTTTGCATTTTCTTCTTTATCCTCTCCTTCTTCTCTGTTGGAAGTAACAGCTGGAGTATCCCAGCCACCATCTTAGACCCTGAGGTCGAGGACCACAACTACAAATGGCAGAGGGAAAAGTTAAAAAAATATCCAAGGTTCCCTGGCCATTGTGGCTCACTGGTGGAGTGTCAGCCCATGCACCAAAGGGTTTCAGGCTCGATTCCTGGTCAAGGGCACGTACCTGGGTTGCAAACAACAGCTCCAACGAGAAGGTTCATTCCTGACCCCTAGTTGGGGTGTGTGTGTGTGAGGCAACCAATCGATGTGTCTCTCTTTGACCCTTAGTTGGGGAGTGTGTGTGTGTGAGGCAATCAATCGATGTGTCTCTCTCACATCCATGTTTCTCTTTCACTCTCTCTCTTTCAGTGTCTCAACTTAAAAAGGAGACAAGTAGTGGCATATTTCTAGAAGCTTGGTAGTCAATAAAAGTGGGAAGACCTAATCACTTGGTGGCTGGGCCTTTTGGCATCTCTCTCTACTAATAGGCCCGACTCTCATTTGAGAGATGCCTCCCTTTTCTCTAATAGAGCATCACCGCCCCGAGAAAGAGGGTGTTCCAGCATTCTGCGGTGCATCTGTTCGTGGTGGAAAGTACTCTGAGATGAGGGGCAGAAGTTCTTGTTTAGTTCTTTTCCTTTGCTGGAACAAAGTGTGTGGGGAAACCAATGAATGTTTCTAAGGCTTAACTTCCTCGTCTTTAAAATGGTCACAGAGCCATCTACTCTCAAGTAGAGGGATAGCGCTTCATTGGGCTGATGGCATGCGCTGTAGGAAGATGTTTGCATGAGCTGGTGCATCTTCATGTCATATCCTACTGCCCTGCCGTCAATATATGAGCAAACACAGAAGAAGGACACATTCTAAAAGGTGCAGAGAGCAAATGGACCTTGGGAAATGCATTAGGCCTTATGCATAATAGACTTCAAAGCATCGATCCACCATTGGGAACCAGGCACACAGGAAGCCGTAAAGTCAGGAATTCAAATGCTTAAACTGGAATCTAAATGGATCAGAAGTTAGGGTGTCTCAAATGGATCTCAAAGGCCTCCTGTTGGGATTTCGAGCAAACGTTGGGGGAACTGGCAAGACAGAGGCTCCGCAGGTGTTTCCCATATTCACAGTATATATTGAACCCCGACTTCAGGCAATGCTCAGACATCCAGGGAAACTGTGAAGGAAGGAGTCTGCTTTCCTGACACCCCACCTCTGGTCTAAACCCATTACACACCTTCCAGCCAGACAGGTCGCAGAAACTTATGTGATCAGAGCTCGAAAGGTCTGGAGCGGAGAAGTATTAACTGAGCTTTTATCATTAATTGTTATGCTTCTTCTTTTCACTTCGAAGCCTTCATTGGGAAATGTTCCCCAAAGCTATAATTACACTGAATAATGACAGAACTTATTCAACGAAGCAGAGAGCAGACACTTTTTGAAATAGCAAAAAAATTTGCAACCAATTAAATATTAATGAAAAATAGTCTGTCTCGGAATCTATTTTTTCACATTCATTTCATCTCAGACTTGCATTTAATCCACAGAGTTCCATCACCATTGGAATTAGTGACATAAAAGTGTATGTTAATTTCACGATTTTTTCCCAAGAGCAGTCTTTCTCTACCAATTAAGAATCTGAATGAGAAAGAGGTTAAAACCAGGGTAAAGAATCACACATTTCTAGATTATTAAGATCAATGCTATCACGTGGTCATCACAATGAAGGTAATAACCTATATTCCTATGCCTATCCTGTTTCTGACATATATGTTTAGGTTTTTATCTGCTAGTTGTGAAATAAAGTTTTGGTATTCCATATGGGTGGCATCTCAAAACAAGTGATGTTTCATGAACTGCTTAGTTTATTTCACAGAGTATGTTTATGTGAGGGTAAAAGTCTCCTTAATTTTGGTTCTGCTAATATCATACATAGAACCCAGTCTTTGTTATCATAGAGTGATATGAAGATTTTTAACTAAAAGCATACTATAAACAATAGCAAGTGGGCAGACCACGTACAGTAACTAAGAATTGATGACAAAGTATAAGTGGCACCTTCAGACGTACAGATTCCAAGGTGAAGGCCAAGGTTTGTCTGGGTTCAGGGATCCCTCTGATGGTCGGCTCCATTGAACAGCGATGTTATCGCAGGCAGTAGATCCTTTCCGATGGATTTAGGTGTAATTTTTGCCCTTCTTGCCTTACCCCGAACAGTAGTCCGAGTGGTAGCCATTGCCTACATGAATCTCTCCTACATCTGACACCCCACGAAGCAAGGAGACAGCGCTTTTTATAGCTGGTGTCCATACCCACTGTCTTCCATTATTTTCTGCCCCAGCCTATTTTGCTAGAATGTTTGTTCTTTGGAGGCAGGAATTCTACTGGTCTTGTTTACTGTAGGTTCCCTAGTTCACAGAAGAGTGCTTGGCATAAGAAGAACAAAATGAATATTCTAAGCGACTTATTCAGGGCTATTTCCTTTAACTTTTGAGTTTTACAAGGGCCCTCCTGCCAATTTAGCCCTCAAACCTGCTGTCAAGTAAATGAGCGCATGACCTCAAACCAGTTGCTGAAATGACAACTTCCTCATCTGAAAATGGGGAAAACGCGTTCTCCACATGGTGGTTATAGGACCACACCAAATACGGCCTGGAACAGTGCTTCAAAATCGGCAACTTGTCACTGCCATTGAATTACCAAGCCTGCCTGGTTGGGCAAGAAAGACAAAGCACATTGAAAAATAAAATCCAGCCCTAGCTGGTTTGGCTCAGTGGATTAGAGCGTTGGCCCATGGACTGAAGGATCCCGGGTTCAATTCCAGTCGAGGGCACATGCCTGGGTTGCAGGTTCCCCAGCCTTGGTTGGGGTGTATGCAGGAGGCAACAAATTGATGTGTCTCTCTCACATTGATGTTTTTCTCTGTCTCTCCCTCTCCCTTCCACTCTCTCTAAAAATCAATGGGGAAAAAAA